>NC_136268.1:84020586-84570586 GCF_964187855.1 Myxine glutinosa
CTGAATTTGTCCCTATCGCACAGATAATTTTTAAGTGTTGAAGCTGCTTCAATATTTGGTTATGTCCGTCCATCAAAAACGAAGAAGGAGAACCTTTCTAATGCACCGTATTTAATTCTAAATAGTTCAAAAGGGGAAATTCCAGAGGGTTCTAAAAGGTAATTCTGAAGGTTTCTAAAGGGTAATTCTAATGGGCTCTAAATTGTAATTCTAATGACTTCTAATGGGTAATTATATAAGGTTCTAAACTATTGTAAAGGGTAATTCTAATGGATTCTAAAGGGTAATACTGCAGGGTAATTCTAAAGGGTAATTCTAAAGGGTAATTCCAAAGAGTAATTCCAAAGGGTTCTAAAACGTAATTCTAAAGATCAATTCTAAAAAGCAATTATAATGGGTTCCAAAGGGTAATTCTAAAGGGTAATTCTAAAGGGTAATTCCAAAGGGCAATTCGAAAGGGTAATTCTAAAGGGTAATTCCAAAGGGCAATTCGAAAGGGTTCCAAAGGGTAATTCTAAAGAACAATTCTAAAAAGTAATTCTAATGGGTTCCAAAGGGTAATTCTAAAGGGTAATTCTAAAAAGTAATTCTAATGGGTTCCAAAGGGTAATTCTAAAGGGTAATTCAAAAGGGTAATTCCAAAGGGTAATTCTAAAGGCTAATTCCAAAGGGTAATTCTAAAGGGTTCTAAAGGGTAATTCCAAAGGGTAATTCTAAAGGGTGATTCTAAAGGGTTCTAAAGGTTAATTCTAAAGGGTAATTCCAAAGGGTAATTCTAAAGGCTATTTCCAAAGGGTAATTCTAAAGGGTAATTCTAAAGGGTAATTCTAAAGGGTTCTAAAGGGTAATTCTAAAGGTTTATAAAGAGTAATTCTAATGGGTTCTAAAGGGTTCAAAAGAGTAATTCTAAGGGGTTCTAAAGGGTAATTCTGGGGGGTAGTTTTATAGGGTAATTATGGATTCCAAAGGGTAATTCTGAAGGGTTCTAAAGAGTAATGCTAAAGGGTTCTAAAGGGTAATTATAAAGGGTTCAAAAGGGTAATTCTAAGGCATTCTGAAGGGTAATTCTGGAGTGTAATTTTAAAAGGTAATTATAATGGATTATAAAGGGTAATTCTAAAGGGTAATTCTAAAGGGTTCTAAAGGGTTCAAAAGGGTAATTCTAAGGTGTTCTAAAGGTTAATTCTAAAGGGTTCAAAAGGGTAATTTCTGAAGGGTTCTAAAGGTTAATTCTAAGAGGTTCAAAGGGTAATTCTGAAGTGTTCTAAAGGGTAAATCTAATGGATTTCGTTTGTTTCTCGGCTTTGCCTATTTAATAGTGAAAATGACAAACTGAACTGCTCGCTTTGGATACAGGTGCCATTTTTTTTACTCTGTATGCCTACCTGGCAGTCAAATGAAATTGAAGATCATTCTAAACAGGAAACTTACTGTCATAAAAAACACACATAACAGGCACGAATAATTAATGCAACGTTTTAAATAAGGTGGTGTAAAGGACGCTGTATCAGTGCCGGTAAACTGCTAGAATAAATTTTCTACGACCTTTAAAATCTCTATTTTATTTCAATTCAATTATATATTTGAACACTGTCAAACACAAATCACCTTCCTACCACTTCCAAAAACCTCCAGTTTTGCAGTACTTGGACATGTTAAATAATGTGATGCAAAAAATTGCTTCAGCAGCGCTAAACTTCCGGAATACGACCTTTAAAATCATTACATTATTTTATTCAATTAAATTATATACTAAAACATTCTGTGAAGTAAGGTGTTCTATGAACTCTCTACTTATGATTTTTTCTCCATCCCAGTTGAGCTGACCTCTGCTTAGCCATTCCAACGAGCCTTCTTTGTGGATGCTTAATATGTCCAACTCTTTTTTATATTCCCAACTCTAATATCGTTCTCCCAGTTGTCGTTGTATGTTTGCTGATATGTTAACTTATATTTTTATTTTGTCTTTTTACAATCGCCGGGGCTGTATTTGTTACAGTTTCGTTTCGTGTGTGCGCCATCTTCCATTTTCACCTGTCTTGGGAGATTTTTTTCAAGGTGGGTTAGGGATAATTTTTCTGGTTTACTATCTTCGTGTGACACAATATCTTCGTATCATACAAGTCGTATTTGGTGCTCTGCTGAACTTTTCACGTGCTCGGATAATTCCACAATTGTCATTCTGTGCACTTGGTTGATTTGAGCTCCATCAGGCTGCTACCTCCTTCTCGTCTCGGCAGGTAGATTCTCTGCATGCATCGACTGTGTGTGTGCGTGTGTGTGTGTGTGTGTGTATTGTATATGTGTGTATGTTTGTGTGTATGTGCGTATGTATGTGTATGTATATGTGTATGTATATGTGTGTGTGTGTGTGTGTATGTATGTATATATATATATATATATATATATATATATATATACATATTGTTACGGTTTTTAGAACTTTCACTTTGTAAATTTAGTATTAAAATTTCCTATTTGTATTTGTGTTTTGTGTTTTAGTATTTGTGTTTTAAAACTGTCACACTCAGGGTCAGGTTAATTGTAGAGGGAACTACACCTACGTGCCACACTAAGTTAATGTTTTGTCGGCCCGAGCCGTGCCGTGAGGAATGAGGGTGCTGTGTTACAGTTTTTAGAACCTTCACTTTGTAAATTTAGTATTAAAATTTCCTATGTACATTTCCCCTTTAATTGGCTGTTAATTGAAATGAGTGCACCGTAGCTAGTCCATGTACAAGCACGTAGGCCACCATAGAACCTTTCTATAGTTATTTCCTTATTATGTGTATTAGTTTAAGGCTGTGTTTCCCACTAGTTGACTCTGCATTGCACCGAATTGAAATAAGATAGATTCCCTTTCATTGCCAAAAACCTCCATTGCCAACCGCATTACCAACTGCATTTGCCGCCATTACGCACGCGGCCAGCTCGGAGAAGAAAGGCGTGTCTCCACCTCGTCATAGGAAGGAGGAGTGAGCCAGCCCCGATCAACCAACCAAGCATGAGGGGTTTGGCTTGAGAGGGCAGAGAAAGAACAATCGGGCAGTTTCGCGAACATTCCAGGGTGTGGCGCTATAAAACCCGTCACGCGGCACCCCCCCACCTCAGTTCAGTGAAGGAGGAGCTGAGAGTTGAGTTCAGTGAAGGAGGAGCTGAGAGTTGAGTTCAGTGAAGGAGGAGCTGGGAGTTGAGTTCAGTGGAGGAGGAGCAGCAGAGTTCAGTTCAGTGGAGGAGTGAGCACTGAGAGAGTTGAGTGAACAAACCGCAGCTTTGAGTCCACTGCAGCTGAACCAACCGCAGCTTTGAGACCACCATAGTCCGGCCCCCCTGTGACACGCAGCTTCGACCCGCTGCTACGCGGGAACCAGATTGCTGTGGGATCGGTGGCATCGGTGGCCATCGAGGTCGAGCCCGACGTCCCGGGCGGGACCAAAATTCCAGCTGAACCTTCCTCCCCTTCCAGCCATTCGTTCATGCCATTCTATCATCATTCCCCGTGTAAGTCTGACTGTCGTCCGTCTTTTGTGTTGTCCTGGGGTTTCAGTAAGACTGCATAGGTAAGCTAGAATTGCTCTGTGTCCTTCTGATCCTTCCATCCTTCTGTAAATTATTTTCGTATCTTTCCATCTTCCTGGGTTTATTTGATTGTGTACATAATAGTTAGTAATAAATCCTGTTCTTCCTACCTTACCTTCTGGTTTCCTCACATCCGTTCGTCCTTGTCTTTTCCCAATTGAATACCTGTGGCACGATTTGGCCAACGTTTAAGAATCGGGTCTAGTACTTGCTAATGGTTAGTGCCGCGGCTGCTAATCCGCTCGGCAATTAACATCTTGTCCGCGGTCGCGAATGAGTTTGCTCACCTGCCTCTCCGGAGGGAGCTGGGAAACTTCAGGACTCACTTCGGTCAGTCACACACAAGGGGACTAATCCCCCCTTGGTAAGGGGAAAAAGGGCCGACGTTGAGATCCGTAACAATTGGAGTCAGGAGTTGGGATTCGAACCTGGGACTAAATTTATTTAGCCCAAATTTTGGACACCAATTGTACTATTGGCCACAACAATTGGTATCAGGAGCGAGATTCGGACCTGAAGTGTGCTTAGCACACTCAAATTACGAGTGGTCAAAATTTTTTTTTTTTTTTTACATCCAGATTTAAAATCGTGCCATGGATAATCAAGGCAATCGGGTGCCGGTGGGAGTAGAGTTAGAAGGGGTAGAAGTGACCCAGGACCCCAGGGAAGAAGTGGGAATAGTGGAAGAGGAGAGCAAAGAAGGTGCGGTCGTGGGGGTTGCAGGCACACGAAATGGCGGCCTCCCGTACGTGACGGCGATAGCCGGACCCGCAGTGCCAATGGACTGGGGCCTTTATATGATGCATTTCAGTGCATCTATGAAGGGGGACAGTAAGGGATTGGATGCAATGATGGCTACCCGGGGGATAGACATGGAAAAAATGAGGCACGAGGCAAGGTACAACCCGGATGGATTTGAGGAGCAAATAAACGCCATGATGAAAAGAATATGGGAAGACATTGGCCGCAGATCAGGCGATAGGGTCCCAAGGGTGCACGACGAGGTAAAGCGGGTTGAGAAGCGCAGGTTAAGCGAGGCGGAGAAAAGCGCAGGTAAAATGACGGGTATAGAGATCGCGACCCGGGATATGGAAAAGCCGGCGACCGCTGAGGTAGAGGGAGTTTTAATACAGCCAGCGGTCGTCGAGGTGAGTAAAGAAAATGTAGTGGGAATTGAAATTGGAGAGACCGGGGACTTAGAAAAGCACTCGCGGCAGGGAAAGATGGAAAATGTGCAAAGTCCCTGCTCACATCACGATGCTGTGCTTAATAACACCAATGAAAGTTTGCAGGTGGTGTTGGAGCGAAGGAGAAGAATCCCCCAGGTGAGTCGTGCTGTATATTGTGTGGGGAGATTTTGTAAAAGGATGTTTGGCGCAGAAAGAATTTTCGCGCGCTTGGGATCGAGAAAGCATCCGGGCGTTGGTGAAGGGTCCCCTGTGAGTGGTGTGAGTGAAAATGGCGCGCTTGTGAGGAAAGAGTGTGCGTCGGAGAAAGAATGCACGTCGGGGTGTACGGAGTGTGACACGGAGAGTGAGTTGGTGGTGGCGCAGGTGCGAGAGGGCACATCGAAGCGCGAGTGTGAAACCGAGTGCAAGCGAGAATGCACGTTGGAGTGTACGGAGTGTGACATGGAGAGTGAGTTGGTGGTGGCGTAGGTGCGAGAGGGCACATCGGAGCACGAGTGTGAAACCGAGTGCGAGCGAGAATGCACGTCGGAGTGTACGGAGTGTGACACGGAGAGTGAGTTGGTGGTGGCGCAGGTGCGAGAGGGCACATCGGAGCGCGAGTGTGAAACCGAGTGCGAGCGAGAATGCACGTCGGGGTGTATGGAGTGTGACACGGAGAGTAAGGTGGTGGTGGAACGTGTGCGAGAGTGTACACCTGAGTTGGTAGTGGCGCAGGTGCGAGAGGGCACATCGAAGCGCGTGATCGGGTGTGCAAAAGAGTGCACACCCATGGTTGTCACAGAGGATGTGACTGAGGAGCGGGTGCGAGGATGCACGCTTGGGATGAGTGTGCGAGAAAGCACACCTGAGTTGGTTGTGGCGCGGGTGTGGGAGAGCCCATTGAAGTGCGTGAGTGGGTGGATGCGAGAGTGCACGCCCATGGTGAGTGGTACGGAGTACGTACCGAGGGAGAGTGCGCAAGACGGTACGCGAGGTGTGTTAAGGAAGTGTGCGACTGGCGAGTGTGCGTGAGAGGTGTGGTGTGTAACAGGGAGTGCGGTGGTGGAATGGACGGAGTGTGTGGGATGCACTGGAGGCGCCGAGACGCCGGGTTTTGTGAGTGTGAAAAGGGTCGCGTATGCGAGTAAGGCATCGACGTTAAACGGAGAAGCGGTTAGATCGACTTTTAGCCGATGCGAGCACTCGGGGCGCGGTGCGCTTTGTTGGATGCGAGGCCCGGCGCGGGTCGGTGTTGCGTCGCTTCTCTTCGAAGCGTCGTTGCCGATTCGGGCCTGGCCCCGCCCTGCACGGTCGAGTCCGGGCCTCGCCGGGCAAGGCAACCGGTCCGGTTCAGGGACAGGAAGGAGGAAGCGGACGGTGCCCCCTTGCGGGGGCGGGGTTCCGACCGGGCGAGATTGAGCCATCGGGCCTGAAGCCGCAAGGATCCGTGCCGAGATGGTGCGTGCAATCTCGGCCCGACCAAACCGCCTCCCCTGAACCGAATGCCGGACGGATTCAACCTGCAGGCGACCAAACCACCCGCAATCATTGCTCGGCTTTGCGAAGCCGAGTTTTAATGATGTAACGACGCAACGAGGCTCAAGTTAAAGGACATTTGGTAGGGATAGGGAATTTGTGATTGGCAAATTGATAGTAGAAGATGCCCGATGTGGTGGGATGGCAACTCTGACATCCACTCACAAATGGGGCACATGAGCTATAGTTTTATGGGGTTTATGGCAGTGTAAGATCACCAAGGGAGGGTTAGGATAATGTATAGGGACCTAGAGATGACCATAGGTAATGGTAGAGGTAAGTAGCGACATTCCACCTGTAATGGGGACGTAGGTAGATTAGAATGGATGATAATAATGAGGGAGTGCAATAGTACAAGGGGCGACTGGGAAGCGCAAGTTTCAGAGGGGAGTAGTTAGATCAGATGATGCTGTGTGTGTGTAAAAGTGTATTCAGTAGCGTATTGTGAAAAGTGTGGGTGAGTGTATTGTATTGAATGAAGAAGCCTGGGAGGAAGGAGGGTGCAGGAGGCACCAGGTGTGATTGCACAGGTGTGCAAGTGAACAGGTGTATGGAGCAGTGTATGAGTGAGTAATGGTGATTGAGTGTTGTGTTGCAGGAATCACCAGGAGTGATGGCACAGGTGTGCCAATACAGGTGAGCATGGTTGTATGGAATAAATGGTCTGGAATATATGGAGTATGGAATGGATGGTTGTGGAGTGAGTATGGTGAAAACTGTGGAGTGGAGTGGATGGTGCGAAGGTGTGTATGGGGAGGATGGAACCCATCACGAATACCCGGGGAGGGTAGTTTAAGAGTTAGGTAGAAGGAGTAGGTAAATTGTGGTTGGATATTGGCATCTGTGGTGCGTGGTGGAAGAATGGTGTTTGGATGGGTGCATTAGTGACGTGGAAATGGCTGGGCATGTGGCCTGTTAGTGTGTATAGTTAAATGGGCACTCCGCCACTGTGAGTATGTCGGTCAGGTGAGGCCGCAGGTGGGCTATGGGAGCCGTTATAGTTGTGGATGGGGCCCGAGGATCCGGAGGACGGACCCGGGTAGCCCAGTGCCAGAGGGCACCGAGTGGGGAGAGCGCCAGAGGGCCTTCCCCAGGTAGATAGGTTAGGGTAAGGAGCAGGTAAGCTCGGAGGCAACTGCAGTGGTGGAGGTGTGCAGGTGCGTAGACCTGCTGGGAGAGCCACACGACCCAGTCCTGAAATTGTGCAAAGGCACAGGGAGTTGAATCGGGGGAGTGAGACCCCAAATTGATGAAGCACCACAGTTTGGTCAATGGGAATTGCTTCTTAAAACCGCATAGAGTAAGATGGCCAATGGATTGGCAGGGAAAGACCCCGGGTAGTGTAAAGTGTGTTAATGTCATTTAAGAGGATAGTTAGGATTGAAATCTCCTCGCACCATCTACATCCACTCACCTGAGGTGACAAAGCTCCACACCATGCCATGTGTTTTGGTTATTTTTGTGCAAATGTTTGGATTGTGAGACGCATCATGACGTGGGTGTGACATTGTGCTTAATGTTCCATCTCTCCCTCCTTAAGAGGGATTGATGATGAAGGGGTGATGGCAAATTTGGTTAGAAATAGGGATTGTGGTGACGAATTTGGTATAGGGGAAATATGGGGAGGACGAGACGTAGTGACGGATTTGTAATGTGTAAATTGTTGTAAATATGGGGTAAGGGCAAGGGTAGGGTAGGTAACAGGGGGGGTGACATACGGTAGGGACGAGCTTTTCTCCGCTCGGTCTCCAGGCGCACCTCACCTTGCATTGCCTTTATTGATGTGTACCCTTGTGACCTTACCCCTCACTCACCTGTCTTCTCTGTCTTCCTTCCCCGACCCATGGATCGTGTTCTCTGGGCACTGAGGGGAGCGTGCGGGAGTCCGCCATTGTGTGCCCGAACCCCCGCAACCAGCTGCCTGCATTGATGCACCACTTATGGACCACATGTCTGTGGCTGAGCACCACTCATGGACCCCACGGGTTGGGGCATGGCCCCTCTGCTGGAACCGGCCACGATGGCCCAAGATCTTGCTTGCGGACCCAGCAGCAAAACAACAAGAAGAAGAAAGACAACATCTGGAAGAACAATGGCCAGCAGAGGGAGCCAAAGAAAAAAAGACCACCAGCAGGGGTTTGTTTTTATTATGAACTGTGGTGACTGTGCACCGACTGGTGCGTTTATGGTGCTTTATGGTGCTCTTTCTTGGTGCTGGTGCATCGATGCAGCGCAGGCTGTCTCCCCTCCCCCCCCCCCCCCAAAAGAACAATCGCAGGTCCTGGGTTGCATTTTGTAAATAAACCAAGTAGCGTCACTTGTAAATAATGCTCCCCACTGTACATGTTTAGTTTGAGAACCATTCCGCAATTCGGTTATCCTGTGGGCGTGAATCTGTTAGGCAGGTTGCAATGCAGCAGAGGGACATACTTATTTGTGTTTTAAAACTGTCACACTCAGGGTCAGGTTAATTGTAGAGGGAACTACACCTACGTGCCACACTAAGTTAATGTTTTGTCGGCCCAGGCCGTGCCGTGAGGAATGAGGGTGCTGTGTTACGGTTTTTAGAACCTTCACTTTGTACATTTAGTATTAAAATTTCCTATGTACATTTCCCCTTTAATTGGCTGTTAATTGAAATGAGTGCACCGTAGCTAGTCCATGTACAAGCACGTAGGCCACCATAGAACCTTTCTATAGTTATTTCCTTATTATGTGTATTAGTTTAAGGCTGTGTTTCCCACTAGTTGACTCTGCATTGCACCGAATTGAAATAAGATAGATTCCCTTTCATTGCCAAAAACCTCCATTGCCAACCGCATTACCAACTGCATTTGCCGCCATTACGCACGCGGCCAGCTCGGAGAAGAAAGGCGTGTCTCCACCTCGTCATAGGAAGGAGGAGTGAGCCAGCCCCGATCAACCAACCAAGCACGAGGGGTTTGGCTTGAGAGGGCGGAGAAAGAACGATCGGGCAGTTTCGCGAACATTCCAGGGTGTGGCGCTATAAAACCCGCCACGCGGCACCCCCCACCTCAGTTCAGTGAAGGAGGAGCTGAGAGTTGAGTTCAGTGAAGGAGGAGCTGAGAGTTGAGTTCAGTGAAGGAGGAGCTGGGAGTTGAGTTCAGTGGTGGAGGAGCAGCAGAGTTCAGTTCAGTGGAGGAGTGAGCACTGAGAGAGTTGAGTGAACAAACCGCAGCTTTGAGTCCACCGCAGCTGAAGCAACCGCAGCTTTGAGACCACCGTAGTCTGGCCCCCCTGTGACACGCAGCTTCGACCCGCTGCTACGCGGGAACCAGATTGCTGTGGGATCGGTGGCCGTCGAGGTCGAGTCCGACGTCCCGGGCGGGAGCAAAACTCCAGCTGAACCTTCCTCCCCTTCCAGCCATTCATTCCTGTCATTCCTATCATCATTCCCCGTGTATGTCTGACTGTCGTCCGTCTTTTGTGTTGTCCTGGGGTTTAAGTAAGACTGCATAGGTAAGCTAGAATTGCTCTGTGTCCTTCTGATCCTTCCATCCTTCTGTAAATTATTTTCGTATCTTTCCATCTTCCTTGGTTTCTTTGATTGTGTACATAATAGTTAGTAATAAATCCTGTTCTTCCTACCTTACCTTCTGGTTTCCTCACATCCGTTCATCCTTGTCTTTTCCCAATTCAATACCTGTCGCACGATTTGGCCAACGTTTAAGAATCGGGTCTAGTACTTGCTAATGGTTCGTGCCGCGGCTGCTAATCCGCTCGGCAATTCACATCTTGTCCGCGGTCGCGAACGAGGTTGCTCACCTGCCTCTCCGGAGGGAGCTGGGCAACTTCAGGACTCACGTCGGTCAGTCACACACAAGGGGACTAATCCCCCCTTGGTAAGGGGAAAAAGGGCCGACGTTGAGATCCGTAACAATATATATATATATATATATATATATATATATATATATATATATACTAGCTGAATGCACCCGGCGTTGCCCGGGTTCTTCTTGAGTGTGTGTGTGTGTTTACACATTGATGAAACTTGGAATTACACAGTCGTTTGTATGGTCCTCTGTACACATCATTAATGTTTTGCACAATTAGTAACGACATGCAGAGGATGAGTTACACACAGCATTTCATTCATGTGTGTATATATGAAATGCGCGTGTGAAAGCATGCAGAGGTTTCATCATTTCTGGGAACATTTTCTGGGAACAGACTTCGGTGCTGCTCATTTTCGGTAAGTGTTATACTGGGTGGTTTGTCATCGCCTTTCCAGCAACAATTATGGCAAAAATTGGGAATTTGGCCAGGGTACCGGCGATAGCTTGCCTACCCTTCATGAATAATACCATGGGATCTTCGATGCAACTATCCATGCCCAGTTTCACGTCCATCCGAGGGACGGCACACACATTGATGAATCAGCCTGCATGTGAAATACCAAGATGACAGCCGAATCAAGATTCGAAATGAGGCAGGGCAGCTCATAGGTGAGAGTGCGTTTACCTATATAGGCCACCCTGTTACCCCGTTAGCTGTGATACATCATATTGCAAATGGCTACACGGAAATGACGAGAAAACAAAGCAATTGTTGGTTACTGCATATAAATGTTTATGCTGTTGACGAAGGAGACACACCAGCATGCCAATGGTCCATGCACATATTTATCTAAAGATAAGAGAGTTCGATTGACGCAGGATTATTGGCCTCCAATGGCAGGACTCTGCAATCCTAGATGATGCAATCCTAGAATAGGGTGGGATACAAGAAGGCTGATGATGGGCTTTTGTATCCACCAAGACATCACATCTTCATGAGCCTTTTAACCATTGACCTGTAAAGAATCACAGAACATTATTTTCTTTCACAAAACATCAGCAAAGCCTGGTGTTGGCTTAGCGGTTAGGGTGCCGTCTTGGGTTCCTAGGATCCTGGGTTCGAATCCCGGTCGATCGCTGAATTAACAACCAAGGGGGTTGACTCAGCCTGTCATCTTTCCGGGGTCATGCAAATAGAGTACCAGTTCACTGGTTAATTCCCTGTGTGTTGCAAGAGGTGACTAACAGGGTTGGCGGCAGGAAGGGCATCCGGCCATAAACATTGCTTCAAAAAAGGTGCCAGAAAAAGCCAACCCCTACTCTGTGGGGGGAAAAATGGCCTCTAAAGGTGGTTAATTTTTTTTTTTCACAAGGAATCAGCAGACATTTGATTCAATAGACAGTGCCAATGTGCCAATCAATTTTGTTACATATTTTACAACTCACTCTGCATGCCAGCAATCTATTTACAACAACAATCTGTGGGCAACGCCATAGTGGCCATTGCATGTGAAGACATCTACCCATGTTACATGAAATGTCCTCTCATCTGGGGGAATATCCTCTGCGAGAGATGGCCGTTGCATGCTCTACAAGTTGCTCTGTTACTCATGCGATTAGTTCAGAAATCGGGGTGCCTGTGTGATCATTGCACTCGAGAACAGCACCTATCAATTTGATGTAAACCTACATGCACATCATCTGGTGAGCTGCATCGACAAGAAGGGAGATGAGGATAAGGAGGGAGAGAGAGTAGTGAGCAACCTCCTGAAAGCAGCCATTGACTTGATGTGCACCAGAGAATCTTTAAAAAAAATAAAACACATTCTCGAACATCTCTACTGTTTTTGGAATTATTGCACCTCTCCGCACGTGCACTCCAATTATTGGACAATTTTGTTGCTTTGGAAGATGTAAACATATGCACAAGTGAAAATACTAGAGGATGCATCAGAGGCAGTCTATGCAAGTGGAAAATATAGAGGAGGAAGATAGTGGAGCATCTGGGATATCTGAATTGGACATTCTTTTAGAGGGGAAAAAAGTACATTATTATTCGTTCCCGAAATTATTTACCTCCACCTGAAACATTTTTACCATGTTTTTACCAGGGATTATAGTTGGAGACATTACATTACAGAGACCTACTTGTGGTGCTGACCATGCAGGTCCTCAGTTTTCGTAGATATGGACCCACCCAGATTTTATACCCACCCTGCCCTTCAGCACATACCCACCCTGCCCTACCTTTTGTTCAAAATGCCGAATCAACTTCTTGTGTGTATTGTTTATCAGGTTTTCCTTGATTGTGTGTCTGTACGTAAGGTATTTGTGAGTGAGGCAAATATAAAGTTTGCAAAAATGTACTTGAAACTTTTCTATATTCATACATAACAGATTTCGTCAAATCGTATCCAGAAGAAACAAATTCACATCCGTCATGCAAAATTGTCTTGTTGCTGCGACGTGAGCTCAGCCCTGTCATTTATTTTGTGACCCTGCGTGCGATCAGACGGACAACCCGGTGAGCCTGGTGCTGCGCAGCGTAGCGCGTCGCCTCGCCTTATCGGTCGGGCGTCCGACGCCCGTCCCACGGGTCCAGCTGATAGCGTCTTCCCAGAGCCCAATAAGGCCACGTGAGGGGCACAGCCATGCTTGGAATTCTCGAGGCTCTGGAGAAGCTACACATTTCCTCGCCTTCCATTCTGCGTATTTCCTTGTATAAATTCTCAAAAATGATTGTGGTCTTAGTAGAACCAACTGCAGGTGAAACTTAAACTGAACTTTAAAATTATAATCTCTTGCAAGACATTGAACATTATTACAAACTCCCATGCATGTTTCATACGTTTACCGGTCACAGACATTTACGGAACAAATTAAGAGGCTGCGCCATCTGTGGGGTCTGTAGTGGCAGATGTGATGAGTCTCTCAAACCAGACATGCACCACATGGGTGGTGGCCCTTGTCATTCTGCAACATCCAATCATCATCTACCAACACGAGTATGACTTCTTCGGTCACAATTCTGAGATAGCCCTTGCATTAAAGCAGGGGTTCCCAAATTTTTGATCAAGGAGGGCTACTTAGCAGATGGGACATTGGGCGGTGTGTCACGTAATAAAATTCACCTGAAATTAAACACCTATAGGTCCAATAAATATAACCTGCCTTTTTACACCTATATGGTCACAATTAATAGATTTGATGGAAATTACCTATTTTCTGCTTGAGTGGTAGTTATACAGCTCACTTTTCTCAGCAATTCTTTGTTTTCGCAAGATGATCATTGCTCGATGGGTTTTTATCAGTAATTCAACTTATTGATGTTCATAGTGGAGAATGATTTCCCACAAGGGTGTATGCTCCCAAATGAAGAGGCCGCTTGATGGGCCTGCCAACAAATTGCTGTGCCAGGCTTGTTCACACTATGATGATACTGTGTTAGGCCTCAGCACTATCCTGAACATTTATTAAAGGACTTTCCAGGTCACATGTAAACAGATATTGAAAAATGGCAAGTGTTTGCTCATAGGACCTGGAGTCCAAAAACTTCTTTCTGCAAGCATTCTGCAACCTGAAAGGATCTGTCTTGGAGCGCAGGTGGTCCAACATTTTGTCCACAGTTTCCTCTTCTGGGAGGTCTTTGCATGCCGGGAAATGATCTGCATTGCCATCTTACAGATGTGAGAAATTCTGCAGTAGTTTGAACTTTTTCTCAAAGGATTTGACACTTAAATAGAGAAAATACAATCTTGCCATGACCTTGCATCTTGAGATTCAGTTCAGTGAGAACACTGGTGATGTCAATTACAAATGCTAGGTCACACAGCTAGTCAGTATTTCATAGCTGAGGGAAGTCTTGGCGCTTTTCGTTCATAGACTCAGCAATTTTTTGCTTCATAGTGACACATCTGATAAGCCATCAAACTGCTGTAAAGTAGATGTCCCCAAACTAGTCTTCCGGTGTTTCTAAGGTGTTAATTTCATAAGTATGCTATATCTTCAAGACAAGTGTATCTTCAGCTCCTTTTATGTAGTTCCATTCAGAGTTCCATAATGTCCGTTTTTCTACCTATCATAGATGGTGCGCTCTTCAAGCAGCTGCTTCCATCAAATGCATGCTACAGGGGATCAAAGATGTCAATTCCTCTAGTTTGGTCTTTTGAGACTAATGAAAGCCAGTAATTCCTCAAAATTTCATCAAAGACTCTGCCATTCTTAGAATGAAAATGAAGAGCTGAGCAGTCAAACTGATGCCAGTGTTCTTGTCTAATACCATGGACAACTTCACAAGGTTCATTAATTATCCTTCGCACGTGAAGCGAAAAGTGGGGTTAAATAATTTGTTCACTTTGTCTGTCTGTCTACAAGCATCGGTTTACATTCAAGGAACAACTTGATTTCAATTGAATGTTATAATTTGAACACGAATCGGAAAACAAATCTGTAATTTAGCAGTACTCTGGCTCTGAATTCGTCCAGATCACACATGCGCAGAGAGGAGTGAGATTTTTTTTTAAAACTCTGTCTATCCATCTGGTAGTCAAACAAAATTGGAAACCATTCAAACAGGAATATTACTATTGTTAAGGATGTTATAAAGGACACAAACAACAAACACAAATAACTAATGTAACGTGTTAAATAAGGTGGTGCAAAAGAAGCTGTATCAACGGCAGTAAATTTCAACAAAAAAATCTAAAACCTTAAATATCTTTATATTATTTCAATTTTATTATATATTTGATCCCTGTAGAACACAAATTGCCTTTTCGGTATTTTCAAAACCCTTCCACTTATCAGTACTTGGAGAAAATATGGCATTTTTAATCATCGTAACCAATCAAACTTGCCGCTCGCAGACCACCCATGTCCTTGTTTCTCAAGATTGCATGGAGTAAGGTGTTGTATGAACTCTCTAGTTTCTCTTGAAGTTTCTTCTGAAGATAATATGTCGGTGTCTTCTTCTTGGCATGAGATTGTCATCGACACAACCTAACTTCATTGAATACGGCCTTTTATCTGGAAATACGATATCTACCACCTTCATAATGCAGTCTTTAATAAACTCAGCATTACGAAGTGGCTTGTACTTCTTGTTTTTTTCCGGCTCCATGGTATTACTTTAATTGAAAAAAAACCTTTTAAAACCACTGTTTGGCACACTAGACGCCTTCTCCAGTGAACATTCTCCAAATGCGTGGATCGAAGATGACATCCAGGACATCCATGAAGTGGAAATACACTAACAATATCCCAAATTGACATTGTTGTTCTTTGATGTCCATCCATCCCCGACACTGCCCTGGCTTTTCTTTCCAAGAGAATATAGGATAATTTTAGAAATGTTTGATGAGAGCCATGCCACATGCAATGACTTTGCAGGATAATTTGATCCATAATGTCAGCCAGAATGTCGATATCAGGAGATCCATGACCTCAGATGTGTCCAGACGGCCAGCCAATCTGGTAGTTCAATCTTTCACCACCATGTCAGATCGTTCCCAATCCAAAACCATAATATTTCCTATCTCCCACGCACCCTTTCCCTTGCCCCACACCCCACCGCACCCCAATCCCTCCTTTTCAAAATTTTCCCTACTATATCCATCTTGTTCACCCCATGTATCCTCTCATGACCCCCATTCCACCCAACACCCATTGTTTGTCTGCCTCCTTCTATCTTGGCCTTCAACTCTGCTGCTGGTGTTTCCCCCTCTCTCAACTGTTCTTTTGCCCTGTTGTGTGCTAATACATGCAGTATTTTTTTGTATACAAGATCGAGGCTCGTGTAAGAGCTAGCACATTAAACACACATTAGCACATAAAACACCAAAAAACATAAAAGGACAAATAAAACGATAAAGGGAGGGGGAGACAAGATGGGGAGAGAGAGGGAAGCACACAAGCACAACAGTTGAGAACAGGGACATCAGGAGATCTGTGGAAGGGAGAGGGCTGGGGGAGGAAGGGGAGGGAAGGGGTACATGAGATTTAAAAAATTGACACTACTAGGAATTACAGGAATGTAGTTGGAGATTGAAAGAGGTGGATTTGGGGTGTATTAACAGGGGTAGAAAAGATAAAGGTTTTGGATGGGGGAAGATAAGAGATGGTGGTGAACAGTTGTTTCAAAGACCTGGAGAGAGGATAGTCAGGTTCACTATGTTAACAAATATAATTTCGTTCAAAATTTTGGTAGATTAGCAAAACTATACATTTTTGGAATATTCAGAGCATGAGGAATCCAAAAATTAATGTTTACATTTGCGTCGACACCTTTGCGAAAATGACACTCAGGACAGTGATGAAGATAGTCAGGTTCACTATGTTAACAAATATAATTTCGTTCAAAATTTTAGGATTAGCAAACCTGTACATTTTTGGAATCTTCAGAGCATGGAGAATCTGAAAATCAATGTTGGCATTTGCACAGACACCTGCATGGCCGCCATTTTGGAATTTGAAAATGGCCGCCATAAAATACATATTTTGCGCGATCTCGGCTTCTAGTCAACCTAGAGACTTAATTAAATATGCTAATCCTATGTTTTCTGGGTCAAGGAATCCAATAAAGGCCTCAAAATAGTGCTCAGGATTATAGAAAAGCAACAAACAAAGGTAATTGAAAACCATTGTCTTTATATTTGTGATATAACTGTATTACATAATACATGATATTGCAAGTCCTTTGAAGTTATAGGTTGTTATAGGAAGTTATAGGTAGTATCAGATTGAACTATAAGTCCTATACACAGGATCTACGAGGTCTATACCGTTCAGGAATATGCTTTTACAGATCTTCATCACTGTCCTGAGTGTCATTTTCGCAAAGGTTTCTACGCAAATGTAAACATTAATTTTTGGATTCCTCATGCTCTGAATATTCCAAAAATGTATAGTTTTGCTAATCTACCAAAATTTTGAACGAAAAAACATAGTGAACCTGACTAGGAGTGGGATTGAAGAGAGTGAGGGAGTTTGTTCCAGAGGCGGGAGAAAAGAGGAATGAAAGAGTGAAGGTGAGCAGAGACTCTTCATTTTGGCAGTTTCACCAGAAGATGGTTGCTGGCAGATCTTGTGCGACCTGTAGGAATATTTGTGGGACAGAGCAGAGAGAGAGAGCTGGGGGAGCTAGGCCGGAAGACAGAAAGACCACCAACCTGCCTGCGGTGAGAGGGTGAAAGGCCCTCAGAATCAGCTTCATCGCGCAAGATTCCAATAATCCTGAAAGCTTTAGTTTCTACAGCATGAAGCCGAGCTAGGTGTGAGGCAGGAGCACCGGCCCAGAGGGGGGAACAGTATTCCATTGAGCTGCGGATGAAAGCCTTGTATGTGGTGAGGAGCTCAGGTGTGCCAAGGAAGGACTTTGCACGACGGAGGATGCCCATTCGGCGACTGACATTGGAGGCCAGTTTGGAAATGTGGTTTTCCCAGGAAAGATCGTGGCTGATGGTGAGGCCCAAAAGCTTGAGTGACAGAACTTCTTTCAGAGGATTGTTGAGAATGTAGATGGGAGGGTTTTCCAGACGGTCTTTTCGGAGAGACATAGTGAGAGTGTGAGATTTGTCAGGATTGAAATGCTAGATTCCGAAATGTTTCTTCCACAAGCCCTTCTTTGCTCTTCTACGAGACTCAAAAAAGCCTGTGTGTACAAAAAAGATTTTTTTTTCACCTTTACTCATAGCTTATCACTTTACCTACAGATGTTTACCTTCCTTGCTTAAGGCTTTCATGTGTTATCATATATTTACAATCCTTATCATACATACCATTATACAAGCCCTTTCTGGAATAAAATGAACTACCTTAATTGCAAACCAATTTTATTTTAACGATACGAAGCCAATCAAATGGAAAACGTATATTAGTATCTAATAACATGTGTTTTGGCATCATGTATTAAGACATCCAATCAAGGTTATATACAACACCTGAATGCAGATTTTGCCAAATGTGGAGTAGATTTTGTTGCAGTTCTTGCTTATTACTTGGTAGAAGTCGGATTTTCCATAGTTTCAGATTCATGTTCTCAGACATGTTCCATGGTGTTTGTGAGGACTCAATGGTACCAAAGCGAGATGCTGCAGCCCACTGTCTCTTCCAGGCAGAGGTGGCACTGGACGTATGCCATGTGGCAATATCGTCCTTCCGTAAATGTGTTCCACACTGCAAAATGCCTTGCTTGGATAGTGGTAAGTGCTCCACTTCAGCTCCACTACGAGCCTTCGATGCTGTAAAAAAAAAAAATTACATTTTATACTTTTACCAGAAAGGCACTATGTGGTATAGAACACATTTACTGGTATGCAGAAAGGTATTACAGAGAAACAATCATTCATTGGTGGAATGGAAAAGCTTGGTGGAAATGTGTCTTGGTGAATGGAAAAGCATCTCGTTTATCAAATAATTTGGTGTGAAATTTACTATTACTGATATTGATTTGAAAGTCCCAAAAAAGGAGACTGAATGAGTTGTGAAGTATGGTTTTCCTTTTTAAAATATAGATATTTTGGATAATATAATATGAAATCCCTTACAAATGGTTGTCTCTACATTCTCTATCCTTTCTTAAATGTTGGGCATCAAGCAAGGAAGCAGTCTGTACCATTTATAAAGTCTTGGTATGACTTGCTTTAGCCATTGCACCCTCTGTCCCACCATTAATTGCAAGTAAATCATGAAATAATCTCAAGATGTCTCTGCACCTTCTTGCAGATGTTTGTTTATTCCTGCTAATGTTCCATTGAGTTATGTCATGAAGAGCTGACTTTCGAGGTCAACTTGGACATGTGGTTCTCCCAAGTGATCATGGCCGATGTTGCGAGGCCCGAAAGGTTGAATAACTGAAATTTTAAAAGAGATTTGTTGAGGAAGTACATGGGATCGTTTACCAGACCGTCCTTTCTGAGAGATTGAGGAATTTAATTTGTCAGGGTTGAAAGACATATTGCAAGTTTTTGGCAAGCTCATGGTTCCATCAAGATCTGCAGAGCAGGAAGAGGCTGCTGCCTACCTGTCTGAAGGATGAGGAATGTTACAGCAGAGGGTGGAGTCATCAGCAAAGATATAAAGAGGATTTTCCAGAGAGACTGATCATTGATGAAGATTAGGAATATGACTAAGTCCAGAACACTCCAGCCTTGACAGGGAGAGGAGATGAGAGTATGCCATCGAGAGCCATCTCCTGACTACAAGTGTGGATAAAGTAGTAAGTCTTGGAAGGGTGGCGGTGGCCTTGAAGGGCCCAGGAAGAGAGTTTGGAAAGCAGGGTGGGGTGCCACACATTGTCAAATGCTTGAGATATGTCAAGAGAGACGACCCTGATCTTATGTCTGAGATTAAGGGCCTCCATCCATTGTTGGAACATCAGTAGCAGCATGTCCAGGGTGGAGTGACCGAATGTGAACTGATGGTCCAGAGAAAATCTGGTGGAGAAAAGGAAGGATTTGATGTCAACTCAGATCATGGATTCCCTGACCTTGCTTATAATGGAAAATAACCGAATAGAGATCTGTTTGTTAAGACATCTGGTTTTGCACCAGGTTTGTGTAATTAAGTGGTATTGGTTAACTTCCAAGTAGATGGAAATTGATCTCAAGAAAATAATAGGGCGAACAGAGCAGAATGAGGATACGCAAGAGTAACGGAGCAAAATTTCAGGACATCGTGGTTGAGAGTAATCGTGGTACGTTGAGAGTACATAATCGTGGTTGAGAGTTGCCAGACATCTCGGCTTTGAAGCATTTAAAGGCACAATTAATAATATTGGTTTTATTAGATATTCATTTGAAAATCGATCTGAGGCTCATCGAGGAACTAGTACTGATATCACTGTCAGGACAAAGACTCTAGACATCAATAAATTGCATGATATTAGTAGCCAATGGACAAATACGCATTATGCTTAATGGGATTTGAACTTGGGTTCAAATCCAGGGGTTCAGGTGGAAACACGAGCAGGCCAACCCAGAGTAGACATGTCCATCACATTGATATGATGCAAGCTCGAGTGGAGGCATCTGTCGTTGAATTAAAACAAAAACAAATAACAGTTGTAAAGTTAGGTGATTTCTATTTATAAATTAAGTGGTATTTATAAATAGAGAATTGTATCTCAGTAAAGTGTTTGCTTTTTCATGATAAAATGAAGTGGAACCTTGACCCTTGCCCTATAATTAGTTCAATGATTCAAAATCCTGTTTTAGCAAGTTTTAACCTCGCTTTCCTGCATCTGCATCTTCTTCAGGATACCAATTACGTCATACATTTCATGAACATGCCGAGCTCGGCCTTCACTTTGGGAAAGAAATTAAATAACGGTTCTCTGCTTCATACCCAAATATAGCGGGGCAGCCATTTTGAAAGCGTGGTGTTTTTTTTTTTTTGCCACGTCACCGATCAGAGTGCTTGCTGCTCAACTAAAGCTGAGCGGGAAATACAAACCATTCATTGTGTGATCTTTCGTAGCTTTCCCATGATGCTTTCGTTTCAAACTGCAAAGGAAGAGGCAGTACTTTCGTAGCAAACGTCGTACAATGTTGAGACAGAATCAGGTGATGAACCATGCTCTATACAGAGTGCCAATCCTGCTGAAGCCGTTTATATGGCTAGGGTCACAATCATGGATAGGTCGCCAATCCTACACAATAAGTCAAGACAGGAAGTTAGAATTTGGCCAGGATGCCAGAGATAACTCACCTATTCGCGAAGGACACAGTGAGATCTTTACCCTACGGCCGACACCAACTAATGCTTACAGACGAAACACCCAGTTATCCGATGGATGGCACATGCTGAAGAATCACTCTGCCTGTGAAACACGAGGCTGGCAGTTTATAGCTAAGACGAGATTCAAACCCGGGTTAGACAGCTTAGAGGTGAGTGTACGTACATCTAGGCCATCCTGCCAGCCCGAAGACAAAAGCTCATAAGATATGGACTGTGGGAATAGAGAATAGTGGGGGAGAAAGGAAAGGAGTTTCTGATTTATCTTATTATAATAGAGCAAACGTATATGGTTCGCTATGTATGTATGTGTGCATGCGACGAAAACGTCTTCTTCTTCTTAAATTTTTTTTACCACCCTCTTAATTACGTTAAGACTGCTGAGACCTCTCAGACCTCAGACCTTTAATTCCCGCAAGACCCTTCAGACCACCAAGACCCCTGAAGACCAAAAATACACTGAAGACCCCCAAATACTTGAAAGACCCAAAACACCCCAAAGACCCAAAATACCCTTCAAGGCCCTGCAGCTCAAAAAGACCCTGAATACCCAAAAACCCAAAACACCCCGAAGACCCAAAACACTCCGAACACCCAAAACACCCCGAAGACCCAAAACACCCCGAACACCCAAAACACCCCGAAGACCCAAAACACCCCGAAGACCCAAAACACCCCGAAGACCCAAAACACCCCGAAGACCCAAAACACCCCGAAGACCCAAAACACCCCGAATACCCAAAACACCATGAAGACCCAAAACACCCCCAAAGACCCAAAACTCCACAAAGACCCAAAACACCCCGAAGACCCAAAACACCCTGAAGACCCAAAACACCCCGAATACCCAAAAAGACCCAAAGACCCTTAAAGACCAAGAAGAACCAAAAGACCCTTACGACCCAAAGCCCCTGAAGACCCAAACGCCTCTGAAGACACCAAAGACCCAAAATACCCTGAAGGCCCAAAACACCTCAAAGACCCAAAATACCCTTAAAGGCCCAGAGGATCCAAAAGACCCTGAAGACCCAAATGGCCCTGAAGACCCAAAACACCATGAAGACCCAAAAGACACCGAAATGGTCAAAGATGCCTCGCCCTCTGAAACGACGTGTGGTGAGGCGTGCACGCTAGTGTAATCAATAGATGATCATTCACCTACTTGTAAATATCACTATTCGATTGCTTAGACTAAGCATATAATTTGTTTGCTGTTTTTTTCCCTTTAAATGCATGCTCCATACAAACAGCAGCTGTATAGTTTTGCATTCTGGACAACAGCTGAATGCAAGCACTGCTGTTCATCCCCCTCTTCAGAGAACCAAATATCTCTGCACATAAACACACGGCAGACCTACAATAATGCCAAAAATATTGGCACCCTTGACTTTTTTCAAACAACTCCCAATTTTCTCCCAATAAGTTGAAATTGACAAAAGTATTTGGTCTCCACAATTCCTTATTAGGGGACCGTGAGGTACCCTTTTGAAATCGCTCGGATTATTATTATTCTGATTCCATGAAATTTGTTGGCGACCTACAGGTCACACCTTTCATCGTAGGAAATTGAAACTTTGACCATGTATGGGACACCATATGACTTGATGCATATCCTAATTTTTCATTTTTCTCCGGTTTCATGCAAACCTTTAAAATGCATCCCTGCCTTCATTTTTCGATCGATTGAGTTGAAACTTTGACCACTTATAGTATGGCACTCGATCGGATGCCTATCCTAATTATGACGTAATAGGTCACGTGACATGGCGGCCATATTGGATTTTATGAAAACGTTTAAAATAGATCCCTGCCTTCATTTTTCGATCGATTGAGTTGAAACTTTGAACAATCGGATCTGGGCTGTCATTGTCAACGACTCTGGCGCACACCCGTCCAATCAGGATGGAGCAGTATGGTCCCCGGATCATCACTGCCCGCAGTTTTAATTTCACTGTTAATATTACAGAACCTCTGCTTTTGATTCAGAACTGAATATATCTTTTTAAATCAGAAAATAAAAAGCAATAGGATTGACAAAATTATTGACACCCGAGACTTAATATTTGTTAGCAAAGCCTTTGGACAAAATAACTTCAGTCAAGCGCTTCCGATAACCATGAATGAGCTTCCTACACGTCTCTACTGGCAGTATCGCCCACTCTTCTTGTGCCAACTGCTCCAGTTCTCCCATATTTGAAGGGTGCCTTCTCCCAAATGCTGTTTTCAGATCTCCCCATAGGTGTTCAATGGGATTTAGATCTAGACTCATTGCTGGCCAATCCAGAACAGTCCAGCGTTTTGTCTTGAACCATTCCTGGGTGCATTTTGAAGTGTGTTTGGGGTCATTGTCCTGCTGCAAGACCCATGACCTTCGACGGAGACCCAGCTTTCTGACACTAGGTTGAACATTGCGCTCCAAAATGCCTTAGTAATCTCCTGATTTCATGACGCCATGCACACATTCAAGGCAACCAGTGCCAGAGTCAGCACAGCAACCCCAAAACATCACTGAACTTTCTCCATGTTTGACTGTAGGAAAGGTGTTCTTTTCTTTGAAGGCTTCATTTTGTTTTCTGTAAACATAGAGATGATGTCCTTTACCAAAAAGTTCTAATTTGGTCTCATCTGTCCACAGGACATTCTCCCAGAAGGAATTTGGCTTGTTCAGGTGTGTTTTGGAAAACCCCTGTCTGATTTTCTCAGCAGTAGGGTCCTCCTGGGTCTCCTACCATAGAACCTACTTTCATTGAGTTGGCAATGGATGGTGCGACGTGAAACTGTCATACCTTGTGTCTGAAGGTCAGCTTGATACTGTTTGGCAGTTGATCGAGGTGATTTCTCCACCATTCGAACAATCCTTTGCTGCAATCTTTGATCACGTTTTCTCTTGCGGCCACTTCCAGGGAGGTTGGCAACAGTGTCATGGGCCTTAAACTTCCTGATAACATTGCGTATGGTGGATACAGGAACATCGAGGTCTCTGGAGATGGATTTGTAGCCTTGAGATTGTCCATGCTTGGCTACAATCTTATGTCTGACCTCCTCAGACAATTCTCTGGTTTTCTTTATTTTCTTCATGCTCATTGCAGTACACACAGTGACACAAAACAGCAGAATGACTCCTTTTCTCCCTTCAAACTGGTTGAATGAGTTTTTTTCTATACTGCAGGCACCTGCATCTCACCACAGGTGAGTTCAATTCCAAAGTAAAGGAGATTCACATACTTGAAATCTAATTATTTCTCACGACTTCTAAAAAGTGCCAATAATATTGTCCGGGCAATTTTAGGATTTCTGTGTGGAATAAGCTAAGATTTAGTAATTCTTTCAGCTTTTCTTGTTTTGTTCCACTGCAAACCAAATAAATACATATGTGGATGCCAAAGTATTTTTTAATTTCAACAACTCTCTGGAAGAAATGGTGCATTATTTTAAAAAAGTGCAAGGGTGCCAATATGTTTGGTCACAACTGTATATATGCGCTCGTATATATACATATATATATATATATATATATATATGTATATATATTTATATTTATTTATATATATATATATATATATTGTTGCGGATATGAGGACTATTTTTTTTTGATTGTGTGCTTTATTATTATTATTATTATTGTTATTCTGCGCCTCCTGCCTCCGGAGCTGTGTAAAGGTCAAAAGGGCGTCCCATAATTAGTCCACAAGCATACACGTCAGCCAATCATAGAATACCCCTGTTCGATAGTTATATCTTATTCTGTGTTTTAGGGTAAGGCTGTGTCTCCCATTAATAGAAATACTCCATTGCACCAGTGAAAGAGATAGATTCCCTTCATTCCCACTCCCAAAACTTCCATTTCCCCTTTCGTCTTTGCCAGGCCTCGAGTGCCATTGCCAATTACCTCCCTTCCAATTGCCAACTGCATTTTGGGCGGTTTTCCCTTCATCCGCCATTGACCACGAGGCAGGGTTGGGGAAGAAAGGCGGGTCCCCACCTCGTCATAGAGGGGAGGAGTGAACCAGCCCTTGCCGACCAACCCAGAACGAGGGGTTGGCTTTAGAGGGCGGAGAGAGAACGTTTTGGGGAGGTTCGCAAAAGGGTCAAGGGTGGGGCTTATATAACCCGAGGCAGAGGCCCCCAGAGAGAGTCGAGGAGGGAGGAGATCAGAAGACAGGAAGGCCTTGAGTTGGACTAAGCAAGAGAGGAAGTTGTTGGACTGGGTGGGACTAAGAAAGAGAGAGAGACTCCTGAAGCTTGTGAGGGAAGGAGAGAGAACCCGTCACACCAACCCCCCACCAGCCGCGTTGGCTCCACCAAGCGTTCACCTCCACCAAGGCTCCACCAAGCTCCGCGTTGGCTCCACCAAGCGTTCACCTCCACCAAGGCTCCACCAAGCTCCGCGTTGGCTCCACCAAGCGTTCACCTCCACCAAAGCTCCACCAAGCTCCGCGTTGGCTCCACCAAGCGTTCACCTCCAGCCATCCACCTCCTGCGATTCCTGTCAGCATTCCCCGCGTGAGTCTGTCTTTTGTTTGTTCTGTCCTGGGTTAATTAAGACTGTAGGTAAGCTAGTATTTTCACTGTGTCACCTGCGTCTTATGTGCTGTAAATAAACGTGACTGCTTTCTTTTTGCTTATGTGTGTAAATAGTAAATAAATTTAGTAGTATTTCCAAACCTTTCTTTGCCTTCGTCTTCCTCTTTGCATTCGTCGTTTTAGTCTTTTCCCTCATTGAGCAGCCGCGGTGCGATCCGGCCAACGTTTGGGTGGAATCGGGTTCTAATCGGGGAATAACTGTTCGGTCGCGGTAATACCAACCACTCGGTAAAAATAACATCTTTATCCGCGTCCATAACAATATATATAAGAACACACACACACTCGTATATATGTATACTCAAATATATATACACTACTGGTCAAAAGTTTTAGAACACCTCAATTTTTCCAGTTTTATTGAAATTTATGCAGTTTAATGTCTCAATGTACTCTGAAATTAAGCATCTTACTATAATTCACCAAATGTCCATCTGTCTGTCCATTCAAAGGTACCGCAAAAATGGCTGAACCGATCACAACGATATTTTGGGTGGGTAATCCTCGGACTTCCTGGAGTAAAATGGGGGATATTGTTTTTCCAATTTTTCCAATTTTCCAGTTTTTCCAAACACGATGGAAAAATATTTACCGATATGAACAGTGATATGGCTTTTGTTGAAATTCTACGTACCAGGAGAGAGTAGATCAACTCCTGACGAACTCTTCCTATATAAACGTGCGGCTCTGAAGTAACACGGCAGCGTGTGCAAAGCGACTGAGAAACAGGTGTAGCGGCCACTTCCATGCAACAGATTCGGTGCACACTTTTTCCACATAAACGTACGACTGAGAAAGACGTGTAGCGGCCCCTTCCGTTTTGCAGAATTCAATCTTTTTTTCAAAAATGGGCGCCATGTACTGTTTAGATTTTGATGATTTGCGTGTGATATGATTCAACGGATGTTTATATGAATCGTTTAAAATAAAAAAAAGCCTTCAATTTCTGATATTTTGCCTTTTCATTTGGGCTTCCCAATTGAAGCCTCGCTTGTGGGGTGGGTATCGTTGCTCGAAAAACAAATAAACAATTGGAGATGAAAAGAAATGATAGAATCATTTTGTTTAACAAAATTTCATTGAAATTTTTGACTCAGCAAAGTAGCCACCTTTTGCAGATATAACCACCGAAAACACTCGTGGCATTCTTTCAACAATGGAAATTAAATATTGTTCGGGAAGTTCTTCCCAACACTGCTGCAGCAGTTTGACAAATGTGTTGCACTTGTAGGCTGCTTTACTTTCACCCTTCTGTCCAGTTAATTCCAAACCAGCTCGATGGGGTTTAAGTCTGGAGACTGAGCTGGACAATCCATGATTTGAAGCATACCATCTTGTTCTTTTCCTCGAAGGTAGTTTTGACATATTGTAAGTCTTTCCTTCAGAGAAATTGCAAACAAAGCCAAGGTGTCAGTGAGTACAGTTTCCTACACCATCAAAAGGCACTTGGAAACTGGAGGAAACTCTGACAGGAAGAGATCTGGCAGACCCAAAGCCACAACAGAATCAGAAGACAAGTTTCTGAGAGTCAACAGCTTGCGTGATAGGCAGCTCACAGGACAACAGCTTCAAGCACAGCTTAACACTGGTCGAAGTAAGCAAGTCTCAGTTTCAACTGTGAAGAGAAGACTTCGAGCTGCAGGTTTGACAGGTCGAGTGGCAGGAAGAAAGCCATTGCTAAGATGGCAAAATAAGAAAAAGAGGCTTGCCTGGGCCATGAAGCACCAGCAGTGGACTACTGAAGACTGGAAGAAGGTCTTGAGGACCGATGAATCAAAATTTGAAATCTTTGGTTCATCACGCAGGGTTTTTGTACGCCGTCGAGGAAGCGAAAGGATGGTTCCTCAGTGTGTGACACCAACTGTCAAACATGGAGGAGGAAGCGTGATGGTCTGGGGCTCTTTTGCTGAATCCAGAGTCAGCGACTTGCACAGAGTGACTGGCACCCTGAACCAACAGGGCTACCACAGCATTTTGCAGCTCCATGCAATACCCTCTGGTATACGTCTAGTTGGTCAGGGGTTCATCCTACAGCAAGATAATGACCCTAAACACACCTCCAGGCTATGTCAAAACTACCTTCGAGGAAAATAACAAGACGGTAGGTTTCAAATCATGGAATGGCCAGCACAGTCTCCAGACTTGAACCCCATCAAGCTGGTTTAGGATGAACTGAACAGAACGATGAAAGCAAAGCAACCTTCAAGTGCAACACATTTGTGGGAACTTCTGCAACAGTGTTGGGAAGAACTTTCCGAACAATATTTGATTTCCATTGAAGAAAGAATTCCACGAGTGTGTTCGGCGGTTCTATCTGCAAAAGGTGTCTACTTTGCTGAATCAAAAATTTAAATGAAATTTTGTTAAACAAAATGAATCTATGATTTCTTTTTTTAAATCTCCAATTGTTTATTTGTTCTATGCTTAATTTCAGAGTACATTGAGACATTAAACTGCATAAATTTCAATAAAAACTGGAAAAATTGAGGTGTTCCAAAACTTTTGACCGGTTGTGTATGACACTGCAAATTATATATATATATATATATATATATATATATATATATATATATATACATACATACAGTCATGTGAAAATGTAAGTACACCCCATGTAAAGTTTTGACTTTTTCAACATATTTCAACATACAGCTATTTGATCTTCATTTCAACAATATTGATAGATAAAGGTGATATAATATAACAAATATCATGAAACATTTACATTTTGTAGTCCATTGTATACTTTCAATAAACATAAATGCAAATTTCACATGTGGAAAAAGTAAGTACACCCTTGGCTCTAATAGGTGGTATTGCCCCCTTTGGCAGAAACAACCTCAAGTAGGCATTTGTTATAACTGTCTACCAGTCTCTCACATCGACTGGGAGAAATTTTTGCCCACTCCTCCATGCAGAATTATTTCAGCTGTGCAATGTTTGAGGGGTTTCTTGCATGCACAGCTAGTTTCAAATCCCCCCACAACATCTCGATGGGATTTAGATCCGGACTTTCACTTGGCCATTCCAGCACCCTCCATTTCTTTCTTTTCAGCCTTTTCTTGGTGGATTTACTGGTATGTTTAAGGTCATTGTCATGTTGCAAGGTCCACCTTCGGTTGAGCTTCAACTTTTCGACAGATGGCCTCACATTATTATCCTCAAGCACCCTCTGGTACAATGAAGAATTCATAGTGGATTCTATGATGGAGAGCTGCCCAGGCCCTGATGCAGCAAAGCTGTCCCAAACCATAATATTTCCACCACCATGCTTTACAGTTGGTATCAGGTTATTGTGGTCAAATGCTGTTTGGGTTTCGCCAAACATGTCTTCTGGAACTGTGGCCAAATAGCTCTACCTTTGACTCATCTGTCCAGAGCACATTGTTCCAGAAGTGCTGGTCTTTGCCTAGGTGTTCATTGGCAAACTTTAGTCTTGCCCTGATGTTCTTTCTGGACAGCAAAGGTTTCCTCCTGGCACACCTCCCATATAGATCAAATTTGTGCAGCCTCTTTCTAATGGTAGACTCGTGCACTTTGACATCAACAGTGGCAAGACCTACCTGTAGGTCCCGTGATGACATTCTGGGGTTCTTAGAGACTTCTTTCAGCATCTTGCGGTCTGCTCTTGGGCTGAACTTGCTGGGGTGGCCTGGCCTGAACAAGTTGGCAGTTGTTTGGAATCTTCTCCACTTGTAGATGATCTTCCGGACAGTCGAATGATTGATTTCAAATTGTTTGGAGATCTTTTTAAATCCCTTCCCAGACTCGTACGCATCGATAACCTTCTTTCTGAAGGCCTCAGAGAGCTCTTTTGATCTAGGCATGGTGACGCCACACACTTCAACAACAAAGAGCAAACCAAACTAAATGTCTGAGGTTTAAATAAGACAGGTTCCTCCAAGATTCTCTCCAACGATGTTCTAGTCATTTGCACCTGAGCTGGTGCACCTGATTCTAATTTTAGGTATTTGAAGTAGAGATAAATGTAGGGGTGTACTGACTTTTTCCACATGCGAAATTTGCATTTATGTTTATTTAAATTCTACAATGGACTACAAAATGTAAATGTTTCATGATATTTGTTATATTATATCACCTTTATCTTTCAATATTGTTGAAATGAAGATCAAATAGCTGTATGTTGAAATATGTTGAAAAAGCCAAAACTTTACATGGGGTGTACTTACTTTTTCACGTGACTGTATGTATGTATATATATTAGGGTGGTCCTCAAATATACACCAAAAAATAAAATTGGACTTTTTTCATGTGCTTGTTGCTAAAATTGTTCCTTGTTGTGAAAAAATGAAATGTGCCAAAGATGGTTTCTGCACGACTTTATTTACGACTGTCACACATGGGTTGAAAATTACAATGTTTCAGTATCGACACACAAAATTGTTTTTAATAAACTAACACTCAGATGTAATCCCAAATCAGTAAGAATGTATGACAATCATCATAAACACACAGAGTAAGAGTCCTCCAGACCATTGATTCCTCATTAATAAGTTCTGTGGTAAATTATTTCCTCCTTATCTTCTTTGCGTCGGGGAACTGATGGCGATGCCACTCAACAACTTGCAACAGGTACTGGCGCTGCTGTTCATCCTTTGTCAAGACTTGATTGTAGTCCTGTATTAATGCTACACGATGTTCTGCAAAGTCGTTGACAGTGGCAATACTGCGCAAGACTTGCTGTGATGACTGAAATGATGGGTCATTGGCCCACTCACCAGGGTCCTTTTCTAGGAAGTCAGTATTGACTTTGAATGCAGTAAAAATTCGCAGTGAGGCAGAAGTAACAAAATCTGCAACAGTCTTGGCAGCGATGGCTTCTTTTGCTGTAAGATCCACATGTACCTGTGGTTGAGGATTCTCTTGGCATTCTTCTTTAAGAGCAGCCACTATCATTCGCTTGACATCAAGCTCAACACTATCGTCAAACAGAGCAAGTCCTGCCAGTTCTTCGCTGAGGTCCCACAAGTGATTGGAAAGCTTTTTGCTGGTGGTTTCGGCAATCACTGAATCAGGATAGAAAATGAGTGCTTTTAAGAGAGCTAGGTCTCCAGCGGGAGCGTCAATGGCAGATGGAGCGCTGAACCAGGCTTTGGTATACACTGCTCCAACAAGTGCTGTAAAATGCTTTATGCCAGTGAGTTCCTTTGGGGTCTGTCGAAACTGATCACGGAACAAGTAGATCTTGATTCCATAAATCACACGGGGCATCCATCTTGCCCGATGCATGGCTCCTGGCTGCATGAACCTGAATCCTCTCGGAGGATGCTCACCAAACAGAATAATAGTCAACTCAAGAAGTTCATGGTAGTCATCTCGGAGTTGGCCCGATTCCAGTTTCTGGATGCAGAATGAAATGACATCTTCTTTGCAACTTAAAAATACACCTGAAACTAGAGTCCAGGTCATCAGGCATCATTGGCTTAAACTTGCTTTGGTCAATGGAAATCCAGTTTGACTGGAAACGCTTGAAGACGGCTATCTCAGGTCCTTTTGATGGACCAAGAAATGGTTTGAATGATGCCATTGCTGCCTCTACCACTAGTTTCAGAATGTGATGCCGGCATGCAAAATGTAATAGTGGTCGTCCAAGCTTTTGCTGCAAAATAGTGCATGCACCAAGTGCTGAACCAGTGTTGCTGGCTGTCGTGTGAAAGCTCATACCTGCCACCATGTCTGGCAAATGCCATTCTTCGAGGCATTGCATAACAGCAGCAGCTGTTGCTAGTCCAGTTCCTGCTGGCAGCTTTGGCACACCCAGAAGCTTTCCAGTTCCTTGAGGGTCACTGACAACGACAGGAAGGCGATCAACTTTTTTTGTCCCATCGTCTGGAAGGAGCTTGCCATCCCAATGAACCACCAGACTTGTGTTTGGAGCATAGGATGCCTGGATGTCACCTGCAATTGTCTTCCGTTGGAGCCGCCTGGATTTCCTGATCGATGTGCAGTTGATGGCCAACTCTGAAGGGTCGTGTCCCAGAGCAGAGGCTGCTGCTGACAAGATGTGAACAGCTGATCGATCGCTAACCTTGGTGCGGTCGAGAGCTGCTGTTAGGTCCGGTGTAACAATGCTACTTGCACGCTTTCGGCTCTGCCTCTTTGAAGCAGATAGAACAGCAGAGTCGTCATGATCACTGGCTTCAGCACTGCTGTCTGTTGATGATGCGAGCTCAAGAGTCTCCTCTCGGGCTGCTTGCTTCTCTTTTTCATGCTGCTCTCTTTCAGTCAACACCTTGTCGCGTTGATGTGTCCGCTCCTCTTTTCCTGCTAGCACCTTGTCAACACCAACCATAAAGCCCCGTCGACCTGGCTCCCGTTGTGCCTCAAGGAATTCACGGTCCTCTGATATTTTGATCAGATCAAAGACATCAACATGAGCAATGTCAAATAAGTCACGTAGACCGGTTTGAAACTGCTCTTCTTTCTTTATCTGAGGGACAGATCGCCGGCTCTTTCCTTTCAGGATGGATCTGTATTGTTCTACTTTTCTCTCTAGTTTTGCAATGATATTCCGCTCATCTGCAGTGGGGATCCGTGCTTTCTCCCAGATGCATAATGTCTCACGAACAACAGTTATTGCGGCACTGCTTATGTTCAATTTCTCAGCATGATGTTGCTTAAAGTATCGCTGCAGAATCTCTTGCCAAGATGGGAGCCGAGTTTCTGGTAGTTTTTCAATATGGCAGCCTATCAGCCACACATGGTTCTTTTTCTGGTTGCTTTTCTTGAAGTACTTGCACTCGCCATCATAACTGAAACAAACCGAAATAATTTCTGTATAGTGCTGATTAGCAGATTAGCAGGGGCCATGTGACAGTGGTAAAAGTTTTCAAAATGAAATGAAATTTTACCCAATTTGTTCTCTCTACAGGTGTAATAAAAAAATGTAAAAGCACTTTAAAAAAGTTAATGTTTACATTTGAGGACCACCCTAAATATATATATATATATATATATATATATATATATATATATATATATTGTTGCGAATATGGAATTTGGCCTCCATATCCGCTTGTAAATATTCCCCTATTTTCCCCAATACTCCCCAACTATCCCCAATCCCCCATTCCCTAGTCCCATTGTCTGTAAACAACAATCAGTAGAGCCGACCTTCCCCTTATTCCCCCATTAAATGTCGTGCCCAGGTCCACCGCACCACACGTAGACAACTTTCGGACATCTTGCTAGTTATTCTTAGTCTATGTCAGTTAAGGCCTCGTTTCCATTAATTATGACTCTTCGTTGCACCAGAATGTGATTATATGGCACCAGTAGTGAGTTTAGGACCTTTCCCATACCTCCTCCCATCCTCTTCCCCGTCTACAACAACGGAGGGGCACGGCGCTGCGCGGGGGGGAGTGTGCGTCCTCCCACCGGCTCGGTTAGCCGCCATCGACAATGCGCTCCAGACAACGCGCTCCAGACCATGCGCTCCACGGGGTTACCACAAAGGGGCTCCTTGTCAGCTCCTCGTCAAGGGCGGAGCCGGTAACCCCCCCGCACGCACCCAATGAGAAGCAACGTGCCGATTCCACGAGGCGGAGCTAACGAGCCGAGGGCGTGTCACTCCCCGCCGGATATACGCGGCCCCGCGCCGGATGTGACGTGAGATGCGCCCCCAGCTTGAGCAGACAAGACGCCATCCGAGCGCTGCGACCTCCCCGCATCTCTAGACCGGACCGGGTCGATCTGTCCTTGAGCCAAGAGTGCACCTTGAGCCATCGATACCCGCTTTCTTAGCCATCAAACCCCGTGTGAGTCAGCTTTGTCCCGTTTATCTGTCGTCTGTTGGGAATAATATAAGATTGTGTCTAAGTGCTTGTCTTTCTATGTTGTACCTCTCGTCCCTGTAATCTGACCTTCCGAACGAATATAATCTCCTCCGGAGGTCTTGAGAACTGAACCCTGGGTGTCGTGTCATTTGAAACCCAGCCGTGTGTCCTTTTCCTTTATTGCCTTTATTGACCTAGCGTAGCGCGATTAGTCGACGTTCGAGTATAATCGGGTAACTTGTGCAGACGTGGTCATACCAAAACCGCTCGGTAAATAACATCTAAGCCACGTCTGTAACAATTGGTTGTCAGGAGTTGGATTCGAACCTGGGACTAAATTTATTTAGCCCAAATTTTGGACACCAATTGTGTTAGTACTGTAACAATTGGTGTCGAGGAGTGGAATTCGAACCCGGGACTAAATTTATTAGGCCCAAATTTGTAACAAGTAGAATCGATTCGGAGCGCGTTTCCCGCGCGAAATTATAACGGCGAAATTTGAATTTGTTTTACGAAAAAAAAAAAAAAAAACCGAATTTTGAAAGTCGCGCTATGGCGGATCAAGACAGCTGGGGTCCGGTAAAGGAGAGTGAGGTAGGGTCGATCCAGGACCAAATTGAGGGACAAGAGGAGAGCGAAGCAGTGAGGGCGGCAGGTTCGCAAAATAGCGCCGTCACGCACGAAGTAGCGGGCGCGCAAAATGGCGCCTCGCAAGAGCGCGTGGTAGCCGAGGCCGCTGTATCAACGGGCTTTAACATGCAGCCGATTGACATGCAGGCCCTCATTGCGCAGTTACAGGCAGCTGTACAGATGAGTATGGAGAGCCAAATTGAGCGATTTAGTGAGCGGATGGGGAACCGGATGGATGCTCAGAGTGAGCAAATCGAAGCAACAATAAACGGAATGAGGGCCGATAGGAAGGAAAGGGAGCAGAGGGACAGAGACCGCAAGTTGGGCGAAAGGGTCCCAGGGGTGCACAAGGAAGTAACGCGGGTCGAAAAGCGCTGGTTGAGCGAAGCGGAGGAAAGCACGGGTACAATGACGGGGGTAGAAAATAGAATGGCTGCCCAGGAGAATCAGATAGAGGGAGTGAAAAATGGGTTAGAGGGGTTAGAAAACACCATGGAAGGCAAATTGAGGGACATGAGGGACCAAGCGGAAAGGGAAGTTAACCAAATGGGGCAGCAGATAGAGGGGGTCAGAATGGGGGTAGAAACCAAACTGGATGCTCACAGGGAGGAAATGGAGCAGATGAGGGTGGCATCTGGGCAGGAGATGCAAGTGATGGGAGAGCAGATCAGAAGAGGAGTGAGTGAGGAGGTCGGAGGAGTGCGCGAGGAGGTGAGGCACTGTAAGGAGCACATGGAGAAGGAGGTGAGAAAGGGGACTGTAAAGTTACAGGGGGGCATAGAGGTCCTGACGCAGGAGGTGGAGCAGCTAACAGAGGGACAAAAAGAACTAACGGACCAGGTAAAGAGGACACTGCGGTATTAGGAGGTTTAAAAGCGACACAAAACGACATAAAAAACGACTTGATAGCGACGAAGAGGGAATGTCAGATGGTACGTGAGGGACTGACAACGAGGTTGGACGAGGTGATAGAGGTAATGGAGACGAAGGACCGGCAGGTGAGGACGCACATGGAAACGGTCAAGGTAGCCTTGGAGGACGAGCTTGAGGAGACGTACCGGGGAATAAAAGAGGTGAAGCACAAATTAGAAGAAGTGGAAGAAGGGATGAGTGAAATTAAGAAGCGACGGAGAGGGGATAAGAAAGAGATAAAAGAGGAGATAAAAGAATTGGTCCGAAGTCTGTGTTCGGATCGTGATGATGTGCTCATTAACCGGATGAGGGATTCGCAGGTGATGGAGGAGAAGCGAAGAGGAAGAAGACCTGGTGTAAGTGGTGACCAATATGGTCGTGCGTATGATGCGCCAGGGGATTTAATAAGCTTGGGGGTCGAGATGGACCCGGGTGTTCGTGAGAGGCCGTGGGTGAAGTGTGCGACAGGTCTGGTGTGCGAAAAAGGAGGTGAGCGAGAAAGTCCGACTCTGGGGTGTGTGAGGAAAAAGTGCGTGCCAAGGAGTGAGGGTGCTGGCGAGAGTGAGTCGGTCGTAGCACATGTGCGAGGGAGCACATGGAAGCGTGGTGTGGTGAGTGTTACAGAGGGTGTGACGGGAGAGTGTGCGCGAGAAAGGTGTGTGACGGACAGGTGCATGAGGAAAGAGTGCGCTGTCAGAAGTAAGGAAGAGTGTCCACCTGTGGTGAGTGTTACAGAGGGTGTAACGGGAGAGTGTGCGCGAGAAAGGTGTGTGACGGACAGGCGCATGAGGAAAGAGTGCGCTGTCAGAAGTAAGGAAGAGTGTCCACCTGTGGTGAGTGTTACAGAGGGTGTAACGGGAGAGTGTGCGCGAGAAAGGTGTGTGACGGACAGGTGCACGAGGAAAGAGTGCGCTGTCAAGAGTAAGGGTGAGTGCGTTGTCAAGAGTGGTGGTGAGAGTATTGAGAGTGACAAGGAGAGTGAGTTGGTTGTGACAGGTGAGCGAGGATGTACACCTGGGATGGAAGGATGCACACCTGGAATGGTAGAGCGTGAGTGGGAATGCACGCTGGAGTTGGTGGTGAGGCACATGGTTGGGTGTGCGAATGAGGGCACACCTGTGATTGTCACAGAGGAGGTGACCGAGGAGGGGGCGCGAAGCGGTGTATTGGTGAGGTGTGCGAGCAACGAATGTGTGCCAAAGTGTTCGGTGGTCAGGTGTGTGACCAAGGCTGTGAGTGGAATGGGTGTACCTGGGTGTGTAAGGAAGGGTACGAGGAGCATGGGAACGGCTGGATGTGTGAGCAAGGAACGGGCTGCGGGGTGTAAGCGTCCAGGTGAAGCATCGACGTTAGACGGGGTAGAGTTTAGAACGACTTATAGCCGAATCGGGCCCTCGGTGCGTGCCGGGCCCACTGAACTATAACACTACGTGGAACGGACAGTCTGCGAACACACACACAAAAGGCCCATAGGCAGTGAGTTTTACATGAAGCCACGGGATCGCAATGCATTATGGGATTTAGTCACGCAAAAAGCGTATTGCTTTTGTATCGCTGTGATTGAACGACGTACACATCTTGCAAGATTTATATAGAGATTTCTTTCATAATTGCACATTTGTTCTTAGTTGTTTCACTTCGGTGACATGATACTAGAGTAAAACAGAATGCCATCCTGTTCTGCAATCAACTGCACGAATCGAGATGTTCGTGAAAATCGCGAGAAAGGGTTGACATTTCACAGGTAAGGAAACGCCAATTTTTTTCCATTTTTTTCCCTTGTCACCCTTTTGTCACTTACATGTAATCACTTTTTTTTTCAGGTTTCCACGATGCAACCCAGATCGGTTGAGGCAATGGCTGATAAACATGCGGAGGGACAGATGGATGCCAACAGCCAGGTCTGTGCTATGCTCCAAGCACTTCACAGCACAAAGCTTCCACACGTTTGGACTGCGTGTAAAGCTCCGTGATTCTGCTGTGCCAACAATATTTGACCTCCCTCGTCATCTCCAAAAGGTATGTTGTATTCACATCTGTACATTTAAATCCAAGTTGCTCTGAGTGTACACTGTTCTATTATTAATAATTATATCAAACTTAGACTAAGAAATACAGGTAGAGTACATTGTGACATGTACAGTATATATGTCACATGTGATTCCATCTTTGATATTGTGTGTCTTGATCAGGTTTTGAGGTACTAAGACAATCCTTCACATCAGAAATAATTGATGCAATTGGTGAGGTGTAAAACAAAATTAAATTTCATAATGAATTTTAGTAACACTTTGGAATAAAGCCATTGTTTAAGGGATGACAATTTTCACCAAAAGAGGCACCTGTCATTAGACGGCTGCAATAAAATAGTTTTAAAGAATTTATCTTTATATCTGATGACATTGTCTATTTGATTGTCTTAGTCTCTTAGACAACTAATGTATTGAAAGAGATCACATTTTGGGAACATTTATGTTACCTGCTAATGCACACTGGCAGAAATTCTGATTTTGTTTGTGTGCACACAAATGGGCAACCAATGTAAGACCTTCTGGTACTTTGTGATTAAAATACTAATTTATGAAATTTACTAGTTCCTATAGTGATTACAGCAATTTTAATTATTAGCTTCTGCAATGTACATCACTGTTTGCATGGAATTACCCTTTGAAATTTTGTTTTTTGTTTTTTGTTTCAGAAAGTGAACAACCGGAAATGCCCAGCAGTCCGCATTTCTACACCACCTTTAAGGGAACCAGATCTTCATTCTTGCCCATTGCCACAGCAAAATGCCCCTGTTGACCCGCTGGCTGAGCACAATTATGCTACAATGGACTCTCCGAGGAAATTGAAGCACAAGTTAGATAAGTCCATAGAGAGACTGGAAATATGTCAAAAGAAAATGAAAGTAGTGCATCAACGAACACGCCGTTTTAAGCGGAAGGTAGAGACCCTGAGAGGTGTCATCAATGAGCTACGGAATGAAAACCTGATTTCCACCAATTGCGCGGACTTGCTTGATGGCACCATTGATGGCATACCTAAAGATTTGATGACAAGAATCGTTGAATGCAAAAAGGGAAAGGGATCATCTGCTTATCCTGAGGAGCTGAAGTCCTTTGCACTCACACTACAATTCTACTCGGCAAAGGCTTATGAATATGTCAGAAAAACTTTTGACTTGAGCATACCCCACCCACGCCAACTTCGGAGATGGTACAGTAGGATTGATGGTGATCCAGGTTTCACGAAACAGGCATTCTCCTCACTAGCAGGAAAAGTGACCAGAAACAGAGAAACTGGAAAGGAGACTATCATCGCCTTGATGTTGGACGAGATGTCTATTCACAAGCATGTGGAATTTGCTGAAGGCAAATATCATGGCTATGTAGATGTTGGAAATGGTGCAACAGATGATGCCACCCCATTAGCTAAAGATGCCCTTGTTCTCATGGCAGTCTCAGTGAATGAATCTTGGAAAATACCATTAGCATATTTCCTCATAGATGGAATGACGGGAGCAGAAAGGGCAAATTTGGTTCTGGAATGTCTGTTGCGACTGAATAACATTGGTGTACGTGCTGTGTCATTAACGTGCGATGGGCCATCCTGCCATATTGCAATGATGAAGGTACTAGGAGCAAACGTGAACATCAATGGAATGGATCCTTCATTTCCACACCCAGCTGACCCTTCCGTGCGCGTATATGTGATACTTGACGTCTGCCATATGCTGAAACTACTTCGCAATTCATTTGCAGATGGTGGGATTTTTAGAACGCAGGATGGTCAAAGTGTGAAATGGACATACATTGAAGAGCTTCACAAACTTCAAGGATCTGAAGGACTCCGACTTGGGAACAAGGTAAAAAATGCCCACATTCAGTGGAGAACGCAGAAAATGAAAGTGAACCTGGCAGCACAAATATTCAGTGCCAGTGTTGCTGATGCTCTGCAATATTGCGAAGAAAAACTTCAACTTCCACAATTCCAGGGCTGCAGTGCAACTATAGAGTTTCTTCGGCATGTTGATTCAGCCTTCGATGCTTTAAACAGCAGAAATCCGTTTGGAAGGGGGCTGAAAGCACCATTGAAAGGGGACAACCATGCATCCATTCAACAACGATTGCATGATGCTGAAGTCTTCCTTCTCGGTCTCAAAGATGGATCTGGTAGGAAAATGTGTGAAGGACCAAGAAAGACTGGTTTTGTTGGCTTCGTTGTTAGCATCAGAAGCATTTTAAACATGTATCAAGAACTTGTCGCACCAACCGATGCCCCACTCAAATACCTACTAACGTATAAATTCTCTCAGGATCACATTGAATTGTTCTTTTCCGCCCTCAGAGCACGTGGAGGATTCAACAACAACCCCACTGCAAGACAGTTCAAAGCTGCATACAAACGCCTGTTGATGAGACATCACATAAAAAATGGCACTGGGAACTGTATTCTTCGTGATGACACAGCCATTCTTCACACTGAGAGCGTCAATGATGTCACAACTATGAACATTACTCGAAAGTATGATCTCATTCCCAGACAACCCAGCAAGACAGATCATGACTACAGTGACATGCCACATATTGAGCCCTTATCAGAATATAAGGATGCGGCTGTCAACTACATCAGTGGATACATTGTGAAATCTCTTAGGCTGCATATGGACTGTATGGAATGTGCCAATGCAATGTCATCTTCTGATGGCAATGCTCATGACTTTGTCACCATGAAAGATCGCGGGAGGCTGCAGAGGCCATCAGCTAGCGTAGTATCTGTATGTAGAGAAACAGAGAAATGTTTCCAGCGACTTCTAAGAATAACTCAAGGAAAGCTTCCTCAAGGCCGTGGAGTGACATCTGCTATCTCTTCCTCAGTTCTGGAGAACACAAGCCACATGAACTTATTTCCTCAGTTGCACCGTCACCAGTTTGATACTACAATTGACAACAACCACATTCACAGCCTGATCAAGAAAATTGCATCACGGTATGGACAGATCAAGCTCTACCACTTAGGAAGGGTAAAAACAGATGCTGCTACCGGGCCCAAAGTAAGGAAGCTCCTAGCCAAAACAATTTTGTTTCGTCATCAGTAGACATGGACTTTATATTATGTAGAAAATGATAATAAATTGGATTTTTTTTTTTATTAGCATACAACATCCAGATATTTCAAAGACATGTATGATCTTAATGATAGTGAAAATTATTGTCACTGGTAATTTTTTTAATAGTATGAAGCTTTGACACTTGACTGTGTACAGTAATTTGCCTTGTTATTTGTATAACTACAGTTGAAAGTTCTTGCCTCACTCTCATCAGCTCATTTCTGAAATGCAACATATTTGTTACTGTATACACTGTACAGAAAATGTTCATGTACCTATCATGGACATTTATGCATGTTTACTCACTATTATATCTATGTATGTGTACATGTATGAAGTATATGATGCAATTTAAGCGCTTTGTTGTGCTACACTTCCTTTAATTTTTTTTGACATGTTTATTGTAATTTGCTTTGTGTGTGAATTATGGACAGTATGCCACAAAATTACCTAAACTCGACCTTGATAGCCATGTTTTGCCTTGTATTTTGTGCAAGTACAGTGTACATTACAGTATTAGTCATGTGTGTAACATTGATAATCATGGATTCAATATTTTTAGTACGTTCTTGCGATGAAAATAATGGCAAAATTTATCTTGGAAAACTTACACCTACCCACAAAGGCTATGGGGGCATTCATTTTTCTGGGTGCATACGATAGGGGGCGCCATACATGTCGGTGGCTTCAGCGGATCACGGGCACCGTCCGTTCCACGTAGTGTTATAGTTCAGTGGCCGGGCCTCGCTTTGAACGGCCGCGTCCGTGCTCCACTAGGCGGAGCGGGCGGCTGGATAGGAAGGGTCGTCATGGCGACCACGTTTTGTTGAGACGTGCCGGCAGGTCGAGATCGGGACATTGGATGGCTCCACGCCGAGGTGGTGCGTGGGATCTCGGCCCGGGTAAGCCCCCGTCCCTGCCCCGAATGCCGGACGCATCCAGCCGCTGGCACAAAACAACCAGCATCCATTGCTTGGCTTTACGAAGCCGGGCTTTCGACAGGGATTGGCGCACCGAGAGGTATTAGTGAGTCGACTGGGTGATGAGGTTAGTGTATTGGACCCAAAATTAGAGAAAAACAAAATTTGATGATTGGCAAGGGATTGGCAGTAGTGATTGGCAGATGATGGGTAGTGATTGACAAATTTCTGATTTATTGAAATTTGATGTGCAAAATTGGTAGTGAGAGACCCCCGATGTGGTGGGATGGCAAATCCACCATCCTTCCCATGAGGGGGGCAAAGGAGCTATAGTTTATGGGGTGTATGGCAGTGAAAACTAGCCCGGGTGGGTTAGGTTATATTGATAGGGATCTAGCGAAGATGACATTAGGTGACGATAAGGTTAGGTAGTGACTGATACCTGTAGTAGGGACGCAGGTAGATTAGTGTGGATTATAATGACGAGGGAGCGCAATAGTTTAAAGGGACGACTGGGAAGCGCAAGTTTCAGAAGGGAGTAGTTAGCTGAGATGATGCCGTGTGTGTGTGAGAATTGAACAGGTGTGATTGCACAGGTGTGCAACTGGACAGGTGTGTGGAGCAGTGTATGAGTAGTGAGTGTGTGGATCAGCGCGAATGCGCTTGGGGAGAGAAGGGTGCAGGTGGCACCAGGTGTGAGAGCACAGGTGTGCAGGTACAGGTGTGTGGAGAGAGTTGGAGTGAGTGGTACGGAGTGGTGTGCATGGTGCGAAGGTGTGGATGGGGGAAGAGTGGACCCCTTTCACGAGTACCCGGGGCGGGTAGTGTAAGTGTTAGGTAGAGGGTGCAGGTAAATTGTGGTTGGATATTGGCATTTGTGGTGCTGTTGCAGAATGGTATTGTGGATGGGTGCATTAGTGTTGTGGAAATGGCTGGGCGTGTAGCCTGTTAGTGTGTGTAGTTGGTTGGGCACTCCACCACTGTGAGGATGTCGGCCAGGTGAGGCCGCAGGTGGGCTCTGGGAGCCGGTAGTTGTGAGTGGGTGCCTGAGGATCCCGGGTGTGGATCGGGCAGCCCAGTGCCAGAGAGGGCACGGAGTGGGGAGAGCGCCAGAGGGCCTTCCCCAGGTAGATAGGTTAGGGTAAGGAACAGGTAAGCTTGGAGGCAACTACAGTGGTGGAGGTGTGCAGGTGGGTAGACCCGCTGGGAGAGGTACACGCCACAGCCCAGAAATTGTGCGAGGGCACCGGGAGATGAATCGGGGGAGTGAGACCCCAAATTGAAGAGCACCACAGTTTGGCCAATGGGAATTGGTTTTTAGAACCCATAGTGTAAGAGGGCCAATGGTTTGGCCGGAGAAAGACCCCGGGTAGTGTAAAGTTGTTAAAGTCATTTAGGAGATAGTTAGGATTGATGAACCTGTCGCACCATACGCAGCCACTTACCTGAGGTGATGATGATGACTCCACACCTGTGTTTTCTTGGTTTGTAGCAGGAAATGAGATTGCTGTGGATTTGTGAGACGCATCACGACGTGGATGAGACATTGGGGTGATTCCATCTCTCCCTTCCTAGGAGGGACTGATGATGAATTGGTAATGGCAAATTTTGATGTTGAGTTGAAAATGGCAAATTTTGATGAGAGTTGAAAATGGCAAATTTGATTGGTTAGGAGGGAGAGAAGACGAATTTGGTTTATGGGAGGAACGGGGAAGACAGTAGGGATGTTTGTTGATTTGTAAAGTAGATGTTTATGGGTAGTGTTGTGTTTTGTGGATGCAGTAAGGGGTAAGGGAGGGGCCATGTAGGTTACCTGGTGGGGGGGGGCGTACGATAGGAACGTACCTGTCTCACCTGGTTCCCATGTGCCCCCAGTGTGCATCATCTTGTATTGCGTGCACTTTTGCGCCCTTACCACCTTACTCACTTGTCTTCTTCTTTTGTCTCCCACCTCCGAGGATCTGGCTTTGGGGTAGAGAGAGAGGAGAGAGCGGTGCTGGCTACGCAGTTGTAGGCCTGCACTTTCGCTGCTTGCTGCTTGGATCGATACACCATACGGACCGCAATGTTTGTGGCCACCCACAATGGACCGCAGTTCTTTTGCGGCCAAGCACCACCCGTGGAAGGACCTATGGGTCAACGTGGCACCTATGCCAAACAGGTGAACCACTTATAGTTGACACCACTGAAGGCCAAAATACAGAAATGGACGCGGTTGGCGCCTTTCTTTATTTTTGAAAAGAAGTAAGAAGGCCAAGTGCACCACACGAAGGCAAGACCAGCGGCAGAACATCGGCCGGCTGCGACACCACACAATGATTTATAAACACTTTATTGGTGCACCGGATGGTGCTCACTGTGTGATGGGGTGGTGCTTGATGCTTGGAAGGGGTGCTCTGCACGTTATTAAAGGCCGTCGGCCACAGAGCACTCGTGGGTTGGTGTATCGATGCTGGCAAGCGTGCTCTCTCTATGCATAACATCTGCATGTGTTCCTCCAAAAACAGGTCCTGGATCGTAGTGTAAATAGCAGCGTAGTCGTGTAAATAATGCTCCCTACCGGCTGTATGTTTAGTTTGCGAATTCTTTCCGGATTCGGTTATCCTGTGGGTGTGTTTCTGTGAGGAGAAGGGTGCAACGTCGCAGGGGGACATATTTACTCATTTGTGAATATCTGTAAAACTGTCGCACTCAGGGTAGAGTTAATAGTAGAGGGAACTACATTGCGTGCCACACTAAAGTAGGTAAAAATTTATCGGGTCGGGACGCCCCGAGGGTAGAGAAGGGTGCAATGTTGCGAATATGGAATTTGGCCTCCATATCCGCTTGTAAATATTCCCCTATTTTCCCCAATACTCCCCAACTATCCCCAATCCCCCATTCCCTAGTCCCATTGTCTGTAAACAACAATCAGTAGAGCCGACCTTCCCCTTATTCCCCCATTAAATGTCGTGCCCAGGTCCACCGCACCACACGTAGACAACTTTCGGACATCTTGCTAGTTATTCTTAGTCTATGTCAGTTAAGGCCTCGTTTCCATTAATTATGACTCTTCGTTGCACCAGAATGTGATTATATGGCACCAGTAGTGAGTTTAGGACCTTTCCCATACCTCCTCCCATCCTCTTCCCCGTCTACAACAACGGAGGGGCACGGCGCTGCGCGGGGGGGAGTGTGCGTCCTCCCACCGGCTCGGTTAGCCGCCATCGACAATGCGCTCCAGACAACGCGCTCCAGACCATGCGCTCCACGGGGTTACCACAAAGGGGCTCCTTGTCAGCTCCTCGTCAAGGGCGGAGCCGGTAACCCCCCCGCACGCACCCAATGAGAAGCAACGTGCCGATTCCACGAGGCGGAGCTAACGAGCCGAGGGCGTGTCACTCCCCGCCGGATATACGCGGCCCCGCGCCGGATGTGACGTGAGATGCGCCCCCAGCTTGAGCAGACAAGACGCCATCCGAGCGCTGCGACCTCCCCGCATCTCTAGACCGGACCGGGTCGATCCTGTCCTTGAGCCAAGAGTGCACCTTGAGCCATCGATACCCGCTTTCCTAGCCATCAAACCCCGTGTGAGTCAGCTTTGTCCCGTTTATCTGTCGTCTGTTGGGAATAATATAAGATTGTGTCTAAGTGCTTGTCTTTCTATGTTGTACCTCTCGTCCCTGTAATCTGACCTTCCGAACGAATATAATCTCCTCCGGGGGTCTTGAGAACTGAACCCTGGGTGTCGTGTCATTTGAAACCCAGCCGTGTGTCCTTTTCCTTTATTGCCTTTATTGACCTAGCGTAGCGCGATTAGTCGACGTTCGAGTATAATCGGGTAACTTGTGCAGACGTGGTCATACCAAAACCGCTCGGTAAATAACATCTAAGCCACGTCTGTAACAATATATATATACATATATATATATATACATATATATATACAACAACAACAACAACATGCATTTTAAGGCCATGTTCCCTGCTAGAGCGGGGGTTAGCCTTGCGGTCCCCATGACAATCTTCTCCATTTTGCCCTATTTTCTGCATCTCTCCTTGTTAACCCCCTTGCCCGCATTTCTTCTTCCACCATCTTTAGCCAAGTCTTTCTCGGTCTTCCCCGTCCTCTACTTCCTTCTACATTAACTTCCATCACTCTTCTCAACCAGTCACTTTCATCCGTCCTCAATACATGACCAAACCATCTCAACCTGTTCCTCTTCACAGCATCAATCACAGGCAATATTCCCATCATCTTTCGCAATTCATCATTTGTCTTCCTCTCTCTCAACGATACTCCGCACATCCATCGAACCATTCGCATTTCCACCCTTTCCAGCCTTCGTTGCTGCTCTACGTTCATTACCCATGTCTCGCTCCCATAAATCATAACACTTCTCACACATGCAGCATACACCTTTTCCTTCAGCTTCAGCGACACTCTCCTCCTCATCAGCACGCCACTCAGTTCCCGAAACTTCTTCCATGCACATCTCACTCGAGCAACCGTTGCCGAGTCTGATCCACCTTCTCCATTCAGCATGTCTCCGAGGTAGCAAAATGTTTTCACACCTTCCAGCTTCACGCCGTCTCCAAGATCCAACTCAACATTTCCTCCATCTGCAGCTCCCTCTGTGCACACCTTACATTTGAATGTAGCTGCCACACTGGTTAATGACCCTCTCAGACCACTACATTTTTGATGAACCCACTCAGCACACATTGTACATTGAATGGAGTTCACCCCGACACCCTTCCTACACACAGCACACGGCCACTTCCCAGTTCCTTCCACCTCACCACATGCTTTACCACTTGCCATCACCTTTGTCTTTCCGATATTCACCTTCAGACCTTTTGTCTCCATACATTCCTTCCACTTGTTCATCTTTTCCTTCAGTCCATCCATACTTTCCGCAATCAACACCAGATCATCTGCATACAACAACTCCCACGGTAAACCCTCCTTTACGGTCTGAGCCAGCACCTCCATCACAGCTACAAATAGTAGTGGACTTAGTACCGACCCCTGATGCACTCCCACCTTCACCTCAAACTCACCACTGTTCCCGTCCTTCGTCCTTACAGCTGTGCGTGCTCTTTTGTACATTGCCATCACTACTCTGATCAACCATTCCTCCACTCCTAACTTCCTCAATGCCCATGTCAATACTTTGCGTGGAACCCTATCGAATGCTTTCTCCAGATCAACAAACCCAAAAAACAACTTCTTCCTCTTATCCATGTACTTCTCCTGCAACTGCCTCACAATGAAAAGCGCATCTGTCGTTCCTCTTCCTGGCATAAATCCAAACTGCATTTCGTCGATCTTCACTTTCTTCCTTATCCTCCTCTCCAACACCCTTTCCAATACCTTCATTCCATGCTCCAATAACTTTATCGCTCGTTACGAGCCACACTCCAGAGGGTCACCTTTCCCCTTGTATAGAGGGACGAGGGTACTCAGTTCCCAATCCACTGGAATGCGGCCTTCTTTCACCACCAAATTACAGATCTCTGTCATTCTCTTCACACCCCAACTTCCTGCTGCCTTCAACATATCTCCCACAACTCCCGTCGGCCCTCCCGCTTTTCCACTCTTCATTGCTTTTATCGCTTCCTCAACTTCCTTCTCAGTTATCTTCTCTGCCGGTCCTAAAACTGGGTTACTCTCTATGTTGCCATCCCATTCATTCTCTGTATTCAACAGCATTTCCATATATCTTTTCCATCTTCCTTTAATTCCATCTGGGTCGACAACGATTTGTCCCACTTCATCCTTCAAGCAACTCACCCCCATCACATCACACCTCTCTTTCGCTATCTGCTTTGCAATCCTGAATACTGCTTTCTGACCCTCTTCCGAATCCAAGCGTTCTCCGAACATTTTCCTACATGCCTCCTGCGCCTTTGCTACCTCTTTCTTTGCAGCCTTCCTGGCTGCCTTATAACTTTCATGCTCTGCTGTTTCTGCTCCCGTACCCTTCGCCTTCTGCCACTCTTTGAACTTCTTCCTCTTCTCATCAATCCTCTTTCCAACCTCAACATCCCACCACCATGCTTCCGAGTGCCTCGGTGGTCCTTTTGTCCATCCACATACCTCACCAACGGCTCCCAACAGACTAGCTTTCATTGACATCCAACCACTTTCAAGCTCAACCACATCATCCTCTACCCTACTCAGCCTCTCTTTTAATGCCTCCCTTACTGTCACCTCTTTCAACCTCCACACCTTCATTCTCGGTTGGTACTTCACCCGCCGAGCTCTCCTCGCACCTTTCACCCTTATGTCGCAGACAACCAAGTGGTGCTGTGAAACAGCCTCCTCCCCCGGGATCACCTTTGTGTCCCGGAGGTGCCCCCTATCTCGCCGACGCACCATCAGGTAGTCAACGGTTGTCGTCGACCCACCTGACGTGTATGTAACAAGCTTATTGTCCTCTTTCTGGAACTGAGTATTACAAATCAACAAATCAGCTCCATCAGCAAACTCCAAAATCCTTTCACCTTCTCCATTTCTCACACCATATCCGTAACCCCCATGAACTCCCTCAAAACCATCCATACTCCTTCCCACATGTCCATTCAGGTCTCCTCCCACCACAACAACTTCCTCATCTTTCACGTTTTCCATCAGCTTCTCTATCGCACACCAGAACTTGTCCTTCTCTTCATCGCTTCGACCAACCTGCGGAGCATATCCCGAGATGACGTTCACCAAGAGCTTTCCAATCATCATTTTCACCATCATCAACCTATCACTCACTCTAGTCACACTCACCACACTGTCTACAAACTCCTCAGAAAACAGGACACCAACACCATTCACGCCCTCCGGGCACCCTTGCCACACAAACGTGTATTTCTGTCCCTGCCTACCCTTCACCATTCTCACACCACTTCCCTTCCATCTCGTCTCTTGCACACAACATATGTCCACTCTTCTTCTGACCAATACTTCCACCACTTCTCCTGATCTCCCTGTCATTGTCCCCACATTCCATGTCCCAAACCTCAGAAACCGATCTCCACTTCGGGCTGCACCCTGCCCATATGTACTTGTGATTGTCATGGTTCTCTTTTTGAGGCAATGTTTTTATCGCCGGATGCCCTTCCTGACGCCAACCCTCTTGTCGTCTCTTACGACACGCAGGGATACGGTGTACCTATTCTGACCAGGGTACACACTGGGAAACGTTTAAAACATGTAAATTCTGGGGGTGGGGGGGGGGGGGGGGAGGCGTCAGCATCACGCCTGCGGTTTAAACATATTCCAACAATATCCAAACAGAACGATGAAAAAAAAAAAAAAAAAAAAATCCGGGAAAAGTCTCCAAGCGAGAACGTCGATTTGAGAAAGAAGGAGCAGAGGCGGGAGAAAACGAGATATAGGGGGCGGGGCACAAGCCGAGACGAGGAGGAGAGCGAACAAGCACGTGTCCGGGAGGAGAGAAAGAATCAATATATAATTATTTGTCTCAGGAGGTGAGGTGAGGGGGAGAAAATAAAATAAAAGAAACAAGCAATACAGCGAAGGAAATAACCCAAACCGACAAAACACCGACGGGGGGAGGGAAGCCCCAAGTCACCAGGCCGCGCACGAGGTACGACTCAGAAAACGATTAACTACACACAAGTTTGCACGAACCACAAACCAACACCAACTAGAAACACACAATAACACATACACAGCAAAATAACCAGTGGAAATTTGACAAAGACAAGAATGGGAAAACACTCAAACTTCGATGCCGTGGAGAGCTCGAAGCACGCCTCACTCGCCCGAGGAACCGGAAGTCCGCCGGTTCCAAAATATATATATATATATACATATATATATATATAAATATATAAATATATATATATATATATATATTATATATATATATATATGTATATATATATATATATATATATATATATTATATATATGTTTATATATATATTTATTTATATATATATATATATATATATATATATATATATATATATTGTTACGGGTCGCGGACAGATGTTATATTGACCGAGCGGTGGTGTATTACCGCGACCTAACAGGATCCCCAATTGGCCCGATTCCACCCGAACGTTGACCAGATCGCACCGCAGATATTCAATCGGGAAACCTCTAAAACGACCGAAAGAGAATGAAAAAGAAGAAGAAGACAGAGTACGGAGGAAGAACAGATTTATTATACACACACAAGCAAAAAGAAAGAGCGACCAAAATTATTTACAGCAATGGATGGAAGAAGCAGTCACACAGTGCATTGTTAGCTTAAACTATTCATTTTACTTAACCCCAAGACAACGAGTAGGACAGACGACGTTCACACTTACATGGGGGATATTGCAGGCAGGTAGGGCTTGAGGTGGATTGCTGGAGAGGGAGGCAAGGTCGGAGGTAGCAGCTCTCAATTCCTCGCGGTTTTGGCGGGAAAACCCTCCGTCGCGTACCCGCTGCCGATGCTTTAGACGTCACGCGCTGGCTCGGGCACACCTGCTCCTCTCCTCCCGGTGGAGCCGTCTCCCTCCTTTCAGCGCGTCTCTCCAAAGCTGGTTTCCTTTCCGAGTACCTCTCCTCTTTGGCTTGGAGCGTTTCACATCTCACCGCTCCTCTTGGTGTCGCCTCTTCGCTCACCTCCCAGGTCATCTGATCTCTCATCTCTCATCTCGTGCTCATCTGATGAAGCAGTCCCTTCCAGTCGCTTTTATCACCTCGGGCGGAATCAAGCCGCCGGCTGCGAGGGCACGCCTACCGGGTCGCTCACCGCGGTGCTGATTGGCCATGCGACCCTCTGGCTCACTCCTCCCCTCTATGACGAGGTGGAGACACGCCTTTCTTCTCCGAGATTAGCACATGGGCAATGGCGGCTTGCGGGATTGAACACAACTCGCACCCTTTTGAAAGGAACTTTGGAGAGCGGAGATGTTTGGGGAAATTGCAAGGGCCTACGCTTATTTTGTTTGATACAATGCAAAGTCAATCTAGTGGGAAACACATATTTAGCCTACATGGAATAAGGAAATACACTATTTAAAAAGATATATAGTGACCTGCGTGTAAGTTTCATGGAATTAACTAGGAGGACGGCTGCGACCATTATTTACATTACCAGGGTGTTACCATACTTTTGTAACGTTCACATTGTAACGTTTTCACATTCGTTACACTTCCTCCAAAATTGTTACACTTCTTTAAAACCGTTACACTTCTCAAATTCGTTACCCACTTCTCAAAACCGTTACACTGCACCCTCCTTTCTTCAGGCCCGTGCTCGGGCCTACAAAACTTTAACTTAGTGTGACACGTAGGTGTAATTCCCTCTACAATTAACCTGACCCTGAGTGTGACAATCTTAAAACACAAACTAGAACGGGCACTCGGTAGAGCGCATACCTTCGCCGCAGCTACTTTTGTTGCCAAAATAAAAGACTACAAGATCTGTGTAGCAAAGCATTTTGGCATTAGTTTCATACAAATTGGACACAAATTGACCGCGCTATGGTAAAAAGACGATTTTGACCTTTTCATGACCTTGACCTTGACCTTTGACCCGATCGATTCCAAAATCTAATCAAATGGTTCCCGGATAATAACCTATCATCCCACCAAATTTCATGCGAATCGGTTGAATACTTTTTGAGTTATGCGAATAACATACACACACACACACACACAGACATACAAATAAATACACAGCGATCAAAACATAACCTTCCGCTTTTGCGAAGGTAATAAGTATGTCCCCCTATTGCATTGCACCCTGTCTAACAGACTCAAGCCCACAGCTAACCAAATTACGGAATTATTCTCAAACTATACATTTACGGTGGGGAGCATTATTTACAATGACGTGATTTCTTATTTACAACGCAACCCAGGACCTGTGTTTTTTTTTTGTTTTTTTTAGGGAACAAGAAAAAGAAATTCCTGTTGGGAGGGAGGAGACAGCATGCATTGCATCGATGCACCAGTACCAATACCACCAAAGCACCCAAAAGCACCAAAAGCACCACAAGCACCACAAAGCACCAAAAGCGCCACTCGGTGCGCAGTCACCATGGTTCTTAATAAACACAACAAAACAACTGGTGGTGGTCTTCTCTTTCTCTGCTGGGCCGATGTTCTTCCCGACGTCTTCTGGCTTCATGCGGCCTATTTGGACATAATAAAAAAAAGCACAACTTGTGTTCGTTTTTATTTAGGGCCTCAGGGGCCAACTAAGGGTGGTCCACCTGTTTGGCATAGGTGCCACCTTACCGAGGTCCGCAAGCAAGATTCCCTGGCCACTATGGCCGGTCTCCAACAGAGGTGCCCTGCCCCAGAACCTGGGGTCCATCAAGTGGTACTTGGCCGCAGAACAGCGGTCCATAAAGTGGTACATCAACGCAATGCATGCTGGTTCTGGGAATCTCGGGCGCACAATGGCCACCTCACGCACGCTCCCCTCGGCACCCAATGGCGCACAGGTCATGTGGGAGACAAAAGAAAGACAATTGAGCGAGGGGTAAGGTCACAAGGGTACACGTCAATAAGGCAATGCAAGGCGAAATGCGTACGGAGGGCGAAGTGAGAAAGCTCGTCCCTACCGTACGTCACCCCCCTGTCACCTACCCTACCCTTGCCCTTACCCCATATGTACAAAAATCTACACATTTACAAATTCGTCACTACTGTCACGTCATCCCCATATTTCCCCTATACCAAATTCGTCTCCACAATCCCTCGACTTCAAAATTTGCCATCACCAAATTCATCATCAATCCTCATAAGGAGGCAGAGATGGAACATCAAAGCACAATGTCACACCCACGTCATGATGCGTCTCACAATCCAAACATTTGCATCATAAAAAATAATCAAAACATGGCATGGTGTGGAGTACCTGTCACCTCAGGTGAGTGGATGCAGATGGTGCGAGGAGACTTCATCCTAACTACTTCCTAAATGACATTAACACACTTTACACTACCCGGGGTCTCTCCCTGCCAATCCATTGGCCAACTTACTCTATGGGTTCTAAAAACCAATTCCCATTGACCAAACTGTGGTGCTTCTCAATTTGGGGTCTCACTCCCCCGATTCATCTCCCGGTGCTCTCGCACAATTTCTGGGCTGCGACGTGTAGCTCTCCCAGCAGGTCTACCCACCTGCACACCTCCACCACTGTAGTTGCCACCCGAGCTTACCTAGCTCCTCACCCTAACCTAACTAACTGGGGAAGGCCCTCTCCTGGCTCTGTCACCCCTTGGTGCCCTCTGGCACTGGGCTACCCGGGTCCGTCCTCCGGATCCTCGGGCCCCATCCACAACAACTACTACCGGCTCCCAGAGCCCACCTGCGGCCTCACCTGGCCGACATCCTCACAGTGGTGGAGCGCCCAACCAACTACACACACTAACAGGCTACACGCCCAGCCATTTCCACAACACTAATGCACCCATCCGAAGACCATTCTTTCACCCGCACCACAGATGCCAATATCCAACCACAATTTACCTGTACCCTCTACCTAACACTTACACTACCCGCCCCGGGTATCCGTGATGGGGGTCCACTCTTCCCCCATTCACACCTTCGCACCATCCACTCCACTCCACAATTTCCACTATACTCACTCCACGACCATCCATTCCAATACTCCATACCATTTATTCCATACAACCATTTATTTCACACAACCATTCTCCATTCACCTGTTGTTGCACACCTGTGCAATCACACCTGGTGCCACCTGCACCCTCCTCCTCTTCCTGGACCATTTGGTCAACACAACACACCTCACCATTACTCACTCATACACTGCTCCACACACCTGTTCAGTTGCACACCTGTGCAATCACACCTGTTCAATCCTCAAACACACGGCATCATCTCATCTAACTACTCCCCTCTGAAACTTGCGCTTCCCAGTCGCCCCTTTAAACTATTGCGCTCCCACGTCATTATCATCCACACTAAACTACCTGCGTCCCCACTACAGGTATCAGTCACTAACTAACCTTAACGTCACCTAATGTCATCTTCGCTAGATCCCTATCAATATAACCTAACCCACCCGGGCTAGTTTTCACTGCCATCAACCCCATAAACTATAGCGCATTTGCCCCACCTGTGAGGGATGGTGGATTTGCCATCCCACCACATCGGAGGTCTCTCACTATAAATTTTGCTCGTCCAAATTCCAACCAATTCAAAAATTTTCCATTTACTGCCAATTCTACCCACTATTATAAATTTCGTATCAACTCACTATCACTATCACTATCACCATCATCACAGTCCACTATATCCTAGCCTCGGTGCATCGTGACATCATTAAACTCGGTTCGTAAAGCCGAGCAATGAATTCGGGTGGTTTGGTTGCCTGCAGGTTGAATCCGTCCGGTTTTCGGTTCAAGGGAGGTGGTTTGGTTGGACCGAGATTCCACGCACCATCTCGGCGCGGCACCTTGCGGTCCCGGGCCCGATGGCTCAATCTCCCCCGGTCGGAACCCCGTCCCCACGAGGGGGCACCGTTCCGCTTCCTCCCACTCGCCCTCGAACCGGACCGGTCGCCTCGCCCGACAAAGCCCGGACTCGACCGTGCGGGGCGGGGCCAAGCCCGAATCGGCAACGACGCTTCGAAGAGAAGCGACGCAGCATCGACCCGCGCCGGGCCTCGCACCCAACAAAGCACCCCGCGCCCCGAGTGCTCGCATCGGCTATCCGTCGCCCTAACCACTAACCCGGTTACCGTCGATGCTTTACTTGCATGCTCACACGCATACGCTACCCCTTTCACCCTCACAAAACCTGGCGTTCCAACGCCGTCCGTACATTCCACCAACGCTCTCTCTGTTACACACCACACCTCTCGCGCACACTCTTGTGCACACTTCGGTCCACACCTCTCCTCCGTTACGTCCTCCGTAACACTCACCATGGGCGTGCACTCTTGCATCCACCCACTAACGCGCTCGGATGGGCTCTCCCACACTCGCGCCATGACCAATTCAGGTGTGCTTTCTCGCACACGTTCCACCACCACCTTACTCTCCATGTCACACTTCGTACACCCCGACGTGCATTCTCGCTCGCACTCGGTTTCACACTCGCGCTCCGATGTGCCCTCTCGCACCTGCGCCATCACCAACTCACTATTCGTGTCACACTCCGTACACCCCGACGTGCATTCTCGCTCGCACTCGGTTTCACACTCGCGCTCCGATGTGCCCTCTCGCACCTGCGCCATCACCAACTCACTATTCGTGTCACACTCCGTACACCCCGACGTGCATTCTCGCTCGCACTCGGTTTCACACTTGCGCTCCGATGTGCCCTCTCGCACCTGCGCCATCACCAACTCACTATTCGTGTCACACTCCGTACACCCCGACGTGCATTCTCGCTCGCACTCGGTTTCACACTCGCGCTCCGATGTGCCCTCTCGCACCTGCGCCATCACCAACTCACTATTCGTGTCACTCTCCGTACACCCCGACGTGCATTCTCGCTCGCACTCGGTTTCACACTCACGCTCCGATGTGCCCTCTCGCACCTGCGCCATCACCAACTCACTATTCGTGTCACACTCCGTACACCCCGACGTGCATTCTCGCTCGCACTCGGTTTCACTCCCACACTTTATAACACACCCACTCGCCGACGCACACTTTTTCCTCCCACGCGTGCCATTTCCACTCACACGGGACCCTTCACCAACGCCCGGATGCTTCCTCGATCCCAAGCGCGCGAAAATTCTTTTGTCGCTAAACATCCTCCTGCAAAATCTACCCGCACAATATACAGCACGACTCACCTGGGGGATCCTTTTCTCCATGCGAACCTGCAAACTTCGATTCGGGTTAAGCACAGCATCGTGATGTGAGCAGGGACTTTGTACATATTCCATTTCTCCCTGCAATTCCCGGGCTACCTCCGTCATCTCTTCAATTTTAATTCCCAGCACTGCTTTTTCTTTATTAACCTCGGCAACCGCTGGCTTTAATAAAACACCCTCCTCTACCTCAGCGGTCGCCGGCTTTTCCAAACCCCGTGTCGCGATTTCTACCCCCGTCATTGTACCCGTGCTTTCCTCCGCTTCGCTCAACCGGCGCTTCTCGACCCGCGTTACTTCCTTGTGCACCCCTGGGACCCTTTCGCCCAACTTGCGGTCTCTGTCCCTCTGCTCCCTTGCCTCTCTATCGGCCCTCATTCCGTTCGTTGTTTCTTCAGTTCTTTCTTTTAGTTCCTTAGTCATTTGAACACCCATGTTGTTAATTTCCCTGTTGGATATGAGCCCCTGGGCATACATTTTGTTTTCTTCATCCCACTGGGTCAAAAATTTCAACAAATTTGCAAGAAATGGATCCCAGGCCGTTGGCACCGCGGGCTCGGCTGCCGCGCGCTCGTACGAGGCGTCTTTTTGCGCGCCTGATACCTCGTGCGCGAGAGCGCCATTTTGTGCACCTGATACCCCCTCAACCACACCTTCTTTACTCTCCTCCACCATTTTCCCCACTTCTTCCCTGGGGTCCTGGGTCGATTCTACCCCGTCTATCTCTCCCAACGGCATCCGATCGCCTTGATTGTCCATGGCGCGACCTCAAAATTCGGGTTTTATAAAACAACAAAATTTCGGCAGCTCGTAATTTTGACCAAAATTTTTTTTCTACACCTTTTAGAAATTTGGTTCGGGCTTCGAATCTCACTCCCAGACACCAATTGTTACTTAATAACACAATTGGTGTTCCAAAATTTGGGCCTAACAAATTTAGTCCCAGGTCCGAATCCAACTCCTGACAACCAATTGTTACGGGTCGCGGACAGATGTTATATTGACCGAGCGGTGGTGTATTACCGCGACCTAACAGGATCCCCAATTGGCCCGATTCCACCCGAACGTTGACCAGATCGCACCGCAGATATTCAATCGGGAAACCTCTAAAACGACCGAAAGAGAATGAAAAAGAAGAAGAAGACAGAGTACGGAGGAAGAACAGATTTATTATACACACACAAGCAAAAAGAAAGAGCGACCAAAATTATTTACAGCAATGGATGGAAGAAGCAGTCACACAGTGCATTGTTAGCTTAAACTATTCATTTTACTTAACCCCAAGACAACGAGTAGGACAGACGACGTTCACACTTACACGGGGGATATTGCAGGCAGGTAGGGCTTGAGGTGGATTGCTGGAGAGGGAGGCAAGGTCGGAGGTAGCAGCTCTCAATTCCTCGCGGTTTTGGCGGGAAAACCCTCCGTCGCGTACCCGCTGCCGATGCTTTAGACGTCACGCGCTGGCTCGGGCACACCTGCTCCTCTCCTCCCGGTGGAGCCGTCTCCCTTCTTTCAGCGCGTCTCTCCAAAGCTGGTTTCCTTTCCGAGTACCTCTCCTCTTTGGCTTGGAGCGTTTCGCATCTCACCGCTCCTCTTGGTGTCGCCTCTTCACTCACCTCCCAGGTCATCTGATCTCTCATCTCTCATCTCGTGCTCATCTGATGAAGCAGTCCCTTCCAGTCGCTTTTATCACCTCGGGCGGAATCAAGCCGCCGGCTGCAAGGGCACGCCTACCGGGTCGCTCACCGCGGTGCTGATTGGCCATGCGACCCTCTGGCTCACTCCTCCCCTCTATGACGAGGTGGAGACACGCCTTTCTTCTCCGAGATTAGCACATGGGCAATGGCGGCTTGCGGGATTGAACACAACTCGCACCCTTTTGAAAGGAACTTTGGAGAGCGGAGATGTTTGGGGAAATTGCAAGGACCTACGCTTATTTTGTTTGATACAATGCAAAGTCAATCTAGTGGGAAACACATATTTAGCCTACATGGAATAAGGAAATACACTATTTAAAAAGATATATCGTGACCTGCGTGTAAGTTTCATGGAATTAACTAGGAGGACGGCTGCGACCATTATTTACATTACCAGGGTGTTACCATACTTTTGTAACGTTCACATTGTAACGTTTTCACATTCGTTACACTTCCTCCAAAATTGTTACACTTCTTAAAAACCGTTACACTTCTCAAATTCGTTACCCACTTCTCAAAACCGTTACAATATATATATATATATTGTAGTCTGTGTTCTCACTGGCTGGGGGTGGGGGTATGTACGCATCCAGGTGTAGCTGCTGCATTTGGAGACGTATGTGCCCCTTCTGGCCCACCTTAGCTGGCCGTATCGAGGTTGAAGGGCCGAAACGGGATGATTCTGAGGACCTCGACTCAGGACCCGTTCAGTGAGGCACACTTGTGACCATGTGTGTTTTGAAATTATATATATCATATAAAAGTTTTTCTTTCAAAATCTATATTTGATGTTTCAGGGCTATGCTGGAATTGCAGTTTGAATGCTTTCAGGCATTTCTCAAGTATACACAGAGCATTCATGTTTCATTGTTTTTGGGGCTTTTATTTACTCGAATTATGTGTGTAAAATGGCCAGATTTTTAATGCCCCTCAACCATCTGTATGACGCATAAAGATCTCTTGGCCTTCCCTTCCTTTGATATCTTTCCTTTCTGAAACTCCTTGCCTTCTCCTGGGACTCCTATCGAGCCCATCTACCCTCTGTTCTTTTGCATGTCTGCATTTTAATTGCACCACTCACCATCTCACCCCTATTTTACACTAATCCCCTGACTAATGGATAAGTAACTAGAATGGCACTCCCCAGGCTGAACAGTTTATGTTTTGTATCCCACTGATAGGCCGAATCCTTATTCGGATCTTCAGCAAAATCAAATCGATTCGTCCTTGTCACACACCCAACCTGTCCACCAAGTTTTGTCCGAATCCATCCACAACTTTTTGAAACATTGCGAGGGCCTTCTGGAGCGGGGCCCTCCGGAATGATATTTGCCGCTCTATCCAGGATGGTCGCCTCGACGGACGGTTCCAGTGGATCCGTTATGTCACTGGTTAAATCAGAGGATGCCAGTCTCACATGATCCACATGTCTGCTGACATTCCAGCCATCCAATAGTTTCACGATAAGAGATGAACCAAATTTCTCCATCACGGATCCCCCCAACCAGCGATTACCCCGACTGAAATTGAGCACATATACGCGATCTCCCACAATAAAAAAAATCCTCTTCTTCGGGTGACTTTTATGCCAGGACTTCTGCTTCGCTTGGACCTTGCGGACCTTTGCATACTCATCTGGCTGTAACAGGTCCAGGTGGGTCCTCAACTTCCTTCCCATCAAAAGCTCCGAGGGTGACCTCCCAGTGGTCGAGTGGGGTGTTACGTGATATTTGAAAAGGAATCGGGCCACTCTCGACTCGATGCTACCCTGGCTGACCTTTGGCATAACCCCTTGAATGTTTGAACAGAATGTTCAGCCAAAGCATTGGACCTGGTATGGTATGGTGCTGAGGTAAGATGGATGATTCCATTGGCATCCACAAACCTACGAAATTCACTACTAATGAATGATGGACCATTATCTTACACAAGAGTGAGGGTAATCCATGGGTCGCAGAGGAGGTCCGTAATTTGTTGATGGTTGCCTCGGATGAGATTGTTGTCATGAGGTGCATGTCCATCCACTTAGAATAGGCATCAGTAATGACCAGTAACAATGTGCTCAAAAACGGCCCAGCAAAGTCAATGTGTATTCGCTACCAAGGTTTCCGGGGCCATTCCCAAGGATGCATTGGTAATGGCGCCAGCAACTTTGCATTCACCTGACACGAGGGGCAGTTGCGAACTGTCCCCTCGATATCTAGATCGAGATTCGGCCACCAAACATAGCTCCGAGGAAACGCATCAATCGCACTATTCCAGGGCGTGCCACGTGGAGCATTTCCAGCAGTCGAGGTCTCCCTGGAGGTGGTACCACGACCCTGCTACCCCACAAGATCACATCATCTTGAACGCTCAGTTCAGATTTGTGCAGTGAATATACCTAGAGCTTTGTGTCTGTCGAGACAGGCCAACCATTGGTTATGGAGCGATGCACACGTGACAAAATAGGGTCCCGATTCGTCCACTGACGAATCTCTTCAACCGTTACTGGTGAACAATTTAAGAATTCCATGAGGAGCACAGAATCTTCTGGAGTGAGTACCCATTTGGGGCTGTCACGTAAAGGCAAACGACTCAAAGCATCAGCATGCCCCAATTCCTTGCCAGGCTTGTACGTGAATGTGTAGTCGTATGCTGCCAGAATTAGCACCCAACGTTGTATCCTTGAAGAAGGTAATACAGGCCCTCCTTTGGTAACATTGAATAACGTCCGAAGTGGCTTGTGATCATTGGGTGATTTCAAAATGCCAACCAAAAAGGTACGAGTGGAATACCCCGACAAACCACCGCCAGGCCCTCTTTCTCAAGTTGGGAGTATTTTTTTCAGCTGTTGCCAGGCTGCACGAAGCAAAAGCGATGGGTTTTTCTGTTCCATCTGACATACGACGAGACAACAGTGCCCCCAATGTCATATGGTGAAGCATCACATGCGAGTAGTAGGTATTTCTTGGCATCATAATGCATGAGAACCTTGGAAGAACTTAACAGTTGTTTGGAAGCCCTGAATGAATCATCTTGCTCTGAGCACCACTTACAAATGGCTTTTTTATTTAGCATAGCATGGAGTGGTGCAAGTACTGTTGACAGGTTGGGTCAAAAACGCCTAATAATTCAAGAGGCCCAGGTATGACTTTAGTTCACACACATTTTTGGGAACTGGTACTTCCAACGCTGCCCGAACCTTGCTAACTACAGGGTGCAGCCCCTCTGCATCGATCCTGTAACCCAGATTCTCCACCTCCTTGGCCTGAAAAACACATTTTTCCTTGCACACAGACATCCCCGCCTCTGACAGCCTCCGAATCACTACCTCCAGATTTTTCACATGGTCAGTCTCTGTCTCCTCTGAAATTAAAATGTCATCAATATAGACACAAACGTGTGGAATTCGCTGTAAAAGAATGCCCATACTGCGATGGAAGATGGAAGGTGATGAGGAGATACCCATACGGAGGCGGGTATGTCTGAAAAGGCCGCAGTGACTATTTCTGGTTGTGCAATCCTTTGATGCTTCATCCAAAGGTAAATGCAAGTAAGCACTGCTGAGATCAAGTTTTGTGATAGTCTGTCCTCCATTTAAAATAAAAGTTTTAAAAATTATTTTGCAACGTACTCTTTAAAGATGTGTCTGTCCCACATGTGTGTATGGGGTCAGGAAGCAATCAAAGAGGAGACTGGGATTTCGTTTTCCGGTCTGCGTACAGGATTTATTTGTGAGCGGTACAGATAAAAATATGACAAATTGGAGAAAAGAAATAAAAGCTTCAACCGATCCCCATCACAGGTTCACCGGCATGAACACAACAAACTAAAATGAAATCACAAAACAATAAATTAAGTTAAATATCCCTGTTGGGAAAACTGAATAAGAAGTCGGGTTTTCAGGAACTTTGCGCTTTTTTCATTTGAGCAACAATCTCATGCGACTGTCTGGCTTTCTCTTCGTCACACATGTTCTTATATTTGGCTGCACATTTGCTGTCAAAGTGTCCGTTCAAGTTTTATTCTTTGAATATGGCAGCACTTTATTTGCAAACTAAGCACAAGGCTTTCCCTGATACACCGGTGAAGAAATATTTTGAAGTCCACTCCTTGTTAAACACTCCCATTCAGCGTCTACTTTTCTCTTCTTCGATAAACTCACGTTTGCATCTTTCCACTGAAGTGCGACAAATGCAAATTCCTGCAAAATGATACACTGTCGCTAATTTCGCGTGTCTCAGATGCTAAACCATTGACTGCTATGATTAGCAACATAATCATATCAACCAATCACAGTCCAGTACCCTAATGTACAACGTACTCTACTGTGTTTAAATAATCAATTTAATCAAAACGCAGCGATCTGGTTTTTAGTTCAGGGGCAGAAGAATATGGTATATATATATATATATATATATATATATATATATATATATATATATATATATATATATATATATATATATATATATATATATATATATATATATATATATATATATTGTTACGGTACGCGGTTAAGGATGGTATGTTTGCCGAGCGGAGGCTCCGCGACCGAACAGTTGTTCCCCGACTAAACCCGATTCACCCCAAATGTTGGCCGTATCGCGCCACCGCTATTCAATCGGGAAAAGACTAAGACGACGAATGCAAAGAGGAAGAAGAAGACGTACAGAAGAGTAACGGGGTTTATTATTATTTACACACATAAGCAAAAAGAGCAGTCACGGGTATTTACAGCGGACATGAAAACGCAGGTGACACAGTGAAAATTACTAGCTTATACAGACTTAGTTACTACCCAGGACAGCACGAACAAAACAAACTCACGTACGCAAATGGGGAACTTGCAGGCAGGAATGGCTGGAAAGGATGAGCAGGTGGGATCACAGGGCACAGCGAGCAGGTCCACTCTGGGCGGGAAGCGGGGAGCCGGCAGCTCCTTGTATTCCGCTTTTACAGCGCACGCCGGCAGCTCCTGGTATTCGGCTTTACAGCGCACGCCGGCAGGGTCACTCGCTGCCCCGGCAGGGCTTCACGTGGCTGGTTGAAACGGGGCTGGACTCATCTGCCGTATCTCTTTGCAACTCGTTCGTAAAAGTTCCTCTGCTTTCTCTTGGACCCTTTCTTTGTCGTGTACCTCTCCACGCAGCTCAGCTCGTATTCCCTTCCTCTCACTTCTCTCCAGCGCGGGACTGACACGCCCTCTCCCCCGTGCTCTGTTTCGTGACCTTGTATGGTAATCCCACGGGCTTGTCTCCCTATTTGGGCATCGCGCCGACGGCACGCCCCTCGTGGCGAGCCACGGGCTTGTTTCCTTATTTGGGCATGGGGCTGCACAGCCCCGCCCTTCGTGGCGCGCCCTGGGCTTGCCTCTCCCTGGCGACCCCGCCCCTCCTGTTCAAACAGAGCACGGAGCACATATTCACTATAGCAGCGAATTGAGAGGGCGTGCACCCCACGCTTGTGAACTGCTTTACCCACAGATGGAGAGTTTGGCTGGGAAAAGGAATTATTGAAGGGGAGCTATGCTTAATTGATTCGGTGCAATGGAGTGTCATTCTAATGGAAGACAAGGCCTTACTCTAAAACACATAATAAGATATAAGCTACTGAACAAGGGTTTTATCGGGTCCTGCAATGTGGTGTTTATGGAATTAACTACCGAGACGCCCTTTTTATCTTTACACAACTCCGGAGGCAGGAGGGCCCATATCCAAACAATGTTCATCACCATTTCCAATACAATACAACACAATCAAAAAAATGCAATCCTCATATCCGTAACAATATATATATATATATATATATATATATATATATATATATATATATATATATATAATATATATATAGCCACTTCTTGCTGGCTCACTCTGACTCCAGTGTGGAAATAATAATGTTTCAATCTTATGTAAGAAACCGTCTTCCTCCTTCTGCTTGCGTTTTTCACTTTGATTATGTAATGGCTACATCAGTTGCATTTTCATCAAGTGTGAGTCTCTTGTGAATTTCATTTGTATGATATTCTCCTTCACAAGGAACTTAATGAGACACGCCTCTGTTCCGCCGCACGTGTGGACATGTTGGCCGCCATCTTGATTTTACCCAGAATTCTTCGACCAACGTTAATGCCCCTTCCTATCCAAATTGCTCGGAGTAGACAATGCCATTGCTTCATCGTCCTTTTTTGTTCCACCCTGTATTTCGTTTTGGCGGATCTTATTTATGACTGAGTATCAGTGATGCTTATGAAGAGCGATCACATGGAGTGCTGCATATTTTCTTTTAAATATCTTTCTTTTGAAAGTAAAATTTCAAGATAAAAAGCTATTCTCTCAAATGGATGGATATGTGAGCACAATTAAAGCATTTAGATATATCTTATTAGCAAACCATTTGATTCACTTACAGGAAACATCATTGAAAAGAGTCTCCAGCTTTGGAAAGAGCATGCCAAAGAGACATTAATACAGGCCCGAGTTGTGCGTGGGAGGATGGGAAGGAAGGAAAGGGAGGTCGAGGCTATGGAATCGGAGGAGGTAGTTCTGGGCAGCGGGTTGGCATTGTCATCACAAGACCGCAACACAGTCCATGTGGGTAAATGGGCAAAACTATGGATCAGTGAAGACTGAGAAAAACCCATAATGGTACGGTAGTTGTCACTGAAAAAATAAGATTTTCTGAGAAAGAAAAATGTTAAAGCAGGTGAGATAGTCCTACAAATGGTACACAAAACCAAACAAGTAAATATTTGTTAAATTAATTAATGTGATGTCCATAGTCGCGGCCAGCTCTTCAGCTCCCATGGTACTTACTGGTTTTCTACCCATGGTCCTGAGCACCAGAATATCAAGTAGTGCATATTTCGTCTGGTTCACAACTGTCTTTCTCAATCTGTAACTAATGTCACAATCGTTTTTTGCATTTTATCGGTTGCTGAGAATTGGCTGTCCCACTAGTACAGCCAGTGTTGACTGTATTTATCTGTAACTATGTGTACGATATATGCGTAGATATGTTCTGCCAGTGTAAGAACAGTTTGGCTTACACTTATATTTATCCATAGAGGGGGCAAAGTATGCCAATGCATGGGCAATAAAAATACCACAATTTAATACAAAATATTGGCTCAAGTAAGAGTGAAGTGACGAGGAGTAAAAAGTAAGGCAACATACTGACAGCGTGTCAGTGACACAACAGGTATTGGCTGTCTTCTAAAATCTAAAGAGATGGAAGGTGGCCTAACGTTAAGGGCAAGTTGAGAACATACAGAAAGGAAGCGAGAGCAGAAGACCAAGATCTTATAACACGGGCACTGGTGCCACTTTCAGCCTTGGCTCTAACAGATTCTGCTGTGAAGCCTTTTCAAGGGGAAGCATGGACCATAGGCAGACTTAGCAGGGCACCACCAGGACTTTTAGGAAGGAGACAGGTTGCATAGTTAAGCCTTGATATTAAACGATGCTGTTTCCCGAGTTGCCGAAAATGGATACACACTTTCTGCGAGCTTTACGGAGTGACCTACAGTTGCACTCAGTCGCGTACTAGCCTTCGATAAAGACAAAGCAAGCTGCTTGATAGCCTTGCTCCATAATCAGGGTGGCAACGCCACAGATGAAGGATGTGATAGCTGCAAACAAGATGGGATAAACCTGTGCATGAAAGAAAAAGAGTAGACTTTATTAAAGCTTTCCCAGGCAGTCAATATCAGATGCAGAGCAAAAAGCTCTCTAAGAAAAGGTAGATAGAATTGCACTTTCAAAATAATATGGGCAGAGGAGTCAAGCAGGATGGAGGAGGAACAGGAGATGTGGATGGAAAATTGGTCATTAACAAGTCCAGGAGATAGGACGCACCATTAGCATAGATCTGGATTGAGAAGTTCACAGATTTGGTCAAACCCACAAAGTCGCAGAAGGCCTTCGAAGGAATTCCATGTTTGGTTGTTGTCGTGTCAACTGAATGGCATCGTGACACTTGAAATCGCCATAGAGGAGGACGAGACAGTGGAGATGTCTGACTATTAGTTAGTCCATGTTAGTAGAATGAGGTTATTTTGTACATAGTGTTGAGGCAGGTATAGGAACTATAACTATAACTGATCAGGATGTAACAGAACGAAAAGAACAGTAGAAAGGGTGGGGGAGAGGGTCATACTAACAGCATGATTGAGGGACAAAATAGAGGAAGACTTGGAGGGATAAGGGATCTGGTGATGAACGACGGTAAAGGGGAGGACACGGGGATTAACAAAATGGTTCCAGCCGCAAAATCTGAATCATGGAAAACAAAGGAAAACTGGAAACCGAGAAAGAGGTGAGGTTGGGGAGGGTCAATGGGGGCAGAAAAGCTCATGGCTGTGGATGAGGAATGGGGATCTGATGTGGTGGTGAACAGCTGTGTGTAGCCCTTTAGGGAAGGATGATATTTAAGAGACCGAGAAAGATGGTTCAACAGGTGGTGCAAAAAAAGAGCAACAAATGAGTGGAGGTGAGCAGTAATTCTGGATTTTCAGAGTTTCACCAGATGGGGGGTTGATGGCAGACTGCGTGCATTCTGCAGGAACCTGGGGGTGGCGAGGTGGGATGGGAGGGTGGGCAACAGAGCATGGAAAGGGCAGAGGATGCAAGACCAGAAAAGAAGTGGTAGGGCACAAAGAGACCACCAAAATGTCTGTGATGTGGCAGTGATAGGCCCATATACTCAGCTTCATCGTGGAATTTCCAATAATCTTAAAGGCCTTGGTTTCCATGGCGTCAAGTGTGAGCAAGATGCGAGGCAGGGGTGCCTTCCCAGAAGGGAGAGCAGTACTCTATCATGCTGCGGATGAAGGCCTTGTAGAGAGATAAAAGTTGAGATGTGCAAGAAGAGTCATCGTCGTTTGGTTGATGGTATACCATATTAGAATACCAGATGGTATTGAAGAGGAATGCTCAGGAAGAAGCATTTTAAGAGGTTTAAGTGGGGTTAGCACAAAACATGTGGAGAGGGAGATGTTATAATGGAAAAGCGAAAATAGCTTTAAAGGTTAGGCCTGTTATAGCAGAAAAGACAATAGCCAAGGTGACACAGAAGAGTCCGGACGTGCTGTCACAGGGACGTTTCGCTTCTGCATGGAGATCGGAGGTGTTGCTCACCGTCTTCTGCACCACTGACAATGAAAAGGCCGCCCGGACTCTTTCCTCTCGATTTAACGGACACTCACTCCAAGGTCTGCGTTCATTCCTTCAGCTCCAGGTGTAATATCAGCAACTAAGGAGCTGAGGCCATGAAGCTGTTTTTACGAGATTTCACAACCTTCGTCAAATGGTCGCACCTGTTCTCAGACTCACTTTTTGTTTCTCCTTCGTATGTGTTTTGCGTACGAGAGCTTAAGATTATCTTTCCCCTTATTCCTGTTTTGTTTTTCTTCCTGTGCATTCCAGTTTGATACTCCTTAACCCTTTTCTTTTGTTTTGCATTTTTAAAATATTTTATTGCCTTACACGATGATTTCTGCTGCCTTCTTGTTTTCCTCTTATTGGATTTGTTCATCTCGGACAGTACATATAGTACTTTAGGTGTACTCAATCGTGAGTGATTCCTTCATGAATGGAGAAGAACAGCTGAGAGAGGATGTTCCAGTGAAACTACAACCTTGTCAGCAATTCGGTTGCATATGGAGCATTTAAACTGAACTGAACAGTAAAGCAGGAGAATGAAGAAGAGATGTCAGCAAAGGAAGAGAAAAGAGACGTACAGCATGTCAATGAGGAAGGGGACTGCAGTTGATGTTGATGAGTCCTTCCTTAAAATAAAACAACAAGTCTCTTTGTTCGATGTTATGCTTTTCTATAGGCTGCTTTGTAGTGGTGTGAGGGCCATCTTCGTACTACGTACACAAAATTGTGGAATGTCCAACTCCTCACCTCCCTAATTCACAGCACCCCTCCTCTCCTTACTTATGAATTGTACATTTCTCTTCCCTGGCAGTTTTTTTTATGGCTTCTTTTCTCTTTTCTCTCCCATCTTCCACAAACTTCCGCAATGCCAGTGCCGTCTCTTTTCTATACTTCTTCTGCTTGCTTCATATAGGCTACAGCACAAGGTTGCAGGGTAGCATCATTGACTGGGGGGGCAGCTGAGCCACTGATGCAGTGCCCCCTGTAGTTTATGGCAGGAATGTGGAATTTAGACATGATTCCAGCGATAGCTCATCTAATCTTCGCGCAAGACATCATGGGATCTTTAATGTCCACCAACAAATTCTGGCAGACAGGATGCCCTCTTAACGTCTATCCGAGGGGCGGCACACATTGATGAATCACGCCTGTGGACCACGAGGATGTCAGTTTATAGCTGGGTCGGGATTCGAACCCAGGCTAGACAGCTCACGCTGGAGTTTGAGTACCTCTCGAGTCTAGACCAGAACTTCCCAAACCTTTTTCTGTCGTTTCCCCCTTCAACCAGTTCAACCGGCCGGATTTCCCCCCACCCCTCCCCCCCCCCCCTTATATTTATATACAAGGAAAAAGTAGCCAAAACACAAAATTTACACACACACACCCACACACTCCTACACATACATACAAACCTACACAGAGACACATACACACTCACACATATAAATTTTATTTAATTTTTTTTTTTATTGCATATAAATTTTTATTTACCGACGATGTTATAAGTGTTTATGTTAAGTAAAAAGTCGATGAACAAAATAATTCAAGATTTGAGATTTATTCACTAAAGCACAATATTACACGAATGCTTATGTTGTATTTCCCTTGGAATAAGTTTCCCTTCTGGAATCCTAAAATTTCCCCCCAGGTTGGGAAATGCTGGTCTACACTATCCTGCCAGCCTTTTCTCGACGATCCTTTCTCTTTCACTTCCTTTTCACATATTCATTTTGCCAAAATTAATTCCCCATCCCTTACGTAGGTTACCCCAAAGCTTGCCTTTAATACCTCCCATCAATTTCTACCTTTAATCTTCGGGGAAAGTGGAAACATTCTGACATTTTTTATAATCCCCTTCATAATAAAAATTTAACCTGGTGTTGGCTTAGCGGTTAGGGTGCCGGCTTGGGATCCTAGGATCCTGAGTTTGAATCCCGGTCGATCGTTGAATTAATGCCAGGGGGGTTGACTCAGCCTGTCATCCCTCTGAGGTCGGCAAATTGAGTACCAGCAAAATGAGTACCAGCAAAATGAGTACCAGTAAAATGAGTACCAGTAAAATGAGTACCAGTAAAATGAGTACCAGTAAAATGAGTACCAGTAAAATGAGTACCAGTAAAATGAGTACCAGTAAAATGAGTACCAGCAAAATGAGTACCAGCAAAATGAGTACCAGTAAAATGAGTACCAGTAAAATGAGTACCAGTAAAATGAGCACCAGTAAAATGAGTACCAGTAAAATGAGTACCAGTAAAATGAGTACCAGTAAAATGAGTACCAGTAAAATGAGTATCACCCAGCTTGCTGGGATGAATGAGCCACTCGGCTATCCTGCGTCGGAGTGTCGATCCGTCCAGGATTGTGTCCAATAGCAAAGGAAACTGCTTCGGCAGCCATATGTGAGACGTGAGCAACTCTGCTGTTCTTTTGCACAATCGCACGATTGCTGCTTCCAAATTCCAAACTTCACCACTTCTTACCTGCAGACAGATCTCACAGTGGCCATTTGCTTCGAAACGATTAACCGAGTTAAAATGCAGAACCACAATATTCAAGAACAGCCCAATGGCATCTCTCATACGGCTAAAGAACAAATTATAATGTTTCCTGAACTTTGAACTTCGATGCGGTGTCAATCATCAAATTACTGCTAAATTGTTTTTATGCCTCCGCCGACAATGTCACCGGAGGCATTATGTTTTCGGGTTGTCCGTCCGTCCATACGTGCTCAACCTCGTTTTTCTCAGCAACCATATATCCGATTGAGACGAAACGTTCAGGGCTGGAGTGACACCCATGCAGAATGTTTTTATGATAATTGTGACGTCATAGGTCACGTGGTATGGAAGCTCATCTTGGATTAAAAGCAAATAATTTAAAAAATATTTATCGGAAACTGCTGAATGGAAAAATTGAATCTTGGCATATTGTCATGTACTCCCAATGGGGAACAAAAGCATGATAATGATGACATCATAGGTGAAGTGGTATACCAGCCAAAAATGTTTTAATCTAATTCATTATCCTAAAAATCTGAAATTGCATGCACATGATCTATGACCTATTTGTGTTGAAATATTGAATTTATGACATCATAGGTCACATGGTTTGGCAGCCATGTTGGATTGAAGGAAAATATTAAATAATTATATCTCTGAAACAACTCACCCTATCGATGCGAAATTTTACAAATATCATCTAACAGCACTGTTGCATTTAGTTTGAAAATGATGATGTCATAGGTCATGTGGTTTGGCAGCCATCTTGGATAGAAAAACGAACCATATCTGATCAACACGAAACTTCACAAACATGATCCGCTACCCATACATATGCATATTGATGGCATCTATCCATTGTAGGACTATGCGGAGGCATATTGGCGACACAGTTGCATTGCTCTAGTTTCTTTCTGGTGTTCCTTTTATTTTTTATTCTACATCGGTGCTCCTTTTACTGTCATTTTTGTATGCTTTTTCATTTTATTGTATTTTATAATTTATAATTGGTTGCCACTTTATTGAATTATTGTGTTTTATTTGTTGAACTCACCAATTGTGAAACTTGCCTCAATTCGGCCTTTGGCCACGATCGAAGTGGAATTGCAATAAACCTTTATTATTATTATTATTATTATTATTATTATTATTATTATTATTATATGCATCCTCATGGTGCAAAAGGAATGGTCATCATCATCATCATCATAATAAAAAAAGCTCGCATGTGGTCACCAGTTCAGGTTAAAGGCCAGTAGTAATATGTACGATTAAAACACAAACTTTATATCAGGGTTTGTTGTTTCCCAGAAAAGGTCTAGTCTGTTCTCAAAGACACTCACAGATGTGATGGAATCCAGGAGACTGTTCCAGTCATTTATTACTCTCTGACAGGAAAAAGCGTCATCTCTTGGTCGTTATGATCGACACATTTATGTATATATATATATATATATATATATATAAATTTTTGCTCTGTATTTATCTATATATTTATCACAGATAACAAGGAGCCCAATGCTTCTGTTCACTTTGTGAAGCTTAGTTTGTTCTACCAAGTGGGCAGGTGGTTGTCTTCACACCACACTCCTCCATACTCCCAAAGGAAAATAGTCCCCTCTCAAGTTTTGTGTAAAGAACAATGTCTTTCTGTATCAGATGTTTTATTTTTCTCATGTTGTAGTTCGTTAGAAGAGCAATTAATAGATGTGATGTGCCAAAAAGATCATTTGTTGTTTTTTCGGTTTGTTGTTCTTTTAAATTCGAAGTGGAAGGATTTTTCCAAGATTTATCCTTTTTGTCCTTTTCTGGGAATGTTAGTTTTTACCTGCCCCACCAACGGTGGATGCAGGTTATGTTTTTTCCCCCTATCTGTTTGTCTCTTTGACTGTAGTGGACGTATTTGGACGTATTTGGACGAAACTTGTTGGACAGGTTGGGTGTGTGACGAGGAAGAATTGATTTAATGTTGGTGAATATTTGGATCCGGATATGAGATAATAAAAAAACAACTTATATATATATATACACACATGTATATATATATACACACACGTATATATATATACACACACGTATATATATATATATATATCATAAAGTTGTGGACTAGTTATGATAAAACTTGGTGGATGAGTTAGCTAGACGACAAGAAGCTGATTATATTTTGGTTCAGGTCCGAATCCAGATCTTTTGATACAAAACATAAACTGTTCAACCTGACGGATCTACGTGCTCTACCGAGTGTTGTTCTCGTTTTAAATGTTGTTGTTTTCTGCTTTTCGATATAATAATGTTCGGGCTGACTTTATCCAGCTGTTGCATAAATGAGCAGAGGATTGAAGTTAACCGCGGTGCATTGTCCAGCCGCATTCCTTAGAATGTCTCGCCTCAGCATTTTATCATTGTTTTGCTTCTCCTGAAATGTCTTCAGTTATTTATGATCACCTTCACCTCTCTATCTCACCACCTTGAATTCTACTTTCTGGTACCTCGTGTACACATATTTCTGTGTAATGATTGATGGCAATTAGTTTATTTACTTATTTATTTAATAATGCTGCCACGTCTCTTGCACAAAATGCCAACATGGAAAAATCCACTTCTTCATCCACTGCCAACACGGAAATCGTAATGAAGCAAAAAGGATTTTAATTTAGTGAGTGCAATGGTTGAGAGAAGATGGAGAGTGCGGCGATTAAAGTGATGGGGCATGCCTATTCGCATTGTGTACTGCGGTCATTAGTTCATTGTAATGGCATCGATCAATATGTGCAACACGCAACAACACTGGACTATCAAGGTTTACTTTCCTCTAAATCTGACAAGGAACATGTTAACCTACACGAGCATCCTTTGAGCAATGCTCGATTCTTCCTCCTCGTGGTCGATACAATAACGCTGTTATAATTGAAGAACAAAATTAATGTAATTTATTTCTATTTGCACAGTCCTCAAACATATATTCTGGTGAATGTGCCATTGATCACGTTTCTGAGTTAATTATGATGACGTTCAGGAAGAAGAAGAAGCCTTACCACCAACTTTAACCCCTTCCGGAATTGTTTTATTATTTGTGTTCAAATGTCTGGTGATTGTTTTGTATTTATTTATTCGAATGTGTACTTGTAAATAACTGTCATTAATCAAAAAGGCTTAGGCACTATCGAGTGATCTTTTTAAAATCCAAATAAACTAACTTTATATATATATATATATATATATATATATATATATATATATATATATATATATATATATATATATATATATACAGACTTGGCATTTAATATGGAATATATATTTTTTCTTGACTTGGGTTTACTTTCTGAACTCAGTATATCAATCTGGTGAGTTTATTTTACCCTTCGGTGATGTCTTTGTTGAAAGAACCATGTCACTGATTGTCTTTTGGCAGCAAGAAGTCAATAACAGGATTATATCACAGGTGGCGTGACAAAATGTAAGGACAGGTACATTTGACGATTGGCTTCACAATCGGGTATATAAGGGATGTTGCGTTCTGTATTAGTGGAAAACAACTGCTGCGCGCCTACAAAAGTTATTGCCGCTTCCTCTGGAGATGGTCCGTCAACTTGACAATGCTGTTTCTCATGGAGTGGTGGCTTTACGAAATTCTGGCATTAAACAGCGTGCTATTGCTCGGCAGTATGGCATCACTCAAGGTCAGGTGTCAAAGATCCTGAAACGAAATGCTCAGAGGGGTGTCCCTACTCCAATACCGAGGCCAGAATGTCCACGCAGAACCACAAGGAGAGATGATCGCCAGCTGCACCGGTTAGTCTGCAATGGCCGTACCAAGTCAGCTAATCGGCTTAGGGCTGAGTGGCAGCAACTGACAAATGTGCCTGTATCCAGAAGGCTAGTCAACCAACGACTGGTTCAAGCAGGTTATCGTGCCAGGCATCCCCTGAGAAAGCCACGCCTGACCAGACAACACAGCCAGCGCCGATTGCAGTGGGCCAGAGAGCACCGTCAATGGCAGGCAGGACACTGGAATCACGTGACCTTCAGTGATGAGCCGAGATTTCTGGTCTAACGTCAAGATGGCCGCGTCCGAGTGCGCAGACAAGTGCATGAAGCCCACAACGAAGATTGTATAGTGCCAAGAGTGCAAGCCGGAGGTGGTGGGGTGACCGTTTGGGCTGCTTTTTATGCAGGGGGCAAAACTGACCTGGTTGTTCTGAATGGAAACCTGAACCAGTTCAAGTACAGGGTCATTCTGGAAGAAACATTGCTTCCATTTGCTCGTGCAGCCTTTCGAGGAAACTTTGTCTTCCAAGATGACAATGCATGGCCTCAACGTGCTCGCATGATCCAACACTTTCTTGCTGACCGTGGTGTAGAGCATATGGAGTGGCCTGCCATGTACTCGGATATGAATCCGATAGAGAACTTGTGGGCAGAATTAACACGTCAAATCGACAACTTGGACCAGCAGCCTACCTCTGTGCGTGAATTGCAGCAGACTATTGTCACTGCATGGCAAGCGATTCCTGTCCAAACCTTGGCAAATCTCGTGAACAGCATGCCTCGACGTGTACGTGCTCTCCTGAATGCTCGTGGGGGTTACACGAAGTACTGAACTGTAATTTTACTGTCCGTAATCCCAGTCATAATTTAGCTTTTGTTTATGTTGAAATTTTTTTTCGCTAATGTGCAAAATAAACAGATACTTCTGGAAAACGTACAGAAGTTTAACACAGTACTGTCCGTGAATTGAGTTCGATATCAGTTTACATCACTTTCAAGGATCAATTTATTTGCTTCAAAATGTCAAATGTGGTTTTTGTTTCTTATAAAGGTCACATTAACAAAATCTAGAATAATTTCAACATAATTTCAATGAACTTTTGGTTCTAAGTCATCTTGAAAAGTAAGTTCACCCCCACAAAAAAAATATTCCATATTAAATGCCAAGTCTGTATATATATATATATATATATATATATATATATATATATATATATATATATTGCCTTAAATACTCCCAGGAACTCACTGATGAACCTCTGAAAGTTTGACGAAGATCCGTTCAGCCATCTCTGGGAAAAATGGCGACACACAGACAGACACACACACAGACCAACGGCTCTCTAATAGTAGATGCTCACTCTTATGAGGGAGGAATGTGCAAATAGAAAGAAATTACATTAATTTTGTTCTTCAATTAATTATGAGAGTGTTATTGTATCGACAACTAGGAGAAAGAATCGAACATTGCTCAAAGGCTGCTCGTGGAAGTTAATATGTACAGCGATCTACCTAATGATGTGATCATAATTATTCTCCTTAATTATTATTATTGCTCAGTTGTGATTGTTTGAAACAGATTGTGATTTGTGTAAAAGTAAATAGACACAAAAGTTTTGGCTCCACTTTACCGGGATGTTGATTATGAAGAAAGTAAAACAAACAACACCATGGCACTTAAATAGATTGGGCAAAATATTCGCCTTTCAGTTCAACACAAGGAAATGTATGGTGCTGGCAATGGGTACGAATCGTGAAAATACAGATTGCATGGGGGCAATTTTGGGCAAGGGGCAATCTTGGAGCGTGTTACAGAGGAGAAGGATCTGCGGATGGTAATATATATATATATATATAGCGGGTAAGCAGTCAGCACATGCCAATCAGCTATAGGTAAAGCTAACAGGGTTTCAGGTTGTATTTGTAGGGGGATAAATGATAAATCAGAAGAGGTAGGATTAACCTTGCATAGGAATTTAGTGAGACCTCACCTAGAATATTTTGTGCAGTTTTGGTCACCACATATCATCAAGGACATAGCTGCGCTCGAGAGGGTTCAGCGATCATGGCTACAGGCTACTAGATTGACATTCAAACTCAGGTTAGGCAGCTTATGGGCGATTGTGCTTACCTGTACTGTTAATTCGGCCTTGTAACTTTGTATTTGTGTTGTCAGCTTATGGTCACGTGTGTTCTGATGACGTCAGTTCCGTTTGGTGAAATGGACCGACTGCTTCACGTGAACGAGCGTTGAAGCTTAATGAAGGTATTGCTATTAAGACTCCAGCGAAGCATCCTGTGGAATGAATCGATCAAGTGCTAATGAATATTCGGAGGGTGAAGGGATAATAGTGGTAAGTTGAATGCACAGAAGATTCATTTGAAACGTGCCATGCTGAAATTTGGTTTCGGGCCAATGTGGCGAGGCCGTGTTTTTTCGCCAAACTGGCACACGGGTTTATATATTTGACTTTTGATTTTGCTGTTGTATTGTTTATTTATATTAGCTGTTGTGGCGGACACAATGCCAGCGGGTCATAATTCCGCGCAACAGTGGGTGACGCAAGCGACCGGACGTGGGAGCAAGGCTCGGCCCACACCCGGAGCAAAGGAGTCATGAGGCTAAGGGTTGAACTGGAATACATGCCCCGCCTTTCAGCCGACAGGCCGCGCCCGAGGGCAAGGCGTGGCCTCGGGATATATATGCGGGCTCGAAAGTCGAGCCCGCCCAGTGCTTACGTGCGGGCATTGAATAAAGTGTTTGGTTTTGTTCAACGCGTGGTGGCCAACCTTCTTGGCAAACGAGTTGTATGTGCATAGCACCACACTGGTGTCCCCGACTGGTTCAGCCGTAGCTGACCCCTGAACGCGCCATGGCTACCAACGCTGTCGCCATCAAACTCCCAGAGTTCTGGGAAGCACAGGCCGACGTTTGGTTTGTGCAGGCCGAGGCCAAATTCCAGCTCCGGGGCATCACAGCGGACAACACCATGTACTTTCACGTGGTCGCCGCCCTCGGGCCCGGCACTGCCGCCCGCGTCGTGTCCTTCTTTCAGCACCCGCCGGGCGCCCACAAGTACGCGGCGCTCAAACAACTTCTCACCACGTTCGGCCTCACGGAGGCCGACCATGCCGACCGCCTCCTTGACCTTCCCGCCCTCGGCGACACACGACCGTCCATTCGGATGGATTCTATGTTGTCCCTTCTTGGCGACAAACGCCCGGATTTCCTTTTCCGAGCGCTTTTCCTCTGCCAGCTACCTGCGCAGGTGCGGCTCGCGCTGGCCGGTTTGGCCATAACGGAACCCCGCACCCTGGCCAGAGAGGCGGACAAATTTTTCAGCGCCGCACACGCGGCCGACGTATAGCGCTGCCGTAATGGATCCCGGTGCGGAGGCTTCAGTGCCGCGCCCCTCGTGGCCGCTGCTACACCCCATCCACCACCGCCGTCACGACCGACGCAGCACCCACCACCGGGGCAAACCTGGTGCTATTATCATGCCAGGTTCGGCCACAAGGCCAGGGCGTGCCGCCCACCGTGCTCTTTCAACGGGTCGGGAAACGAGCACGCCGGCACGCACTCACGGCCATGAGCGTCGGCCATTCCGGCAGCCTCCTTTTCATCACAGACACCTTGTCTGGTCGTCGATTTCTGTGCGACACTGGAGCGCAGGTAAGCGTCCTCCCTGCCTCCGCGTCCGACAAGCAAGCCGCGGGCCGGGGCCCCGCCTTGCTCGCCGCCAACGGAATTCCCATCCGCACATTCGGCAAGCGTTGTCTCTCGCTGCGGTTCGGGGGACAGCGCTTCCAATGGTCTTTCGTCACCGCCAGCGTGCCAATGGCCCTGCTCGGTGCGGACTTCCTATGTGCGCATGGGCTGTTGGTGGATGTTAAGCACCGACGCCTCATCCAGGCCGAAACCTTCACCTCGCTCGCTTGTTCGCTGAGCGGCTCGTTGAGCAGCTTGCTGAGCGGCTCACCGAGCAGCTTACCAAGCGGCTTGCTGAGCGGTTCCGTCCCGGCGAGGTTGGTCAGTAGTGTAATAATGTTGCTTCTGGGACACCTCCGTTTAACATGGGAAATCCCTATCTAATGTCATTTACCCCCTTGTCTTTTTCAAAAATCATAAACACCTCTATTTCTCCCACCCTCATCTTTATGAACCTTTTGTCTGTAGTACCTATCCTTAATGTTGTTCATTAGACCACTCAAACACTACAAATATTTGTTTTCTCTTATAGACCTATCATCCTTCTTCTACATATCATCTGGCAGATTAATCTTTGACCCATTCACTTCCATATTAATTCTTTCCCTCCCTCATTGCCCCTAAACACCTATATTTCTCTCACCCTGTTCTTTACGAACCTTCTAACCTTTTGACATGTTATCCTTATTCATTAGACCACTTAAACACCTGTGATCCTTCTGACCTCATGGACCTTTTAACCTTTTACTCTTAATATCATCTGGTGAATATAACCCACTCAAACAACGACCCTACAAATATTTGTTTATGCGTGGGAAATAATTTAATTCTCCTACAACTCTCTTCACCATCTAATATATTAACAAAAAATATGTTTGAGTTTGGTTCTTTATTAAGATATTTTAACTGAGCTAAGATAAAATGGTAAACCTCCCTCAATGTTCTTGTTTGAGCGCCTCCAGTGCCACATACCATTTTTTGGTAAGCCCCGCCCACTTTTTGGTAAACCACGCCCATTTTTACTAAGCCCCGCCCACTTTTTGTTAAGCCACGCCCACTTTTTACTAAGCCCCGCCCACTTTTGTTAAGCTCCTCCCACTTTTGCTAAGTCCCACCCACTTTATAAACTCTTCAGCATTGTATCATTTCCAGGTAATACATAACATCATTTTCAGGGAATTTCCATCACATCATTTCCAGTTAAGACACGCCCAGGGAATTTCCACAGGAAATGACACACACCCAGCCCTTCTTATAAAAGGCACCGACCACACAGGCTTTTTCAAACACGCTTTCTGCTTCACTTGAGAATGGACTCCTATGCCGAAATGGAATGGGATAACTTTGCTATTCCTTGGAGTCCTACTACCTGTGTAGCGCTCAACCTTCAGATTGATGAACTGGACTCGAACCTCTTGTCGATGGAGGAAATTGTATCTGAGCTACGAAATGAAAATTCTACTTTTAACACAACTTGGGATAAAGTTATTTTTTTGTTTGAAGATCTTTTGAACAACCAAGACCCACAGAACGAGTTCTACCTTGATGACCCAGCCAAAGAGTTATACCTTGGAGATCCACAAAATCCTGAAAAAGAGTTCTACCATGATGATACTTATTGTGAGTTATCAAAACAAAACCCACTGAACGAGTTCTACCTTGATGACCCAGCCAAAGAGTTATACCTTGGAGACTCACTAAATTTGGGAAAAACAAATTATGAGGTCTGCCTAGATGGTTCTAACTGTGGAGCCTACCTTGGAGACTCACTAAATTTGGGAAAAACAAATTATGAGGTCTGCCTAGATGGTTCTAACTGTGGAGCCTACCTTGGAGACTCACTAAATTTGGGAAAAACAAATTATGAGGTCTGCCTAGATGGTTCTAACTGTGGAGCCTACCTTGGAGACTCACTAAATTTGGGAAAAACAAATTATGAGGTCTGCCTAGATGGTTCTAACTGTGGAGCCTACCTTGGAGACTCACTAAATTTGGGAAAAACAAATTATGAGGTCTGCCTAGATGGTTCTAACTGTGGAGCCTACCTTGGAGACTCACTAAATTTGGGAAAAACAAATTATGAGGTTTGCCTAGATGGTTCTAACTGTGGAGCCTACCTTGGAGACTCACTAAATTTGGGAAAAACAAATTATGAGGTCTGCCTAGATGGTTCTAACTGTGGAGCCTACCTTGGAGACTCACTAAATTTGGGAAAAACAAATTATGAGGTTTGCCTAGATGGTTCTAACTGTGGAGCCTACCTTGGAGACTCACTGAATTTGGGAAAAACAAATTATGAGGTCTGCCTAGATGGTTCTAACTGTGGAGCCTACCTTGGAGACTCACTAAATTTCATAAAATTAGGAAAAGAGTTTTACCTTGGAGACTTTGAAAACTGGTTTCGTTTTGGAGACTCGGAATGGGGGTTTTGTTTTGATGACTTGGAATGTGATACCTATCTTGGAGGCTCAACAGGAATGTGGTTATACCTTGGGAACTTGGAAAGTTGGTTTTATTTTGGAGACTCTACCTGTGGGGTTCCTCTTGGAGACTCTTTGGATTCTAAAGCAATGAACAATGTTCTTTATTTAATGACGCTTGATTTAAGCAATATCAAGAAAGTTCGAGGAAGAAAATGCTGGAAAATTCTTTCTTCCCATTTCTACTTCTTCAAACTTAAAAGCCTTGAAAGACAGAATTGGAGGAAGAGGAAAAAAAAAAAAAGAAATACGTATTTAAAAAAGAAGAAAAGAAAGATTATGTTAGGGTTTGGGTGGGATTTTGAATGTGAGGGTTAGGGATGGGGTTGGGTTAGGGTTGGGATTTTGAATGTGAGGGTTAGGGATGGGGTTGGGTTAGGGTTGGGATTTTGAATGTGAGGGTTAGGGTTGGGGTTGGGTTAGGGATGGGGTTGGGTTAGGGATGGGGTTGGGTTAGGGATGGGTTGGGTTAGGGTTGGGATTTTGAATGTGAGGGTTAGGGTTGGGGTTGGGTTAGGGATGGGATTGGGTTAGGGTTGGGATTTTGAATGTGAGGGTTAGGGATGGGTTGGGTTAGGGATGGGGTTGGGTTAGGGATGGGGTTGGGTTAGGGTTGGGGTTGGGTTAGGGATGGGGTTGGGTTAGGGATGGGGTTGGGTTAGGGATGGGGTTGGGTTAGGGATGGGGTTGGGTTAGGGATGGGGTTGGGTTAGGGATGGGTTGGGTTAGGGATGGGTTTGGGTTAGGGATGGGGTTGGGTTAGGGCTTGGGTTGGGTTAGGGTTTGTATATTATTATGACTCACTCGCACATACACACACACACAAAAGTTAAGCCCCAACTAAAAAGTTGTGGGATTCTGTGTTTGGGGTTCACAGATTTAAAAACGTATCCCCATTATACACACACAAAAGTTAAGCCCCAACTAAAAAGTTGTGGGATTCTGTGTTTGGGGTTCACAGATTTAAAAACGTATCCCCATTATACACACACAAAAGTTAAGCCCCAACTAAAAAGTTGTGGGATTCTGTGTTTGGGGTTCACAGATTTAAAAACGTATCCCCATTATACACACACAAAAGTTAAGCCCCAACTAAAAAGTTGTGGGATTCTGTGTTTGGGGTTCACAGATTTAAAAACGTATCCCCATTACATTTTATTTATTTATTTATTATTTTCAAGGGTATTATCTGCTTACTTGTGTTTTTTGTAATTCTTGTGAGTAAAATGAACCCAAGATTTCTTCTCCATTTAAATCATATAATTTGTAGGTCCAAGGGACTGTATCCATTACATCAATGATTTTAAATAATTCACGAGTCCATTTTTGTGTATAACCTTTCTCAAAATGACTTTTCCATTTGTATATTCTTACAATATCACCAACTTTAAACTTGGGCTTTCTCAAATTAATCTCCTTTTCATATTCTAATTTTGTAAATGTTTCTGATGGTTTTGATTGTGTTGATGAATGAACTGTATTATTGTAATTATCTACAATATCCTGAATTAAATACACCCATTTTTGAGAACCGAGTTGTGTGAATTTTTTATATAATTTCTCTTTTAAAGTACGATTAAAACGCTCAATAACAACTGCCTTTCCTTCATTAAAGGTGCTGTATAATTTAATACCCTTCCCCTTAAGAAATTTCATGAATATTTTGTTATAGAACTCTGTTCCCTCATCAGTCCATAACTTCTTTGGTTTCCTTTTATCCCGATCAAATATTAGCTTAAAGGCTAACATTAAAGTATCACCCCTTTTATTTTTTAAAGGGACAACCCAGGCAAATCTACTCCTCAAATCAATAACGGTTAAAGCATACCTGTATCCCCTGTCATTATTCAATTCAATTAAATCAGCGGACCATATGTGGTCAGTGTATTTAGAATAAACCTTCCTTCTTTTAAACTTTGTGATTATAGGTTTGTGTAATTCTTCAGCCAAAAGCTCCTCAGTCTTGATGGCATCATTAGAGCCTAATAGTTTTTTGAGGAATAACCAAGACCAAGTTTCAATTTAGCATTTATCAAATTTCTCACAATAAACCTATCAACTTTCTCTCTCAACGTTGGATTTTGTATCAAAGACAAATTATACAACATTTCGCTGTCGGCTTTATGTTTTTCAGTCAACGTAGTGGTTTTCCCATAAGCAATATCATGCTTCATACACACTTCGTCAACCCTATTTGTAGGTTTAGACCAAGGTTTAGGATTGTCAGCCTCATCTAATCTTTTATCCAAGTTTGTTCCTGGACCACAGAAAGAATACCCTGGAAGGTGTAATTCCCCTGGAATTCCAGTTGTTGTAAATTTACTTCCTGACAGAAACTTTTGTATGTCTCCTCCTCTTTTAGGAGAGATGAATTGGCACTTTTTAGAGCCACATACTTGACATATTCCTTTTTGATAAACTCTATTATTTTTAGCTTTAACATAAGAGATATTTTTAGATTTAGTTTTCTTTTTACATTTGAGACAATAACTCATATTTATTTATCAGAAAAATTCCGACAGAGTATCAAAACCTTTTTGGTTTTCAACATATACATTTCAATCTTTATTTTTAAAACATAAAGAATCCTAAGGAATGCCTTCACTCTCTCCTCCATTTATTTACAAATAAAAACTAACTAAAGTCAATGACACCAACATCATCAATCACATAATCTTTTCCTTCTTCTTCTTCTTCTTCTTCTTCACCACTTTCTCGTTTAAATCTCTGAAATTGAAGACATTGACGTTCTTATTTTTGAAACCATTATCTTCATAAGAGTTGTTAATTCTTTAATTTCCTCTTCGGTGCGTTGAGATTGATTTATTTGCTTTAATACACTCAATCTTTTATGAATCTCAGTGATTTCCATCTTTTTATATTTTTCCTCCCTCTCTCTTTGCTCCCTCTCCTCCTCCTCCATTTTCTCCCTCTCCCTTTCCTCCTTCTCCTTTTTCTCTCTTTCCTCCTTCTCCCTTTTCTCCCTTTCCTCCTTCTCCTTTTTCTCCCTCTCCTCCTTCTCCTCCTTTTTCTCCCTCTCCTCCTTCTCCTCCCTCTCCCTTTCCTCCTTCTCCTTTTTCTCTCTTTCCTCCTTCTCTTCTTCAACTCCTTCCTCATCCCTTGCTACCCTTGAGTTTGAACCCCAAAGAATATTATACATATACTCATCTGGATTTTGAGATATTCTTGTATCTATAATTATTTTTCTCATAATAGGATACCAATAAGATTTGTTGACGATTTCTAAAAGAGTTTTATATTTCATAACTTTGAGAAGTTCATTTTTATTTAATATTTTAAACAAGTCTCTATTTGTGGGTTTAACAATATCAGTATAAGGCCAGTTTTTTATGACAAAATTCCCATGTATATGCTCCAAATCATAAGGTATGTAATACCGAGCACCCTTTTCTTGTAGGTATCCTTGAATACAAAAATTATAATTCTCTTGTAGTCTTCTTCCTGCCATTTATGTATCAGAAATATATGTGAGATTAATATTATGACAGGTAATACCACCCCATCTTCCCACTACCAAATCGGTTTGTATTCCTCGGCTTTCTATCCTTATCTCATTACCTTCCTTCTTTGTCATGCGAACCATCGCTATACTATCATATATTTTTATTTTCTTAAAATCACGTATTTGTTGTTTACTAATTGTACTTCCACATAAATCCTTATCTTCACCAAGTGGATAATATTCTTCTTTACGAGACTGATTTAAATCATGTAGGTCTTCTATGTTTATTGAAAAAGACCAATTATACCCTAAATCAGGCATATCATACCCCCATTTATTAATTCGCATATTAACTAAATGTCCTTCTTTATAAAATTCAATTGTAAGCAGGTAGTTAAATTCAATGAGGAAAGGTGTATGGTCAGTATAACCAGGTGTTGTGGTTGTAAATTTTACTTCTTTCACAAAACGTGCTGTTTTCTTTAAAAATATATATTGTGATAAATCACTTAATCTAATTAAGTCATTCGCATCTGTAGGGTTTGGATAATTGATTAATTTATAAGTATTCTTCATATTAATATTTTTACTTACACTATATTTTTGTCGTTCAGCCTGTGCCTTTGTATAATAATTTGATAAATCAATATCCTGAGAGGATTTTCCAAAGATAGAACCATCTTTTCCAACATAAGTCATTTATATTAGATTAAAAATGATATCATAAAACTTTTCATTATTGTTGAGTTGAAATAATACATATAAACATAATTGACCACAACATTTAGAATTAATTTCTTGAACTTGAAATGTTTGATAAACACCATTCTGTAAGAATTGTATTACTTCAACAGGTGGTGGCATACCATAACTATCAAAATAATATTTATCCTGACTATTATGAATACAAACCCAATGAGAACCATTCTGTGTGTCTAAATTCATAATAATATTCTTTGTATTCTTATTTATATGTATTAATTCATCTCTCATACAGATTACCACATTATCAATTTTTAGTGTTTTACAATACTTGGCTAGTTCTATATTTGACGTTGTATTCTTTCCAAATTGTTTAAACCATTTATCCATTTATTTATGAGAAAGATACAATCCATTACCCCGTTTAGTTAGTTTAACACCCGCTTGAGCGATAGAGGAAAGCATATCACCAACCAACAATCTAGCTTTATCAGGTAGACTTTCAAGTTTTTGAGCAAAATCTACAATTACACCACTTCCACTAATTTGTTTCTCCAACTCCTTGTTATGTCTTTCCAATTCTTTTTGAGCTTTTAGTTGTGCCTTCCTTTCGTTAGCAGTTTTTACCGCTGCTGAAATACCACCAGTCAATGCTCCCGCCGCACTTAAACCAGCAAATAAAGGAATTAGAAACGGGAGAAATCCTCCTCTTGACTCGTCTATTGAATATTTCTTTAACATAGGTTTCGTCATTTTAATTTTAAGTGATCCAACATCATTTAGTGTTTTTACTTGTGTGTGTGTGAGTAAAACATCAATTCTTACAGCTCCTTTTCTTTGAATTGTATTAACATTAATAATACAAGGCTTTTGATTTTGAATACAAGATGTTAATTTATTAAGATTGATTTGATTAACATATACCCCAACCATTTATTTATGAGAAAAAACCTATGTGATATTAATCATAACACCATTATCTGTATTAATCTGTAATTCTGTTTCCTCCAAAAGCAAACAATAAGCATCAACTTCTTCATTCTCCCCTCTTTCAATGTATAGAGAAGTATCCACTCGATTAGACTTTATAGTTTCCTTTTGAGAACTCAGGTCAATTGCGTAGATTGTATATAAACCTTTAAATGCAACCATATCCAAAATAGGATCATTATTACCATTACTTTCACACACCTTTTGGTAGGACTTGTAGGCTTCCGCATAATCATTTTTTTCCCAATCAATTTCCAATCTATCTCGCGGATAAAATGTGCCATCAAGAGAAACCCGAAGTTGTTTCACCTTAGCATTATCACTCAGCGCATTATTCTTATTAGTACCGTCCTCTCCATCTGGTTTTTTAAAAATGAGCCAGAGGTATCGTGGCTTTCCTTGAAGAACACCCAAATTCCAAGTGTAGGTAGTGTGTTCCAGTTTAACGTGTTGACATCTTCTTTTAAGGTATGATACATTTAGCGGTTTCTTTGAGTTAAGTCTTCTATTTAACATCTCTTCCGTTTTAAGATTAGGAGTATATTCACTGATATACCAACACAAATCATTAATAACAAATTTATTGTTGTCTCCAAAAGCATTTTCATCCCCAAAAAGCAACCTATTTACATTATCATTCCTTTGTAGTTGAAATCTAATTTTAAGACCATACAAAACTTTATCATAATCGCAAAATCCAAATATACCTTTAAGAGGTACTGCTACGGTAAAACTATTCACTGCTTTTGTTTCATCATTATACATTGACTTCCTTTGACTATAACCAGGGTCTGCGTTTGTACCCGTTGACATATCAGGAATAAAACCTTCAACAGCTCCCTTACCCATTCTATCACTAAACGAATATAGTGTAAATTTCATCATTTCAGATGTAGCAGAGACATAATCAACCGCTTCAACCTCTTGTGTTCCAATATACAGGCGGACACTGTCAAACATTTTCCAGAAGAAATCATTTACGAGTGTAGCATTAGTATTATTCGCAGCCTTAGTGAATTTAAATTTACACAGCAAGAAACTATCAGCTATATTCAAGTAAGTTTGTTGATTATTTATTTCAAAACTTTTTGTTCCGTTTGAATTCCAGTCTGTTCCTGTTATAGCATTTACCTTAAAATAGTCTTCCTTTTTAGTGGAGTTTGAAATGATAATCGTATCATCCAAATCATAGATACTATCAATCGCTTCCATACTTGTATTTATATAGCATTAAAATTGTTGAAACCCTGACCCAAGTATTTTAATGATTTTTTGTCGTTCTTGTGAAGATAGTTGAGTTTTACCTTTTTTTATTTCTTTGATTGCTTGTAATTTATGAGACTCCTTTTGAGCATCTTTTATACTCTTTATAGCACCCGCAACGGAGCCCACGGCAGAAGCAGTTGAACCAATTAGGTCTTTATGTTTAAGGATGGTTGAACCAATACCCATTAGAGTATCAATTATCCCATCTCCTTTATTTCGAAATTGATGACCTACACCTCGTTGTCTCTTAGGTTTATAGTATCCTCTACCCACATACCTTGTATAGTCTGGTGAAAGGAACATGCCCTCCCCTGTAATTATTTTATATTTTCCCAACTCGTGTTTTCTCACAATAACCATTATTTATTTATTGAAAAACTTCACGTAGGTGAATTCTGATGGATATAATTTCATCATTAAAGGATATCATACGATTATCTTGGTCGGTTATCCTAAAATTTACTCTGTATATGGTTTTTCCTGACACAGGTAAATAGACAAGATTTTTTGGTTCCATATTAAATTTATAACCAATCGGGGTTGAGTATGCACTGAATGAAAATATTGTATTTGTTCTTATTCCATCGTTATAAGCACCATCAATCAAATCACAATGAATTAATACTGAATTTATACCGGAGGATATTTGGATAACATTATCACTGTAAAACGTCCCGTTATTTTCAATCTTTTTTGAAGAGAAACCCAATAGCTCTCTAAACGAATTTTCAATCGTGAAATCAACTTTATAATTATTTTTAAGTTTAATAGTTGATTTTGAAGTGTGTTTTTGAATATCTATTACAATATTTTTTGGTTCATCACCTTTTTCTTTCATAAGGCGAGAGACTTCTGAAGATATTTGAGAAATCTCGTAAGCTCCAGGTGAAACAGTTATAGTTTTGTAGGCAGTGCCTGGATTATAACTAAACTTGTTGTTTTTCTCTGTGATATTAAAAAGGGTATTGTAAGTTTCCATTGACAACAAAGATGCCTCATATGAGGTAAGGGGGTCAAGTTGTAGTGGGTAAGGGAATGAAGCTGTGTAATCGCTCGTTGTGAAATTAAAACTAAGAATTGTGCTTCTCATCTTATTTAATATCTAATAAAATATCTTTGTATTGACATTTATTAATTATTTTCATATTCATCAACTGATCTAAAATGGCTGAGGATTCATTAAAACAATTGTTGTTTCCAGCCTTCTTACTACCTAACAACAATAATAGCCTATTAACTAATTGTGATGGGTCATTTGGAAGAAAACTAACACCTGAACCAAGTTTACTTAAAGCATCAATAATATGTTTCTCCTTCTCATTCTTCTTACTTTTACCAGCAACAGAAACTCCATAATCAAGTGCATTTAACAACTCAATATATACCCTATCTTCCTCTCTTTCCATATCAAGTGGTTCCTCAAAATATTTTGAACCGCTGAATCCGGGGTTTGTTAGAAGAAACATTAATCTTGGAGTTAATTTAACATTTGGTTGAGTAGAACTCAAGAACATCAATTCATCATTAAATATCAATACCTTTTCTTCCACAAGATGAAACACTGCTGGTTCTTCTGTTGGAATGAGACCTGCTCTGGTTTTTGAACCCGCCGAATATTCATTGTTTTGAAGAGCTTCCACAACATAATTAGGGGGTTGATTTACCTGCTCAAGTTTCCGAAATAATCCCTCGTCATCATATTCTAATTCACCAAGTTCTTGTTTTGTTATCTGACTAAAATCTTTGAGCATTTGAAGTTTTTTCGGAGTAAATTCTACCGTGGGAACTGTAGGTGAGTGTTGAGTTTTCAAAAGTGGTTTAAAGAATTTCTCTTGTTTTCTTTCAAAGGCTTCTTCACCAGTTAGTTTCTGTCTCCGTTTCTTCTTTATCTCTTCCTGTTGTTTAACAACTTTTGAAACTAATTGTTGATGTTCCTTAAACTTTCTTTCTCTTTCTTCGGTATTCATTTTCTGTATTTATTTATTGAAAAATATCATTTAGTATCTCATCTTGTTTCACAACAATATATTTATATTTTCCAATCGTGTGTTTCATATAATTTTCAAATTCTTTTTTACTACATAACGTAGAGCAATTATCTCTCCAAAAATTATTTACATCTATTGAATTTAACTTAAATAAAATAAAAGTATTGGCATTGTTTCTTATTGAGCGTCGAGGGAGTTGAAAATATGATTGACTAAGATATATACAATTACAAGAAGAATGTCTCCCTCTTGTATAGTAGCTATCCATTACTGTTTGGTTTCTCTCATTAACACAATCATCAAAGATGACGAGGTTCTTTTTTGATTTATCTAAATCTTGAGGTGAAGGTATATCATCCGTATTATCACTGAGAATACAAGTTATGGGTTTCGATTTTGATTTCTGTGTATCACAAAATAATTGTATTATATCTTCAATATTATAATCATTCAGTTTGTTTTGAAGTTTAAATAAACCGATAATGTCTTCCTTTTTAAGACCTGCATTAAAACCCTGTGAGAGTAGTTGATACTCGGGTTGAAAACTTGACTTTGTAAAAATTATTAAATTATCATAATCTAAAAAATTAGGACCAAGGAGCATCTTTAAAAGTAAACAGGTTTTCCCACATCCGCTTGAACCAACTATTAGACATCTCAATGAATTTGGAATGTTTTTATGGTTATTAAACTTTATCTTATTTTCCCAAACGGGTAAAAAATCATTCATTTATATATTTGGAAAACAAGTCATCTAACTTTTTTTGAGCTATTTTAGAAACTCTATATTTTATCCTGAGTTCGGGTTTAATTTCAAAATAATTCATTATTTTATTTATATAGTATCTTGTATTAACATTTCCATTAAAATTATTTTGAATAATAAATATCATTAAACCCTTATACATTTCCTCAATACAAAGAGTCTCTTTCCTTGTAAGAAATGGTGTATTATCACCATAATGCTTAACATTCATCTCTCTTATTAATCTTGTAAAGTAATTCATTTTTGGTTCTAATTTAAAAGAGTTATATGTTTTTTTATATTTCTTATTATCATTAATTAGAATATAATCACAGAATAAACATTGTTTATATGAACCCTCATTATTAAGCCCTATTCTATCACAAGCTGGACAATTCTCTAATTTATCATATGGAGAGTCTGGAAATTCTAAATATCCTTCAGAACTTATCATATTTATATAGTAAATTTTTACTTAAACTAAACGCAAGTTTATTCATTAATAAATACAATGTTTCAAAGCACAAAAGACAAATTTCAATCAATCTCTACTTCGGTGGAAGATATAGAAAAATATGTCAAAGATGTTAAATTGAACAAAGATAAATATGGAAATTTTTGGGTAAAACCAGTTATGGAAAATAACATGAGCCCCTCTATTTCATTTAAAGGAAGAGCTCTAACTATACCTGGAAAGACATCCATTAAAGTAAATCTAACAAAAGTTTCTCCTCTACTCCTGGCAATTTATTCAAAGCTTGAAAAAGTGATTGACCACGATACTTTGAAAAAGAATGATAAGACCATTAATAATTCTAGAGGAGACATTTGTATTTTCTTTAATAATCCAAAGGGTGTAGATCTAAGTAAAATGAATGATGTTAATATTTCTGGTGAAATGTCATTTCGTTCTATGATAGTTAGAGATTATTTAAAGATAACTTTTGATATTAAAAATGTAGAGATTGAATCCGTTAATGAAAGAAAGTATATTGGTATAGATGGAAAGGTTTTTTCTGCTAATTAAATATGAGTCATTACAGCAGTGAAGATTTTACTATTTCATTGAACTCGGACGATAGTGATGATAGTATTTCATTGAACTCGGATGATGGTGATGATAGTATTTCATTGAACACAGATGATAGTTATGATACTAATAGTTTGTGCTCAAATGATAGTTATGAGAGTAGCTTTATTGATGACTCTGAGTATGATTCTGAGTATTCATGTGATAGTTATGACTTAGATGATTCTGAGTGAAAAAGTGTTTTAGTTTAAGCACAGCGATATATATAAAACGGAGCTGTAAAGCTCAAAAGTGTTTTATTTTAAGCACAGTGATATATATAAAACACCACGTTTTCTCACGCTATAAATATGGTTTATTGTGATACTTGCGAGAAGGAAGTAAAATATTATAAACAACATATTCTCACCGCAAAACATACATACAACATTTTAAACAAACTTTCCCCTCTTCCACCTGAAACAAAACACTGTTCTACATGTAATAAAAATATCCTCAAGAAAGGCTTCAAAATACATCTTAAAACAAATCTACATTTATCAAATTTTATCACAACTAAAAACTCTGATGGAGCATTCAAAGGACATATTAAAATAAGAGTCTTTAACTTCAAACCTCCTGAACCAGAGTCTATAGTTGATGCTGTAGAAATAGTTAAACCTGCTGTTCAAACGTTGATTGAAAAAACACTAAAGGAAATGAAACCACTTAAATTTTATATGGGAGTAAAATTAGAAATGACAAAGGATGAAGGAGTTATAGATGCACCATACATGAGAACTGAGCCACACTTTATATCTTCATATCAAGATTTTAAAACATCAGGAGTCTATGATGAACTTATTAAACAAGAGCAAGATGTGGATAATTCAATCGTAGGAAGTGGATTCAATATAGGAAAAATTATTTACATAGACATTCATATTCTTAAATCAGATCCTCTAAAAGCTTCTTCTTACATTGATTTACCCAGTGTTATCAAAAATAGAAAAGCAGTTATCAATATCAAAAATAAAGACAATAAATGTTTTCTCTGGTCTATTTTAGCACACTTACATCCTCCACATTTTCATGATGAAAGAGTATCTCATTATAAAAAATATGAGAATACATTAAATACGAAAGATCTAAAGTTTCCGATGACTTTAAATGATATTCCTAAATTTGAAAAGATGAATAATTTATCAGTTAATGTTTATGGTCTAACAGAAACAAACAACATTCAGGTTTTAAAGCTTTCTGACAATTGTAAACAAACTCATATTAATCTTCTATATTTTAATTCAGACGAAAATTCACATTATACATACATCAAAGATATTGCTAAATTAATAAAACCACAAGTCTGTAAGAGAACAAATAAAATATATATTTGTTTGCGTTGTCTTAACTTCTTCAATTCACAAGAAAGATTAGATAAACATTCAAATTATTGTGGCGAACATAAATCAACGGTAATCAATATGCCTAAAGAAGGCTCAAAGATCACATTCAAAGATGAAAATAAAAAGATCAAACATCCATTTGTTATATATGCTGATTTTGAAAGTATTTTAGAAAAAATTGATACTGCTTCTCCAGATCCAAAAGAATCATACACAAATAAATATCAAAAACATACTCCTTGTGGTTTTTGTTATTATATCAAATCATCCGTTGGTGATAAATATAACAAGTTAGAGATGTATAGAGGCTCAAATACCCCAGAGGAGTTTGTGAAACGACTAGAAAAAGACTGTGTTCGATTAACCAAGATAATGAGAGAAACCAATAAACCAATGTCCTTAACAAGTAAAGAAAAAAGGGAATTTATAAAAAACAATGTCTGTCATATTTGTGAGGAGAAAATTGGTAAAGGTCTAAAGGTTAGAGACCATTGTCATCTCACTGGTAAATATAGAGGTCTGGCTCATCAAAGTTGTAATATTAATTATCAACTCCCCTCTTTCATTCCTGTCTTTCTTCATAACAACGCTCATTATGATACACATCTATTTATCAAGGAACTCTCAAAGACTTCTGGAAGTATCTCAGCAATTCCAAACACGGATCAGAAATACATTTCATTCACAAAAACAATTCACACATCTCCTATTACTCATATCAGATTTCTTGATACATTTAAATTCATGGCAAGTCCATTGGTTAACTTGGTTCAAAATCTAAAAGAGTTTCCATGTCTTTCAGAGTATTTTTTAGATAAAGATTTTCTAACACAAAAGGGAATTTACCCCTATGACTATATGGACTCATTTGAGAGATTCAATGAAACACAACTTCCTTCAAAAGAAAATTTCTATAACAAATTAAACAACAGTAATATATCTGATAAAGATTATGTACACGCACAAAATGTTTGGGAAAAATATAACATCAGGAATCTTGGCGAGTATCACGATTTGTATCTCAAAACTGATGTGCTTTTATTGGCCGATGTATTTGAAGCCTTTAGATCTGTTTGTCGCACTGGATATGGATTGGATCCTGCTCACTACTACACAGCACCTGGATTGGCCTGGAGTGCGATGTTGAAAATGACAAAACAAGATTTGGATTTGATAACCGATGTTGATATGCTTTTGATGATTGAAAAGGCAAAAAGAGGTGGAATTTCACAAGTCTGCTCGAGTAGATACGCAAAAGCAAATAACAAATATCTTCCAAATTATGATCCAACGAAAGAGAGTTCTTACTTGATGTACTATGACGCAAACAACCTGTATGGCTGGGCAATGTCTCAGGCTCTTCCTTATGGAAAACTTAGATGGGTAAAGGAAAAAGACTACAAAAACGTTTTACAAGATGTATGTATCTCTACACAAAAAGAATTGGATGAAGAAAAAGTTGGTTATTATTTTGAAATTGATTTAAAATATCCAGAGGAACTCCATAACCTACACAAAGATCTCCCATTTGCTTGTGAGAAAGAAAGTCCAAAGAAAGAATGGTTGAGTGATTATCAACGATCGTTTGATATAGGTGAATCAACAGAAAAATTACTTACTACATTATATAACAAGAAAAATTATGTTCTACACCAAAGAAATTTGCGACAATATTTATCAAAAGGTCTAAGAGTAGAGAAGATCCATAGGGTTCTAAAGTTCAATCAAAGTCATTGGTTAAAGGGGTACATTGATTTTAATACACAAAGAAGAACAGAGTCAAAAACAGATTTTGAGAAAGACTTTTATAAATTGATGAATAATGCGGTCTTTGGTAAGACTATGGAGAATGTGAGGAAAAGACAAAATATCAGATTATCAACATCTTGGGAACAAGCATCAAAATTAATTAATAGACCGAGTTTTACTCGAGCTGAGGTCTTTACTGAGAACTTTTGTGCGATCCATTTGATTAAAGAGAGTATTGAAATGAACAAACCTATTTATATTGGGACAACAATTCTTGATTTATCAAAGTCATTAATGTATGATTACTTTTATAATAACTTGAGGAAGAAATATCAAAATGATGTTAATCTACTTTATATGGATACAGATAGTTTTATTTTGAAAATTAATACCAACGATGTTTATTCAGACATGAAAAGAGACATTAATATCTATGACACGAGTAATTACAGTCCAGAGAGTGAGTTGTTCTCTTCTAAAAATAAAAAGGTGATTGGAAAGTTCAAGGATGAATTAGGAGGAAATGTCATGAGTGAATTTGTGGGATTGAGGTCTAAGGCTTATGCTTATAAATACATTGTGAATAACGTTGAAAAAACTGATAAGAAATTAAAAGGTGTAAAGAAAAATGTCATTAAAGAAACAATAAACTTTAAGGATTATTATAACTGTTTAACAACAAAGAAAGAAGAGTTTAGAAAGATTAATGGAATAAGAAGTTATAAACATCAATTATATTCAGAAGAGGTGAATAAGAAAGCATTGGGGGCTTTTGATGATAAGAGGTTTATTTTAGAAAATGGAATTGATAGTCTCCCTTATGGTTATATAAGTATATAAGTGATAAGATATATATAAGTGATAAGATATATATAAGTGATAAGATATATATAAGTGATAAGATATACATAAGTGATAAGATATATATAAGTGATAAGTTAAAAAGGGGGGGTTGGGGATTTTAACGGGCTACCGCCGCCTTTTTTACTATTATATAAATGATAGAACCAAGTATCAACCAGACTAAAGAGTGGAGGTGTAATCAACCTTGGTATATAAATGGAAAACATAATGAATGTGAAAAATATCAAATAGGTATAATTGAAAAGGCAACTGGTAAAAAAATTCACAAAACAAATAAGAGAATTAATTTAAATACCGGTGAATTGGGTAAAAAAGATGGAAATATTTTTGAGTGGACGGAAAACTTTGATGGTTGTCAGGAAAATATATACTTTAATTTAAAAATGGTATGTGGCACTGGAGGTGCTCAAACAAGAACATTGAGGGAGGTTTACCATTTTATCTTAGCTCAGTTAAAATATCTTAATAAAGAACCAAACTCAATCATCTTTTTTGTTAATATATTAGATGGTGAAGAGAGTGGCAAGAGAATTAAATTATTTCCCACGCATAAACAAATATTTGTAGGGTCGTTGTTTGAGTGGGTTATATTCACCAGATGATATTAAGAGTAAAAGGTTAAAAGGTCCATGAGGTCAGAAGGATCACAGGTGTTTAAGTGGTCTAATGAATAAGGATAACATGTCAAAAGGTTAGAAGGTTCGTAAAGAACAGGGTGAGAGAAATATAGGTGTTTAGGGGCAATGAGGGAGGGAAAGAATTAATATGGAAGTGAATGGGTCAAAGATTAATCTGCCAGATGATATGTAGAAGAAGGATGATAGGTCTATAAGAGAAAACAAATATTTGTAGTGTTTGAGTGGTCTAATGAACAACATTAAGGATAGGTACTACAGACAAAAGGTTCATAAAGATGAGGGTGGGAGAAATAGAGGTGTTTATGATTTTTGAAAAAGACAAGGGGGTAAATGACATTAGATAGGGATTTCCCATGTTAAACGGAGGTGTCCCAGAAGCAACATTATTACACTACTTTGGTCTGTACGCTTCCGGCAGCGGACGAGTTTACCCGCCTCCTCGCCAGTTTCCCGGCGCTCACGCGGCCCACCTTTTCAGCGGTGGCCGTCAAACACGGGGTGGAACACCATATTCCCACTGTCGGACCACCGGTCTACGCCCGAGCACGCCGCTTCTACCCAACGAAGCTCGCCGTTGCGAAAGTGGAGTTTGCCACGCTGGAGCGGCTGGGAATTGTCCGGCGCTCCAACAGCGCATGGGCCTCACCTCTGCACATTGTGCCCAAGCCCGGCGGCGGATGGCGGCCGTGCGGTGACTACCGCCGGCTCAACGACGCCACCACCCCCGACCGCTACCCGGTCCCACATATTCAGGACTTTTCCGCCCGGTTGGCGAAAACGACCATTTTTCCCAAGGTGGACCTCATCCGGGGCTATCACCAGGTCCCCGTAAAACTGAATGATGTACCGAAGACGGCCGTTTATAACATCTTTCGGCCTCTTCGAGTTCTTGCGGGTGCCTTTTGGGTTGAAAAATGCGGCCCAGGCGTTCCAGCGGCTCATGGACAGCGTCTTGCGCGACTTGTCCTTCATCTACGTCTACCTGGACGACATCCTAGTCGCGAGCGTGTCCTGGGAGGAGCACCTGCTCCATCTTCGCATGCTCTTCGAACGCCTGGGCCAGCATGGCCTGATAATCAACCCCGCGAAGTGCCGGTTCGGCGTCACCGCCATCGACTTCTTGGGGCACTGCATCACCAGGCACGGGGCCATCCCTTTACCGGCCAAGGTGGAGGCGGTCAGGAGTTTCCCGTGCCCCCGCACGATCAAGGGGCTCCAGGAATTCCTGGGCATGGTTAATTTTTATCACCGCTTCGTGCCCCGCGTCGCCCAGCTCCTGCGCCCCCTGCACGAAGCCCTCCAGGGGAAGCCGGGCAAAGGGGATATCGCCTGGACGGAGCAGATGGATGCGGCATTTGCGGGCACGAAGCTGGCCTTGGCCAACGCCACCATGCTGGCGCACCCGGCGCCCGATGCACCAATCACCCTCCCCACCGACGCGTCGGACTACGCGGTGGGCGCGGTGCATGAGCAGTGGGTGAATGGTGCTTGGCAGCCGCGTTTTTTAGCCGACAGCTCCGCCCGCACGAACGCCGGTACAGCACCTTCGACCGGGAGCTTCTCGGGCTACACCTGGCGGTCCGACACTTCCGCCATTTTCTCGAGGGCCACCCGTTCACGGCCTTCATCGATCACAAGCCCCTTGTTTTCGCGATGGCCAAGGTCGCCGAGCCGTGGTCGGCCCGGCAGCAACGTCACCTCTCTGCCGTGTCCGAGTACACGACGGACATCCGACACATCGCGGGTAAGGACAACCTGGTGGCGGATTGCCTTTCCCGGTCCATCGCACACGCGGTCCACCTCGGGATCGACTATGCCCGGATGGCGGCGGACCAGACCGCCGACCCCGACGTCCAGGCCTTTCGGACTGCCGTCATGGGTCTCCGCGTCACCGAGGTACCATTCGACATCGCGGGCACTGCCCTCTTGTGCGACGTCTCCCTCGGCCGGCCTCGCCCCATCGTGCCCGCTGGCTGGCAGCGCCCGGTTTTTGATGCCATCCACGGCCTGTCCCACCTGGGCACGAAGGCCTCCCAGAAGCTTGTCGTGGCAAAGTTCGTCTGGCATGGCCTCCGGAAGAACGTCCGCGACTGGGCCAGGACATGCCTCGAGTGCCAGTGCGCAAAAGTCCACCGCCACAACCAGGCCCCGTTGGCCCTGTTTACGGTCCCCGAACGTAGGTTCGACCATGTGCATGTCGACTTGGTGGGACCTCTGCCCCCATCGCGGGGTTTCACCCACCTCCTCACCATGGTGGACCGCACCACCCAGTGGCCGGAGGCCGTGCCATTAGCGGCGACGGCTGCGGCTGACGTATCGCAAAAGCTTTCATCGCCACTTGGGTTGCCCGGTTCGACGCCCCCTCGGACATCTCGTCCGACCGCGGCCCCCAGTTCACCTCGGAGCTCTGGGGAGCGGTGGTGCAAGGGCTCGGCGTCAAGCTGCACCGCACCACGGCCTACCACCCACAGGCCAATGGCCTGTGCGAGCGCTTCCATCGCTCGATGAAGGCCGCGCTCCGGGCCAGCCTCTGCGACGGCAGCTGGGCCGACAGGCTCCCTTGGGTCCTGCTGGGCCGACAGGCTCCCTTGGGTCCTGCTGGGCCTCAGGACGGCGCCCAAGGACGACCTGCGCGCATCCTCGCTGGAGCTGGTCTTCGGACAACTGCTGCGGGTACTGGGCGAATTCATCCGCGACTCCACGGCACCTTGGTCCGCGGCGCAACAGCGCTCCACCCTTCAGGAGACCGCCAGGAGGTTCGCCCCGGTGCCGATGGCACACCACGGTTGCCCGTCCTCACATGTCACCCCGGAGCTTCACACGGTGGAGTACGTTTTTGTCCGGCACGACGCCCACCGGGCGCCGCTGCGGCCCACGTACGATGGGCCCTTCTGCGTGCTGGAGACCGGGGACAAGCACTTCACCGTGGACATCGGCGGTACTCCAGATCGCATCTCAGTGGACGTATACCTGGATTTTCGTAGACGGCACTCTCCGGCCCACCTCGACCTGGACCACCCCCCACAAGCAGCTCTGCCTCTGCGTCGAGGCCGCCCCCCGGCGGGCAGACCCCCGGCACCCCCCACCCCTGCCGTCCCGCCACCCCCCAGCCCTGCACACATCGCCAGAGGGCGTTTCGGCCGGGTCATCCGGCCTCCCCGCAAGCTCACCCTTCAGGTGCGCGGGAATTCTGTGGGGGCGCGTGTGGCGGACACAATGCCAGCGGGTCATAATTCCGCGCACCAGTGGGTGACGTGAGCGACCGGACGTGGGAGCAAGGCTCGGGCCACGCCCAGAGCAAAGGAGTCATGAGGCTAAGGGTTGAACTGGAATACATGCCCCGCCTTTCGGCCGACCGGCCACGCCCGAGGGCAAGGCGTGGCCTCGGGATATATACGCGGGCTCGAAAGTCGAGCCCGCCCAGTGCTTATGTGCGAGCATTGAATAAAGTGTTTGGTTTTGTTCAACGCGTGGTGGCCTACCTTCTTGGCAAACGAGTTGTGTGTGCATAGCACCACACTGTAATATTTACCGTTTTTGGTGCCGTTCATTTCTTAATGTTCCTTCCTTTTCATTTATTTAATGGTTGACCATGCGGAACCATACCATGGAGGATGACTATGTGTGTTGAAATAAAAATAAGTCATCAACAAGTTCACGCATGCGTATTACAACCCGAACCCAACGAGTTGCCCTCCGAACTTACAGTCAACACTAATCTCAAAGGTGTGTTCGACATGATGATAAGGGAAGTGCAGGCTGACTCGCCACTTTGATTGCAGCAGCATGGCTCAGTGGCTGGCATGTCAACATCACATGCTGGGAGGTCATAAGGACCAAGCCAGTGTGGGCCAGTGGTTGGCCTGTTGGCATCTGGTGCTGTGAGATCTGGTGGTAAGTAGTCATTCGGTAAACCAGAATCAATGACTGCATCAGTGAGCAGTTCAGTGAAATGTGCCATGCTCAAAATAGACATGGCTGTAAAGCGGAATGAAGCGGAAGCAGATGTGGCGAAGCGGCATGCGGACATTGAGGCTGGTCTGAGGAAAGCAGACCTCGAGGCTGTGCGGAGGAAAGCAGAGATTGACGCTATCCAACGGCAAGCGCAGATAGAGGAGGAATGTCAGCTTAAGGTATTGAAAATTGAAGAGGAAGGACTTGAAGAGGTCTTCACTTTGGAAAATGGAGAAAGTGAAGAGGATTGCTCCAGGAAGGATAATTTCTCTGATGATGATTCTACTGCCTGGTACTGCAATACAATACGCAATACATTCTACGCAATACAATGGACTGGTGGGTGGAGTCTACTATTGGGCCAGGTGGGCGGGCCACTGGGTTCGAGGCCATTGGCCTGCCTGGTGGTCGGCTCATGGAGTCTTCCGTCAGGCCAGGTGAGCAGCGTGCTAGGCTCGGGGATGTTGGCCTGTCTGGTGATTGGCTCATGGAGTTTTCCGACAGGTCAAATGAGCTGGCTGTTTGGTCCCAGGATAAGGGCCCATTTGGTGATACGTGGGCAAAACCTTCAAGGAAGCCACGTGACTGGGTGAGTCATCAGAATGTCACAGGCTTGTCTGCCTCAGTGTGAGTGATCATGGCAATCTGCTGCCACACAAACTTTCTCCTATGCTGGATAGGCCAGTATGTGCGACTGACTGTCGGGAAAAAGGGGAGCCAGCCTTTGCAGCTAAGGGCTCAAGTGATGTAAATGTAGAAATGATCTCATACCTCAGGAGCCTGCAGTTAAGATTGGAACTTCCATGACCAGACATGAAAGGATTCTATCTATGGTGATCCTATGGATTATGCGAGGTTCCAGATGGCATTCAGGACGAACATAGAATCCAGAACCAATGATCCAGCTGAGCTGTACCAAAATCTGCGAAAGGACTGCTTTGATAAGGCAGCTGACACCATAAAGAAGTATGACGTCATGCTGAATCCAAAGCAAGCCTGGGTTGAGGCTACAAAAGCACTCTGGTTGAACTTTGGACAATCTTATCTCATTGTACAGAAAGTAGAGAAGGAAGTCGGTCGGTTTGGCGAGATGAAGTCAGGGGATCGTTTTGCCATGAAAAGATATGCCGAGTTGTTGGACTCTGTCTGGATCTCTCTCAGAAGCCTGTGAAAAGAAGAAGCCATGGATCATCCCACTTACCGCATCAACATTATTTCCAAGTTGCCGGCATCTGATCAAAGATCATAGTTGAAGAAGGCTGGTGAAAAACGAGGAAGACAAAGGAACATCAGACTGAAACACGTCGTTGAATTTGTAAAGGGACTATCTGAAGCCATGAACGACTCGGAATTTGCTGTGTTGCTGGATGGTAAGAAGAAGCCTGATGAAGTCAAGACACAAAGTCACGGGTGCAAGTCAGCCAACGTGGCGTCACACAAATCCGATGTGAATGATAGCAAGACCGCATCAGACAATAAACGAATGGTGACTGTGGTGAAATTGTACCCAAGTTGCGACCAGGTGCCATACAACTACTGACCACTACGGGGGCTACTATAAGATCTTGGCTCTGAAGAGTGAAGGGCACTCCTGAGACATTTATCATGCTTTATCCACATGTATGCTTAGAATGGTAAGGGGAATCTCATTGCATATCGCTTCCTTATTTGCTTGAATGCCATACTCTTTCTTGCTTATATGATTGACGTATATTGATCCTATGATTGCCAATTCTCTTTTAGATATTACTGGAGTTCGATTCTCATTAAACTCACCTTCCGAGACACTGTTGTAGATCTGATTATTTTACAACAGTGACCACTTCAGATCGCAAAGGCACTTTCTGCACAGACTGTCCAGGAGAGACGGAACACCTGTTCTGGAAGTGCTCCAAGTTCACAGACAAGCCATTCAGGGAGAGGTTTGAGGCGGTCAGGTATCACGGACTCTGTTTCAACTGCTTGAACCTAAAAAATGCGAATCATACAATGGTGAAGAATTGCCCTCTCCCAAAGGAATGCCGAGTTCCTGGGTGCAAGGCTGCAAGGAGGAACCACACTCGACTGCATCCTCCTGATGGTGTGGGAGATGGAAAAGCAGTCAGCTGCAAGGGACATGTTGTAAGCAATTGTACGGCGTCCTCTGATGATCCGCTGTTCTTTCAGGTATTTGCAGTTGAGGTGTATAGCACCATAACTGGAAGGAGTGTGAACACTTATGCTGTGGTCGATTCATGTTCTTCCGTATATCTCTGTTCAGAGAAGCTCTTGGAGGAACTAAGGGTCCCCAAGAATCCGCAGCCATTGAATTTGAAGACTGCACATGGATGGAGAGAGCGACAGAGCACTTTGACATCGTTACAAGTCTCAGACCTGAATGGTCAAGGATGTGTCAGTATTCCTAGTGTATACTCGTGGGACGAAATACCTGTGGACAGTCGTCGCATTCCTTGTGAGTCTGTGTGGTCGAGTTACAACTATCTTAAATAACTTCCCATTCAGCACGTGGGTCGAAAGAAGGTGCAGCTATTAGTGGGAAGCGATGCATCCAAAGCACATGTCCAGTTGGAGTGTCGTGAGAGGATTGACGGAGATCCTGTTGCATTCCGAAATGTATGGGGACGGAGCATCCTAGGAGGAACTGGAAGGAGCTGTAGGATAGAGTGCAATTTAATTTGCCACTCGACATCTACCAGAAAGTCTGATCAGGTCACCAATCTGAACGAGCTCAGCCAGATGTTAGAACGTCTTTACGACTTTGAGTATGCAGGCATGAATAATGTGTTTGATAAGCCAACAACTGTAGAGGATGTGGTGGCCAAGGAGATCATTGAAAACAGGACATACTGGTGTGATGGCGATACTACACTACCGGTCAAATGTTTTAGAACACCTCAATTTTTCCAGTTTTTATTGAAATGTACGCAGTTTAATGTCCAGTAAATAACCGGAAATAGTACAAAGTAAAGCAGTAAACTGCTCAAGGTAAAAAAAAAAAAAAGGTTTAGGTTAGCAAAAACGGGAAAATAATGTAAATTGCACAGTTATATTGTAAAATATTGGCCTTCTTCAGGGAACAAGTAATGGGTTAACAACTTACAGCTGTTCTGCAGCAATGTAAGTAAATTAAGCCTTGAAAGTTGATGCAAACAATTCCTACAGGTGTCACAACCTCCCCCTGTCTGTATAAAAGCAGTATTGGAACAGACTGTTATTACACCCTCTGAAGCATTATTTGGACAATATTGCACTGCAGGAAGTAGTATATTGGAAACTGGAGGAAACTCTGACAGGAAGTGGTCTGGCAGACCCAAAGCCACAACGGAATCAGAAGAAAAGTTTCTGAGAGTCAACAGCTTGCGTGATAGGCGGCTCACAGGACAACAGCTTCAAGCACAGACAGCTTGCAGTCTTCTCCGTTGCAGTCTTCAAGCACAGACAGCTTCAAGCACAACACTGGTCGAAGTAAGCAAGTCTCAGTTTCAACTGTGAAGAGAAGACTTCGAGCTGCAGGTTTGACAGGTCGAGTGGCAGTAAGAAAGCCAATGCTAAGATGGCAAAATAAGAAAAAGAGGCTTGCCTGGGCCATGAAGTACCCCCAGTGGACTACTGAAGACTGGAAGAAGGTCTTATGGACCTTCTTATGAAATTTGAAATCTTTGGTTCATCACGCAGGGTTTTTGTACGCCGTCGAGTAGACGAAAGGATGGTTCCTCAGTGTGTGACACCCACTGTCAAACATGGAGGAGGAAGCGTGATGGTCTGGGGCTCTTTTGCTGGATGCAGAGTCGGCGACTTGCACAGAGTGACTGGCACCCTGAACCAAAAGGGCTACCACAGCATTTTGCAGCACCATGCAATACCCTCTTGTATATGCCTAGTTAGTCAGGGGTTCATCCTACAGCAAGATAATGACCCTAAACACACCTCCAGGCTATGTCAAAACTACCTTCGAGGAAAAGAACAAGACGGTAGGCTTCAAATCATGGAATGGCCAGCACAGTCTACAGACTTCAACCCCATCGAGCTGGTTTGGGATGAACTGGACAGAAGGGTGAAAGTAAAGCAACCATTAAGTGCAACACATTTGTGGGAACTTCTGCAAGTGTTGGGAAGAACTTCCTGAATAATATTTGATTTCCATTTTAGAAAGAATGCCACAAGTGTGTTCGGCGGTTTTATCTGCAAAATGTGGCTACTTTGCCGAGTCAAAAATTTAAATTAAATTTTGTTAAACAAAATGATTCTATGATTGCTTTTTTGTATCTCCAATTGTTTATTTGTTCTATGCTTAATTTCAGAGTACATAGAGACATTAAACTGCGTAAATGTCAATAAAAACTGGAAAAATTGAGGTGTTCTAAAATTTTTGACTGGTAGTGTACGTACCTATACCACTCAAGGAGAGTTACACCAACCTACCCAATAACCGAATGGTTGCAGAGAGAAGACTAATGAGTTACGAAGAAGCACAAAATGGCGCAAGTCAGCCAGTTGGGCGCCATGCGGGGTGTGCTGGCTGACGACGGTCCAGATCCTGGGCTCCCGAAGGCCGGTCCGACGAGCCATGGCTGCGGCAGCCCCTTGTTGGAGCAGTTGATGACGAACAAGCAATGCAGAGCTGCGCAGGAATCTGAGGCGAGCGGGCCGGGCCTGGGCGGATCTCCGGCTCAGTACCTGGGTAATGGCGGCGGGCCACGGGCCTGCTGTGGTCAGGCGCGTAAGAGACTTTGAGATCGGGACAAGGACAGAGACGAGGGTGAAAACTGCGACTGGAGAATACGATCGCCCCGTCTATAAAATCTGCCTGCTGGAGGCAGCCAGCGTAGGACAAACAGTGTGAAAGGCTGTGGAGTAATTAGCCTAAGACTCTTAACGTGAGTCTTTTGTATGTTTTGACAGGCCTCATTTTTTTTTAAAGGGAGTCTTCATGGTTATTTGACTGGGGGAGTGTTAATTCGGCCTTGTAACTTTGTATTTGTGTATTCAGTGTATGGTCACGTGGGTTCTGATGACGTCAATTCCGTTTGGTGAAACGGACCGACTGCTTCATGGGAATAAGCATTGAATCTTGATGAAGCTATTGCTATTAAGACTCCAGCGAAGCATCCTGTGGAATGAATCGATCAAGTGCTAATGAATATTCGGAGGGTGAAGGGATAATAGTGGTAAGTTGAATGCACAGAAGTTTCATTTGAAACGTGCCATGCTGAAATTTGGTTTCGGGCCTATGCGGCTAGGCCGTGTGCACATCACGTGTGTTTGCCGAAGTGGCATGCGGGTTTATATATTTGACTTTTGATTTTGCTATTGTATTGTTTATTTATATTAGCTGTAATATTTACCATTTTTTGTGCTGTTCATTTCTTAATGTTCCTTCCTTTTCATTTATTTAATAGTTGACGATGTGGAACCATACCATGGAGGATGACTATGTGTGTTGAAATAAAGTCATCAACAAGTTCACGCATGCGTATTACAACCAGAACCCAACGAGTTGCCCTCTGAACTTAGATGTACCTCTAGGGTCTTGGCCAACCTGCCAGCTCCAGTCCAGGATGCCTCTAATTCGATTAGCCTTGGTTCAGGTTAAACTTTGGTGTGAAGTGAAAGGGTGGGTCATCATAATCCAATAGTTTGGCGTCCGCGTATTGGCTTATAAGCAAATGCATGTGTGACGTCATTGCAATTATTTTGTAATTGGGCATATTAAAGTGAAAATGGCTGTGCCTATCAAGTGCAGACCTGGCAAGGAAGTACAGGCCCAATTTTTTGTTTATATGTCAATAATTGTGAAAACATTACAGAAGTCATAATTCATATCGACAAGAAAAGTGGGTGATGACACCTGATATATCACTCGAGACCGACCTGCACCCTGCCTGCAACCTACCTGCACCCCCACCTATCACTGCTTCCAATTATATTTTTTTTAAATCTTCTCTGTGTTCAGCCCAATGTTGTAAATGTGTTTCTGAGAAGATGCAATGAATGAAGCAATTGCTAACATACTGTTACGTTAATGAGGGTAGGCAATGAAATACCTTAGTCCAGATAGGATTGTATAGATTAGTGTGCGCCGTTTGCCGTGTAGCCACCTTCATGTACCTAAGTCAAGCCCGCATGTCCGTGTAAGCGTTATGTGTCTCCATGGCGAGGGGTGGAGCTATGCTAATTAGTTAGGGTAAAATGGTAAATTCCCTGTGTGTAGTCACCTCTGTAGTTTTCCCTTTGTTCTTATAACACTTACACCATCAGCCATGCGATCAGTGCCTAAATTAAATAAAGTGATCGCCGACCGGATCTGGACACTACCACCGACACCACCCAGTTCGAATCTTCTCGGTGGGCGCCAAGTGTGGCCGTGAGGCCATGCCCCAAAGTACGATTGGTTGGGGCGATGTGATGGCATGGCACGATTGGAGCGCAAATGACTTCAGAGAGAACACTCTAGCGTCGGAGCAAAAAGGGACACGTCCTGCCATTTTCACTCTCTCTTGCGCTTGGTTTCATTGCGAGTGGACGCATTCCCTGTCTCTCTCTTGGTCTGGCCTTCATTGCGAGCGGTCACAGTTGATACACTCCCCTTGGTGCTGGCTTCGTGACGGCTGTGCTTCATGCTGTGTGCGCTTGAGAAACAGCGGAGCTTTGCGGAGTGTGGAACGAGCAGAGGAGGAAGGAGTTTTGCCACCGCTTCACGGGTCGGTGGCTGCTCTGGGCGCAACTGCTGCCATCTTGTGCGGTTCCTGCACGGTGGTTCAGGGACCGTTCAAAGACGCCAGGCGGAGTATCAGCCAACACACACTGCACATTTATTTTCATTTATCATCCCCTTGTGTTGTATACGAGACAGTGTGGGGGCGCCCCAATTAGGAATTAGATTTTACCCTATGTTCATTTTTGTTATGCTAGTATTATTTTCATTAAATCATTATTTATTGCATTTCCTTGTCGTGCCTGTCTTGTACGTTTCTTTGTCTGTAGGGATTGGATAACCCCCGTGTCACGTCCGTCCATGCAAATAATACCAGGGAACTCCGTTTCCCTCACGTGCTAAATAAATAACACTGCCATAGTTTTGGGTAAATGCCTTACACCACCAGCCATGCGAAATTTCAAGGTGATGTTTTTTCACCCTGAGAAAAAAAACTCACCAGAAAAAGAAAGAAACAGACTCAAGAAAAACACTCAGGAAAAAAAACTCACCCAAAAAAAAACTCACCCTGAGGTCTTCACTACAGGGTAGACACACGACAATACTTATCATATTCTCCAATATGTGTGCAGCAGTTTTATATAGTGATAACAATGTCTATGATTATTGTGTCCTAAAGGTGGTCATTAAATGCTTTATAATAACGAAATTAGTGGATAACAATTATTGTAAAATGTATCGATGAAAGCCTGTGGTCATTAACCCCACGTGACCCATCGTCTCTCCTTCCTTCCCATTACCTATTCTCATGACTTCCTCCCCCTTCCCCTCCCTCTCCATCATTCATCACCCATTCTCCCCATGAGTCACCCTCACACCTTCCCTCCCCATGAGCCACCCTCACACATTCCCTCCCCTTCCACCCCCTCCCCATGAGTCACCCTCACACCTTCCCTCCCCTTCCACCCCCTCCCCATGAGACATCCTCACACATTCCCTCCCCTTCCACCTCTTCCCCATGAGTCACCCTCACACTTTCCCTCCACTTCCACCCCCCCTCTCCATCCACGAGTCACATTCACACATCATATATATATATATTGTTGCGGATATGGGATTTGCATCCATCCATATCCGCTTGTAAATATTCCCCTATTTCCTCAATACTTCCCAACTATCCCAATCCCCCATTCCCTAGTCCCATTTTCTGTAAACAACACTCTGTAGACCCGATCTCCCCCTATTTCCCCCATTAAATGTCATGCCCAGGTTCACCGCATCTCATGTAAGACAACTATAGGACATCTTGCTAGTTATTCTTAGTCTATGTCAGTTAAGGACTCGTTTCCATTAATTCTGACCCTTCGTTGCACCAGAATGTGATTGTATGGCACCGTTAGGGAGTTTAGGACCTCCCAATACCTCCCCGCAGCTCTTCCTCACGGTTCAGCAACAACAACAACAACAGCAACGGCAGCGGCGTGCACAGGGAGTGCGCGTCCTCACTCTGGCTTGGTTGGTAGGGGGTGTTGGGAGGGCACGAGGCCTTCCCAACGAGCCGCCATCGAACATGTGCTCGATGGGGTTACCAAATAGGGGCTCCCTGTCAGCTCCTCGTCAAGGGCGGAGCCCGGTAACCCCCGCACCCAATGGAAGCGGCAGACCGGCCCCAGGGGGGCGGAGCCAACCAGCCGAGGGCGTGTCACTCCCCGCTGAGCATGCGCAGGAAGAGGGAGGTGACGTCAGATGCGCGCTGAGCTTGAAGCAAGAGAGACGTCCCTTCCGAGCGCTGTGACACCTCCCTGCATCTCTTGGACCGTGCTTGATCCTGTCCCCGAGCCAAGGTGCACCTTGTGCTATCAACCTACCTGTCCTCCCTGCCATCAATCCCTGTGTAAGTCAGCCTTGTTCCGTTTGTCTGTGGTCTGTCTGGGATAAGATAAGACTGTAATTAAGTGCCTATCTCTTCTGTGTCTTTACCTCACTACCTTGTAATCTACCCCTTTTCTCCACCACTGTAATTATATCCTCCTCCGGAGGTCTTGAGAACTGTACCCCTTGCGTCGTTTCATCTATCCCAGTCGTTGTGTCCTTTCCATCATTGATTTAGCATAGTGCGATTTGGCCAACGTTTGGGTGGAATCGGGTGAGTTGGGGAAGAATCGGGGGAACTGTTAGGTCGCGGCAATACCACCGCTCGGTAAATAACATCCTAAACGCGTCCGTAACAATATATATATATACATATTGTTACGTGGTCCCCTCGGTGAATACCTGGTCTCGGTGACCCCCGGACTGTGAGAGGAACTTCGCCAGAAAGCTGTATTATATATGCGCTTTCGCCACGCAATCCATATGAATTTCACCCAAGAGACAACTGACGTTCAAGGATATATTTCAATGGGAATGACCATACAATTGCAATGACACAACCACGGAGATTTTCCCCGAGCAATCAACCATATACAACCATCAACAATTCCCAATTCACAAGCACTTTCCTATGAGTAAGATGGCCATCTTATATACGTGTGTCCCGGTGAGTACTCACGACACCCTTTTGGTCTCGGTCCCGCACAATGTCTCTGGGCCCCTCCTGACCAAGATGATGGTCGCCGTCACCGCACTCGGGCGGTTGAACGAACCCCGGGTGGACGTGTTTCCACCGGGCAGGTATCGTACCAGGCACCGTGGCTGCAGCCCCTCATGGCCACGCGAAGCGGATACGGTAAAGCAAGCCAAACCCCACGCCGCTTGCAAGGCGCGTTAGGCCCCAACGTGCGACCCGCACGCGTCTGTTTGGACGGTGCCGCGAACGAGGCCAGACGCGGGTCGATGCACGGCCCCACGTCAACTTGCCGTCTCCACCGGGCAGGAACACGTCCCGGTAATTCCTCTCGCCAGACAGGCTTCGGATCGGAACGCCGCTTTTCCACGCAGCGCAAGGTCGATCCCACCTTTTGTCGGAGCGGGGCGAGGAAGAATAATCGTCCTTTCCCTCGTGTCTTTTCCTCTTCCGTTTCCGGTCACTTCCGTTTCCGGCCACTCCCTCAGAAGGGCTCCTGACCCTCCAACCACAACAACTACACAACAACTTAATATACTACACACGGATAAGCAAAGACCTGAATGGTAATTCACATACATTCACATAAATATGTAACACTCCCCCCCTTCAAGAAAGAAAGTTTGAACCCAGCGAAAACTTTCTTTGCCGGCCAATTTGGAGAAACAAACCAGATAACTCAACCCCCCCCCACATTATCCGTTCCCCCCGGGCACAGTTATCACTTAAAAATAAAGCAACCAAAATTTCACCACAACCCCTCCAGATTACTCCCTCTGGACTAAGTACCAACAACGACATTGTCCCTGCCAAATCAAACTCCATCTCATGACCCTCTGACTTTGACCGTCAGTTTCTTGGGAATGAAGGTTAAGGGGTTGATCCAAGATCCAAAGTTAAGCAACTCGATAGCACTTTTTCCGGGAGGCCAAGCCGAGTATTCACTACATGGATGCCTTTAGGAACGCGGAGTTCACGGTTAGTCCGTGCAGGAAAGTTCTCTACATGGGCGCCTTGAGGAACGTGGAGTTCACGGTTAGTCCGTGCATGAAAGTTCACTACATGGACGCCTTTAGGAACGGCGTTCACGGTTAATTCGTGTAGGAATCTTGGCTCGGCGGCTCCACCGCCTTCAGTGCTTCAACTTCTCAGAACTTCCCTAATAATTAGGGTGGGACCACTGGTCCCTGTAGTCCCATGAATAGCGGTCTCCTTCTCGGCCACTACTTTGCCAATCCTTCCTTCGGGAGCGGCCGTAACTCAGGGAGCCTCCATAATAATATTGATTGCGGCCACCACCAAAACTACCGCCCAGTTGTCCTCTCCTGTAGACCTCTCGACGCCTACGAAATGCCTTCCCTACTGTTATGGTCCGACCCTCCAAATCCTTGCCATTCCAATTCTTCTCTGCCTCTCTGGCGTCTTTTGTGCTGGCAAACGTGACAAAGCCGAACCCTCTTGACTGTTGCATTTCCCAGTCTCTTACCAACCGCACTTCCACCAGCGGCCCATATCTGTTGAAGACAGAGGTCAGAACTTCTTCCTCTGTTTTGAAGTTCAGTCCCCCTACAAATAACTTGGCACTTTTGTCGCCATCCCGAGCTGGTGTGGTGTTATTTTCCCTGCTGGGCTCTTTACCAACCCTCAGGTTACCATAAACTTGACCCTCGGCCAAATCATTCCCGATAACCACAGATACACCCTCTACAGGAAGCGTGGCTTGTAAACCGACGGTGACCGGTCCTGACACCAAATCGGACTCCAACTGGATGACCTGAAGGGGAGCACTAACACCGCCCCCGATCCCCTGTAAACGAACACTATCCCCCGTTGCCGTCTCCTCGGACCATGGCAAAATGCCTTCAAGCATTAAAGATTGATGGGCCCCTGTGTCCCTCAATATCCTAACCGGTCTCCGGTTAGTCGAGGCTCCATCCAGTGACACAAACCCCTCTGAAATAAATGGTTGGTAACCCTTTTGATGGCGATTTCTTACGCTAGCCATCGCATTCGGAGTTGTAATAGTCGGACTCCGCTCTGGGTTGTCCCTTTTCATGAGGTAACAACTGGACATCAAGTGTCCAGGTTTCTTGCAAAACGCGCAAGTAGGCCCGGAGGAAAAACTCGGGGTCTGCCTCGGGCCCCCCGAACTATAAGTTTGTCTTGGGCCCGCATCCCTCTGATTTCGAACCGGTGGGGTATCATAGTTGTCCCCATAATCATCTCGAGGCCGCCGCCATGTATGGTCGTTCTCCGCACCTGCTGTTCCCCACCTCCCCTGAGGAGATCTAGGCGAGGAGTTAGGTTCGTGGACCCCTATTCGGTGGGTTAAGGCATAATCATCTGCCATGGTGGCTGCGTCCCACAACTTTGGTACCTTCTTTTCCTGCAGGTACACTTTGATGTCCTCGTGGACACACTGCTGGAATTCCTCCACCAGGATCAAGTCCCGCAATGTCTCGAAGTCTTTCCCGACTCCTTTTGACTCACACCACCGATCAAACATGTTTTCTTTCACTCTGGCAAACTCCACATGGGTCTCACTCTCCCTCTTCCTGGCATTCCTGAATTTTTGCCTGTAAGCTTCCGGAACCAACTCATAGGCCTTGAGGATGTGCTTCTTCAGTACCTCATAATCTGCACATTGGTCCATTGGTAGCGCCGAATAAATTTCCTGAGCTTTCCCCACCAGCACACTTTGCACGAGTATGGTCCAGGCCTCCTCCGGCCAGTTTAATTGTCGAGCCACTTTCTCAAAGTGTGGGAAAAATTTCGCGACTTCTTTTTCACTGAACGGTGGAACCAGCCTCACAAGTCTGCCCACATCCCAGGTTTTCTGGTTAGGTGTCGACCCCGTCAGCAAGGGTGGTGCCTCTCCCCGTTCTCTCATTAACTCCAGCTCCTTGAATTTGATTTCTTGCTGAAGCTCCATGTCACGTTCCTTTAATTCCCTTTCCGCTTTTCTCTCCTCTGCTTCGAGGTCCCTTGCAGCTCTCCTCTCCTCTGCTTTTCTCCCTTCTAACCTTTCCTGGAGTTCTCGTTCCACTCTCCTTTCCTCTGCTTCTGCTTTCCTTTCTTCTTCTTTTAACCTTTCCTGGAGTTCTCGTTCCACTCTCCTTTCCTCCCCTTGTTTCTCTTCCCTCCTCTCTTCTGCTTTCCTTTCTTCTTCTGCTCTTTCCTTTTCTGCTTTCCTTTCTTCTTCTGCTCTTTCCTTTTCTGCTTTCCTTTCTTCTTCTTTTAACCTTTCCTGGAGTTCTCGTTCCACTCTCCTTTCCTCTGCTTGTTTCTCTTCTCTCCTCTCTTCTGCTTTCCTTTCTTCTTCTTTGATCCGTTCCTGGCTCCGTAATTGCAACTCCAGTTTCCGGAGCTCAACGTCTTCTGGTTCTTCGGGTAGCCACTCCCAGGCTAACTCGTCCCATGTTCCTAATCCCACCATAGATTGTATCACCGTGGCCTGCAACTCTGCCTTCCTCAAATTAGTTCGGACCTCCAAGTTAAAATGTTTGGCCAATTTCAAGAGGTCCGACTTTAGCAACGCTCGGAACTGTGCCTCACTCGGGGTTACCCCAAAGTTCTGTGCCACAAACGCCATGGTGTCTATCGTTAACACCTGTTAACCTTCACCCAAGACTTTACCCCAATTTCTCCAAAAATTTTTTTTACCAATTAATAATTAATTAATAAATTTTAATTAATAAAAAATTATTATTTTATTATTTTATACAATTTTAAATCCCGGACGTAGACCCAATTGCGAAACCGCAAATCGTAATTTGGACGAGCCCCCAATTCTGTTACGTGGTCCCCTCGGTGAATACCTGGTCTCGGTGACCCCCGGACCGTGAGAGGAACTTCGCCAGAAAGCTGTATTATATATGCGCTTTCGCCACGCAATCCATATGAATTTCACCCAAGAGACAACTGACGTTCAAGGATATATTTCAATGGGAATGACCATACAATTGCAATGACACAACCACGGAGATTTTCCCCGAGCAATCAACCATATACAACCATCAACAATTCCCAATTCACAAGCACTTTCCTATGAGTAAGATGGCCATCTTATATACGTGTGTCCCGGTGAGTACTCACGACACCCTTTTGGTCTCGGTCCCGCACAATGTCTCTGGGCCCCTCCTGACCAAGATGATGGTCGCCGTCACCGCACTCGGGCGGTTGAACGAACCCCGGGTGGACGTGTTTCCACCGGGCAGGTATCGTACCAGGCACCGTGGCTGCAGCCCCTCGTGGCCACGCGAAGCGGATACGGTAAAGCAAGCCAAACCCCACGCCGCTTGCAAGGCGCGTTAGGCCCCAACGTGCGACCCGCATGCGTCTGTTTGGACGGTGCCGCGAACGAGGCCAGACGCGGGTCGATGCACGGCCCCACGTCAACTTGCCGTCTCCACCAGGCAGGAACACGTCCCGGTAATTCCTCTCGCCAGACAGGCTTCGGATCGGAACGCCGCTTTTCCACGCAGCGCAAGGTCGATCCCACCTTTTGTCGGAGCGGGGCGAGGAAGAATAATCGTCCTTTCCCTCGTGTCTTTTCTTCTTCCGTTTCCGGTCACTTCCGTTTCCGGCCACTCCCTCAGAAGGGCTCCTGACCCTCCAACCACAACAACTACACAACAACTTAATATACTACACACGGATAAGCAAAGACCTGAATGGTAATTCACATACATTCACATAAATATGTAACAATATATATATATATATATATATATATATATATATATATATATATATATATATATATATATATATATATATATATATATATATATATATATATATATACAGACAGATCAATTGTAATAAAGCTCACCAAACATGAATCTTAATGGGGCTATCACAGCGGTTATAAAGCAGTAAATGGTCCTAATAGTTTTTCAGACATATTACCTCCGCCAATGAAGGTGGATGGAGGTTAATATTTTCACCCCTGTCCGTTTGTCTGTCTCATGTCTGTGTGTTTGTTTGTGAACAGGATATCTCAAAATATTATGGACGGATTCGGATGAAACTTGGTGGACAGGTGTGACAGGATGAATCTATTTGATTTTGATGAAGATCAGAATCCGGATCTGGATACGAGAGTTAAAAAAATATTTTAGTGATCCTTCACAATTGAGTGATAGAACCAAAAACGATATATAGCATGATATTTCAAAAAGTTGTGGACGATAAGTTTGGTAAGTGAAAAAAAGAAACTGATTACAATTTTTGTTCAGATGCGATCTATCGGTGGGACACAAAACAAAAACTTTTCAGCCAGGAGTCCTGTTCTCGTTTTAATTGTTTCATTCCTTTTGGATATTCCAATCCCCACCCCCACCCTTATTTCTTCACTGTGATGGAGGACAGTTGAAAAATGTACAAACCATAAATGTTTCTCCAACGCATTAATGTTTAGTGATCGCGCTAATGTCGAGCTTGTCCATTTCATTGCAGACCTTCTCCCGAATGTCAAGCCATGGATTCTTGCCAGCTAGCGGCTCCTCTTATCGTCCTGCCAAGTGTGAGAGCCATTCAACAAGGTGTTTTGTGTTTAAAATAATCCGTCTTCCTGTTTCCAGATAATTGCTCCCCTCACTGGTCATTCTTCGAATGATTTAACTCTCAGCGTCTTTTTATCCCACCTGCGTCCTTTGGAGGGGCATCTCCAGCTTGCTGTGGAACTCTCCCTCTTTGACCCCTAGTTGTAATGGATGGGTCCATGAACTGGGTGGTGATCCAAAACACCTGTGGGTCTTATGAGGATCTGGATACCTCACAACTTGAAGGACGTTTGAGTTTGAATCTTCATTTATGATATAACAGGTATTTTCCGGATTGATCATTAAAAAGTTTAGGGGAAAAAAATGTCGGAAGTCTCGTTTTTATGGAAGCTTTGAGATCTCTCCACCCGCGACCTCCACCAACGCTCCGTTCCTTTGGCTCCCTCGTGGGTTTTTCGGCGTCGGTTCCAGGGCGGTGTGCCCCAGTATAGAATGTTGTTTTGACCGCCGGACTAAGGTCTGCGGAAAACATCACCTTGAGATTTCTCAGCTCCGCAGGAGATGCGTCGCTTCTCGCATTCTGAGATCGTGCTACTTGCTGGCCAAGATATGCACAATAAAAGTTGATAAAATGTATACAAATCTGTCTGCGGCGCTGTTGCGAAAAACAAGTTTAATAGCAGTTTTTGTTTTTTCACAAATAGTTTTCCAGCAAAGAGTGCAACACTGTTTTCACCCCCTTTCCCACCAAGAGAACTCGTTTCTGTCGGACCGAGAAGGCCATAGTTGATCAGGGGATATAAATTTTTATATTTTATAACTTGGTTTTTTTTGTATGCAAGATCGATTCTAGGGTAAGAACGAAAACATACAGAAAAGGAGACACGAGGCAGAACAGAACAGAATATAACAGAACAGAAGAGAACAGAACGCTATGGAAATCGGAGAAACACACCAATAGTGGGGTGGAGGGACATGGCAGAGGGGCACTTGGAAGAAGAATGGGCTGAAAAGGGAAGAATGACAGAGTAAAGGGATTGGGAGATGGGAAGAAGACACATGCGGTGAACAAGCTGGATACAAGCTCAAGCACAACAAGTAAGGGCCGGAAAAAAAAACAGGAAGGGAAAACCGGGGATGAAAGAGCAATGGAACAAATGAACGGAGAGGGAGAAGGAAGACAACGCAATAACCTGGAAAGGCAGTGGCTTCTTCGATGGAGATTTAAATGATTTTGAAGCCCTTGGTTTCCACAACATCAAGAAAAGAAATGTATGAGGCAGGGGTGCCCGCAGAAAGGGGAGATCAATACTCCATCGAACTGCGGATGGGGCTTTATAAGTTTATAAAAGCTCAGATTTGCCAAGGAAAGATTCAGCAAGACGTAGGATACCTAGGGGCTGGCAGGATGGCCTAGAGGTATGGACACTCACCCCTAAGTTGTCTAGTCAAGGATAGAATCTCAGCCCAGCCACGAACTCTCAACAATTTGTGTGTGTCGTCGCTCGGATGTTAAACGGGGCATCCCGTCTGCAGGCTTAATGTTCTTGGTGAAGAGTAGATGAGATGTCGTTGCCACCATAGCCAAATGGCACATTTCTGCCCTAACTACTGCTGCCAAGGAAATGGCAAACCACCCAGTATAACCCTTGCCAATAAATGTATTCGGCAGCACAGAGAGCTCTGAAACAGAGTACGATACATGAGAGAGGATGCCAAGTTGGCGGGCAGTATTGGAGGCTAAACCTGATGTGTGATCTGCCCCTGAGAGATCATTGCTGATGGTGAGGTCCAACAGATTGCACAATAAGCAGTGACAGGATGGTGCAGAAGTAGCGCACTTACCTTGAAGTTGTTTAGTCTGGAACTGAATGGACACTAAACCAGATGTCCCATTCAGTAGGGTTACTTGGTGGACGATCAAGATCCAATAATGCATTTCGAAAAGAGTACATGAGTTATAACCGGAACCCTGAAAAAATTTCAAGTTCTACCCAAATGGGATCGTGAGAGACTTGGACCAAAATCTTCTCTGGCCGACCACACAAGGAGGCGGGAATAATTGAGGCTGTTTAAGTAGTAGTATTAGTGTTCTGTGCAAAAATGTCAGTCATGACACAGTCTCAGGACATATTCATTGAGAGATTAAAGAAGAAGCTGAGCCATTTCCTCTATGGCTGTCAAGGGCGTGCAAGGGATGTGTGAAGTTGTTGTGCATGAAGGAAACTCCAATGGGCACGGTCTGTCTCGGGCTTTAGACCAATAGAAAGAAGTGCAATGTGAGAAAGATTTCATCCCGTGACAGAGAGTACATGATATTTTTGTTTAAAATTGAAACTAAGTTTGATTTCTAAAAGAAAAATATAAAATACGTGTTATATCAGCATTTGCACAAAGATTATTATAAGAGGAACCTCACGGCATATTAACACATTTTATACGAGTATTTCTGAAACAAATCAAATGGACTTCTTATGAATCAGTTTCCTCAAAATCTACATTAGTAATTGCATGGTGCGTGATCATTAAGTCAGTGGCCTGATGTAAAGACAATAATTGCGCAACATATTTCACCCGGTAATTTTATCTCATCTTAATATTTTCAGAAATCTGACACTTTTTATAATAATTTGAATTGAATATGAAATCAAACTTCTTGTTCTATTCTCTGTTTTTGCCCACTGCCTTACGTGTGTGTGTGTGTGTGTATATCTTTATTTATATATAAATAAAGAAATATATATGAATATATATGAATGAATGATCGTTTTAAGGCCATTTTCCCCGCTAGAGCGGGGGTTAGCCTTGCGGGCCCCATGACAATCATGGTTCCCTGTTTGAGGCAATGTTTTTATGGCCAGATGCCCTTCCTGACGCCAACCCTTGGTCGCCTCTTACGATGCGCAGGGATACAGTGTACCTATTCTAAGCCAGGGTACACACCAGGATCATTCATCCCAGCAAGCTGGTACTCAATTTGCCGACCTCAGAAGGATGACAGACTGAGTCAACCTGCCTGGCGTTAATTTGGCGATTGACCGGGATTTGAACCCAGGATCCTAGGATCCCAAGCCGGCACCCTAACCGCAACACCAGACTTATATATAGTAGACGGTATTTTGTATATAGTAGACTTATATATAGTAGATGGCCAGTATATATATATATATATATATATATATATATATATATATATATATATACAGTGCATTCAGAAAGTATTCAGACCCCTTCACTTTTTTCACATTCTGTTATGTTGTATTTTGTATATTTTTGTTATATATATTTTGTTTTATATATATATATATATATATATATATATATATATATATATATATATATATATATATATATATATATATATATATATATATATATATATATATATGTTATTATAATAGAGCAAACGTAAATGGTGATGTTTGTTTGATTGTTTATTTGTGACCAAAACGTCTTCTTCTTCTTCAAATAAAATGAACACCCAAAACACAGTTCCTGAACTCTTAATTACATATTACGTACTCTTGGAATATACCTTTTAGCCCTTTCGACTGCTGACACCCCTCAGACCTTTGACGTCCCTTTAAGTCCCCCAAGACCCTTAAGACCACAAAGACCCCTGAATACCCAAAATACCCTTACTGCAAAGACCCAAAATACCATGAAGACCCAAGAGACCCTAAAAGACCCTGAATACCAAAAATACCCTTAAAGACCCAAATGACACAAAAGACATTGAAGACCAAAAATACCCCAAATATCCTTAAAGACTCAGGAACCAAAAGCCCCTGAAGACCCAAAAGCCCCTGAATACCCAAAAGACCACGAAGACCCAAAATACTCTGAATACCCCAAAGACCCAAAACACCCCAAAGACCCAAAATACCCTTAAAGGCCCCGAGGATCCAAAAGACCCAAATGGCCCTAAATACCCAACAGACCCTGAAGATCCAAAAGACCCTGAAGACCCAAAATACCCTGAAGACCCAAAAGACCCAAAATACCCCAAAGACCCAAAACACCCTGAAGACCCCAAAAACCCTGAAGACACAAAAGACCCTGAAGACACAAAATACCCTGAAGACCCAAAAGACCCTGAAGACCCAAAACACCCCAACGACCCAAAATACCCCAGTCTGATCAATTGCAGCCCCCAGTGCCGACCCACATATGACCACGCCCAAAGTCGAGTCGACAGCCGTGTTCCACCAGGAGACTCAATCCCAGAAAACACGTTGACCTCCAGACCGCCCAACTCCATCCCTACAACCCTGCGTCCCAATATTGGCGCTGTCGGCCCCTTAGCCAGTTGAAGGCTGTGTCCTGCTACTCTATCAATTTTTGTCCCAGCCTCCAACACTTTGGGCTAACACACCTGGATCAATAATGGTGTCTGGCCCAATGTCCACCCTGGCCTCACAAAATTCACCCTTAAATTTGGCCTCTAACCCTCAGATTACCCATACCAATTTTTCCACATTTCACCATTTCACCATTTTGACAAAAGAAGGGAACTTCTCCATTCACTTGCCAGCCGAGCATGGCCCCGTGTGCCCAACCGCAGCTGCAGTATGCTCGGCTCGTTCCAATTTCCTGATTCAATCCCATGCCTCTCTTCCCAAGCCGAGAGTCCACAAATCACAACAGATCATCTGTGGAAGATCATGCTCACACCATCACGTTCCACAGATGCGCCAATGGTTGTCCAGTGGGCTATAATCCATCCCTGTCCATGCGGTTCGACCCACCTCCATAGTCCAGCACAGCATGGCAGGTCACCACATGCTGGCCATCCCAGAGTCTCAGGAAGAGGCTGACAGGCCGAATGCTCAGGCGGTCACCACATCAGGCCCTTATTGGCCGTCCGTGGTCCCGCCACCTAAGCGCGGCCCACAACACCTCCCCCTAGTGGTCATGTTGCACCATGGCAGGTGCCCATGAGTCTCCATACCACCTCAGACCCCCCAGAGGTCTCAACCCCCTCCAGGGTCCCGTGACCCTGCCAGCCTGAGACACTCGCTCGGATGGCGCCCCGATGGACAAGGGAGGCCACACTCCACCAACCCCCCCGTGGACTCCGGGTCGTACCACGACACCCATGGTCGAACCCTACATCCAAAGCCTGCCAGTGCAGCCCCCCAGCAGGCTGGCATCAACCAATTTCCAAGTGGGGCAATTTCCCACGAGGCCGACCCAAATGACCTCTCCTGGTCCAAAATTTTCAGCCCAGGGACCAACTTCCTCCATAGCTGTGCCAAATCAAACTCCCATTTTTTTCCTTTTTTTTTAATACAACATCGAGGCTCGTGTAAGAGCTAACATTAATCACAAAAAAACAAACTGACGCATGAATCATATGATAAAGGGAGCGGGAGACAAGACGGGGACAGAGAGGGAAGCACACAAGTACAACAGTAGGGAACAGGGACATCGGGAGATCTGTGGGAGGGAGAGGGCTTTGGGGAGGAGGCATGGGGAGGGGGTATAAATCACATGGACACTGCTAGGACTTCCAGGAAAGAAGTCGGTATTTCAAAAAAGTGGATCTGGGGTGAATTAACAGGGGTAGAAAAGATCAAGGTTTTGGATGGGGGAAGATAAGAGATGGTGGTGAACAGCTGTTTTAAACACCTGGAGGGAGGAGTGGGATTGAATGGAGTGGGGGAGTTTGTTCCAAGGCGGGAGAAAAGGGGAAGGAAAGAGTGAAGGTGAGCAGAGAGCCTAGATTTTGGCAGTTTCACCATAAGAGGGTTGCTGGCAGATCTTGTGTGACCTGTAGGAATATTTGGGGGATAGAGCACAGACAGAGCAGGGGGAGCAAGGCCGGAGAGGAGTCGGTATAAGACAGAAAGACCACCAACCTGCCTGCGGTGAGTGAGTGAAAGGCCCTCGGAGTTAGCTTCATCGCTGGAGATTCCAATGATTCTGAAAGCTTTGGTTTCAACTGCGTGAAGCCGAGCTCGGTGTGAGGCAGGAGCACCAGCCCAGAGGGGAGAACAGTATTCCATTGAGCTGCGGATGAAAGCATTGTATGTGGTGAGGAGCTCAGGTGTGCGATGGAATGACTTCGCACGACGGAGGATATAAGCGCGAATGTTCGTAATGAATGTTGGAACCAAAAGAGAGCATATAACTGCGACCGTGACAGGATGAAAGCCAGGACCAAGAGAGCGAAAATGGCGGTCCTCTTCCTTTTTGTTCCTTGTGCTGGAACGTTCTATGATGATGTCACACTCTCACCAATCGTGCCACGCCATCGCATCACTCCAACCAATCGTTCTTCTTGTGCCCATCGAGCATATTCGGCTAGGTGGTGTTAGTAGTGGTGTCCGGATCTGGTCGGCGACTGCGTTATTTATTTCAGATTCTGATCGCATGGCTCGTGGTGTCGTGTTTTATAAGAACAAAGGGGAAACTACAGAGGCAACGGAACACAGGAAATTTACCCTAATACCCCCCAACTAATTAGCATAGCTCCACCGCTCGCCACGGAGACAAATATACACAGATGTGACATCCGGGCCTGTCTTAGTTACAGGAAGGTTTTTTCTTCTTCGCGACAGTCGGAGCACACTACCCTATACAATCCTACCTGGCCGAAGGTATTCCATTGCTACCCCCACAAACGTAACAGTATGTACGTATATACACAGTTTATGTATGTATATACACAGTATATGTATGTATGTATATACACAGTATTTGTATGTATGCATATACACAGTATATGTATGTATGTATATACACAGTATATGTATGTATTGTTGCGAATATGGAATTTGGCCTCCATATCCGCTTGTAAATATTCCCCTATTTCCCCAATACTCCCCAACTATCCCCAATCCCCCATTCCCTAGTCCCATTGTCTGTAAACAACAATCAGTAGAGCCGACCTTCCCCTTTTTCCCCCATTAAATGTCGTGCCCAGGTCCACCGCATCTCACGTAGACAACTTTCGGACATCTTGCTAGTTATTCTTAGTCTATGTCAGTTAAGGACTCCTTTCCATTAATTCTGACTCTTCGTTGCACCAGAATGTGATTATATGGCACCAGTAGTGAGTTTAGGACCTTCCCTTACCTACTCCCATCTTCTTCCCCAAACAACAACAACAACAACTACAACTACAACAACAATTACAACAACAACGACGCTGCGCGGGGGAGTGTGCGTCCTCACACCGGCTCGGTTAGCCGCCATTGACAATGCGCTCCGGACCATGCGCTCCACGGGGTTACCACGAAGGGGCTCCCTGTCAGCCCCTCGTCAAGGGGCGGAGCCTGGTAAACCCCCCGCACGCACCCAATGAGAAGGAACGTGCCGATTCCACGAGGCGGAGCTAACGAGCCGAGGGCGTGTCACTCCCCGCCGGATATACGCGGCCACGTAGCGGACGTGACGAGAGATGCGCCCCCAGCTTGAGCAGACAAGACGCCATCCGAGCGCTGCGACCTCCCCGCATCTCTAGACCGGACCGGGTCGATCCTGCCCTGAGCCCAGGTGCACCTGGAGCCATCGATAACCGCTTTCCCTGCCATCAATCCCCGTGTGAGTCAGCCTTGTCCCGTTTATCTGTCGTCTGTTGGGAATAATATAAGATTGTGTTTAAGTGCCCACCTTACTATGCTGTCCCTCTGGTAGTTGTAATCTAACCTTCCGTCACAATATAACCTCCTCCGGAGGGCTTGAGAACTGAACCCTGGGTGTCGTGTCATTTGAAACCCAGCCGTGTGTCCTTTTCCTTTATTGACCTAGCGTAGCGCGACTAGTCAACGTTCGGGTATAATCGGGTAACTTGTGCAGGCGTGGTCATACCAAAACCGCTCGGTAAATAACATCTAAGCCACGTCTGTAACAATTGGTGTCGAGGAGTGGAATTCGAACCCGGGACTAAATTTATTAGGCCCAAATTTGTAACAAGTAGAATCGATTCGGAGCGCGTTTCCCGCGCGTTATTAGGCCCAAATTTGTAACAATTAGAATCGATTCGGAGCGCGTTTCCCGCGCGAAATTATAACGGCCGAAATTTGTTTTGTTGTATAAAAACCCGAATTTTGAAAGTCGCGCTATGGCGGATCAAGACAGCTGGGGTCCGGTAGGGGAGAGTGAGGCAGGGTCGGTCCAGGACCAAATTGAGGGACATGAGGGACAGGAGGAGAGCGAAGCAGCGAGGGTAGCAGACGCACAAAATAGCGTCGTTGTGCCCGACATTGCGGGAGCGCAAAATGGCGCCTCGCTGATCACCGCGCCCGCGACCGTGGCAGCGCCCCCGGTGGATTGGAACTTGCTTTTCATACAAATGAAGGCCCTTATGGCCCAGAATAGCGAAGAAATGGAAAGCAGAATGATGGGGGTAATGGGGAACCGAATGGATGCTCAGAGTGAGCGATTGGAGGGCCAATTAGGGGTAATGGGAAACCAAATGGGGGTAATGGGAAACGAAATGGGGGTAATGAGGGACGAAGCGAGGGGTACTGGTGAGAAGGTAGACAAAAATTTTGAGGGGTTAGACAATGGGATAAAAGAGGTGAGAAATGGGTTAATGGGGGTAGAAAACAGAATGGCCGCTCAAGAGAATCAAATGGAAGGGATGCAAAAGGGGTTAGAGGGGGTAGAAAATAGAATGGCTGCCCAGGAGAATCAGATAGAGGGAGTGAAAACTGGGTTAGAGGGGTTAGAAAACAGAATGGAAGGCAAATTGAGGGACATGAGGGACCAAGCGGAAAGGGAAGTTAACCAAATGGGGCAGCAGATAGAGGGGGTCAGAATGGGGGTAGAAACCAAACTGGATGCTCACAGGGAGGAAATGGAGCAGATGAGGGTGGCATCTGGGCAGGAGATGCAAGTGATGGGAGAGGAGATCAGAGGAGGAGTGAGTGAGGAGGTCGGAGGAGTGCGCGAGGAGGTGAGGCACTGTAAGGAGCACATGGAGAAGGAGGTGAGAAAGGGGACTGTAAAGTTACAAGGGGGCATAGAGGACCTGACGCAGGAGGTGGAGCAGCTGACGGTGGGACAAACGGAGTTAGTGGAGCAGGTTCAAAGGAACACTGCGGTATTAGGAGGTTTAAAAGCGACACAAAACGACATAAAAAACGACTTGATAGCGACAAAGAGGGAATGTCAGATGGTACGTGAGGGACTGACAACGAGGTTGGACGAGGTGGTAGAGGTAATGGAGACGAAGGACCGGCAGGTGAGGACGCACCTGGAAACGGTCAAGGTAGCCTTAGAGGATGAGCTTGAGGAGACGTACCGGGGAATGAAAGAGGTGAAGCAGAAACTAGAAGAAGTGGAAGAAGGGATGAGCGAAATTAAGAAGCGACGGAGAGGGGATAAGAAAGAAATAAAAGAGGAGATAAAAGAATTGGTCCAAAGTCTGTGTTTGGATCGTGATGATGTGCTCATTAACCGGATGAGGGATTCGCAGGTGATGGAGGAGAAGCGAAGAGGAAGAGGACCCGGTGTAAGTGGTGACCAATATGGTCGTGCGTATGATGCGCCAGGGGATTTAAGGAGCTTGGGGGTCGAGATGGACCCGGGTGTTCGTGAGAGGCCGTTGGTGAAGTGTGCGACAGGTCTGGGGTGCGAAAAAGGAGGTGTGCGAGAAAGTCCGACTCTGGGGTGTGTGAGGAAAAAGTGCGTGCCAAGGAGTGAGGGTGCTGGCGAGAGTGAGTCGGTCGTAGCGCGTGTGCGAGGGAGCACATGGGAGCGTGGTGTGGTGAGTGTTACAGAGGGTGTGACGGGAGAGTGTGCGCGAGAAAGGTGTGTAACGGGAGAGTGTGCGCGAGAAAGGTGTGTGACGGACAGGTGCATGAGGAAAGAGTGTGCTGTCAAGAGTAAGGGTGAGTGCGCTGTCAAGAGTGGAGGTGAGAGTAGTGAGAGTGACAAGGAGAGTGAGTTGGTTGTGACAGGTGAGCGAGGATGTACACCTGGGATGGAAGGATGCACACCTGGAATGGTAGAGCGTGAGTGGGAATGCACGCTGGAATTGGTAGTGAGGCACGTAGTTGGGTGTGCGAATGAGGGCACACCTGTGATTGTCACAGAGGAGGTGACCGAGGAGGGGGCGCGAAGAGGTGTATTGGTGAGGTGTGCGAGCGACGAATGTGTGCCAAAGTGTTCGGTGGTCAGGTGTGTGACCAAGGCTGTGAGTGGAATGGGTGTACCTGGGTGTGTAAGGAAAGGTACGAGGAGCATGGGCACGGCTGGATGTGTGAGCAAAGAACGGGCTGCGGGGTGTAAGCGTCTAGGTGAAGCATCGACGTTAGACGGGGTAGAGTTTAGAACGACTTATAGCCGAATCAGGCCCTCGGTGCGCGTCGGGCAGCTTCGCGTGCCGCGAGGATCAGCGGGGATCCGAACCACGGCGGTTTCGAAAGAACCGCCGTACGCGATCCACGCTATGCCTCGCTTGGAACGGCCGCGGCCGGGCTCCACTAGGCGGAGCGGGCAGCTGGATAGGAAGGGTCGTTATGGCGACCACGTTTTGTTGAGACGTGCCGGCAGGTCGAGATCGGGACATTGGATGGCCCCACGCCGAGGTGATGCGTGGGATCTCGGCCCGGGTAAGCCTCCGTCCCTGCCCCGAATGCGGGACGTATCCAGCCGCTGGCACAAAACGACCCGCGTTCATTGCTCGGCTGTACGAAGCCGGGCTGTAGATGTGAATTGGCGCACCGAGAGGACCTAATAAGTAGACGGGTGATGGTGATAGTGATAGTAGTGATTTGATACAAAATTTAGAAAAGTGAATAGAATTGGCAGTAAATGGAAAATTTTTGGTTGGTTGGATTTAGGTGTGCAAAATTGATAAAGAGACCCCCGATGTGGTGGGATGGCAAATCCACCATCCCTCACAGGTGGGGGCAAAGGAGCAATAGATTAAGGGGTGTATGGCAGTGAAAACTAGCCCGGGTGGGTTAGGTTATATTGTAGGGATCAAAAAGAGATTGACATTAGGTAACGTTAAGTTTAGTTAGTGACTGATACCTGTAGTGGGGACGCAGGTAGATTAGTGTGGATGATAATGACGTGGGAGCGCAATAGTTTAAAGGGACGACTGGGAAGCGCAAGTTTCAGAAGGGAGTAGTTAGCTGAGATGATGCCGTGTGTGTGAGAATTGAACAGGTGTGATTGCACAGGTGTGCAACTGGACAGGTGTGTGGAGCCGTGTATGAGTAGTGAGTGTTGTGGATCAGCGCGAATGCGCTTGGGGAGAGAAGGGTGCAGGTGGCACCAGGTGTGAGAGCACAGGTGTGCAAGTACAGGTGTGTGGAGAGAGTTGGAGTAAGTGGTACGGAGTGGTGTGCATGGTGCGAAGGTGTGGATGGGGGAAGAGTGGACCCCTTTCACGAGTACCCAGGGCGGGTAGTGTAAGTGTTAGGTAGAGGGTACAGGTAAATTGTGGTTGGATATTGGCATTTGTGGTGCGGTTGCAGAATGATGTTTGGATGGGTGCATTAGTGTCGTGGAAATGGCTGGGCGTGTAGCCTGTTAGTGTGTGTAGTTGGTTGGGCACTCCACCACTGTGAGGATGTCGGCCAGGTGAGGCCGCAGGTGGGCTCTGGGAGCCGGTAGTTGTGAGTGGGTGCCTGAGGATCCCGGGTGTGGATCGGGCAGCCCCGTGCCAGAGAGGGCACCGAGTGGGGAGAGTGCCAGAGGGCCTTCCCCAGGTAGTTAGGTTAGGGTAAGGAGCAGGTAAGCTCGGAGGCAACTGCAGTGGTGGAGGTGTGCAGGTGGGTAGACCCACTGGGAGAGGTACACGCCACAGCCCAGAAATTGTGCGAGGGCACCGGGAGATGAATCGGGGGAGTGAGACCCCAAATTGAAAAGCACCACAGTTTGGCCAATGGGAATTGGTTTTTAGAACCCATAGTGTAAGAGGGCCAATGGTTTGGCCGGAGAAAGACCCCGGGTAGTGTAAAGTTGTTAAAGTCATTTAGGAAATAGTTAGGATTGATGAACCTGTCGCACCATACGCAGCCACTTACCTGTGGTGATGATGATGACTCCACACCTGTGTTTTCTTTGTTTTGTTGCAGGAAATGAGAATTGCTGTGTGGATTGGTGAGACGCATCACGACGTGGATGAGACATTGGGGTGATTCCATCTCTCCCTCCTTAGGAGGGACTGATGATGAATTGGTGATGGCAAATTATGATGTTGAGTTGGAGATGGCAAATTTTGAGGAAAGTTGGAAATAGCAAATTTGATTGGTTAGGAGGGAGAGAAGACGAATTTGGTTTATGGGAGGAACGGGGAAGACAGTAGGGATGTTTGTTGATTTGTAAAGTAGATGTTTATGGGTAGTGTTGTGTTTTGTGGATACAGTAAGGGGTAAGGAAGGGGCCATGTAGGTTACCTGGTGGGGGGGGGGGGGCGTACGGTAGGAACGTACCTGTCTCACCTGGTTCCCATGTGCCCCCAGTGTGCATCACCTTGTATTGCGTGCACTTTTGCGCCCTTACCACCTTACTCACTTGTCTGCTTCTTTTGTCTCCCACCTCCGAGGATCTGGCTTTGGGGCAGAGAGAGAGGAGAGAGGGGTGCTGGCTCCGCAGTTGTGGGCCTGCACTTTCGCTGCTTGCTGCTTGGATCGATACACCATATGGACCGCAATGTTTGTGGCCACCCACAATGGACCGCAGCTCTTTTGCGGCCAAGCACCACCCGTGGAAGGACCTATGGGTCAACGTGGCACCTATGCCAAACAGGTGAACCACTAACAGTTGGCCCCCTGACGGCCACAATATAGAAATGGACGCGGTTGGCGCCTTTCTTTATTTTTGAAAGAAGTAAGAAGGCCAAGTGCACCACACGAAGGCAAGACCAGCGGCAGAACATCGGCCGGCTGCGACACCACACAATGATTCATAGACACTTTATTGGTGCACCGGATGGTGCTCACTGTGTGATGGGGTGGTGCTTGATGCTTGGAAGGGGTGCTCTGCACATTATTAAAGGCCGTAGGCCACAGAGCACTCGTGGGTTGGTGTATCGATGCTAGCATGCGTGCTCTCTCTATGCATAACATCTGCATGTGTTCCTCCAAAAACAGGTCCTGGATCGTAGTGTAAATATCAGCGTAGTCTTGTGTAAATAATGCTCCCTACCGGCTGTATGTTTAGTTTGAGGATTCTTTCCGGATTCGGTTATCCTGTGGGTGTGTTTCTGTGAGGAGAAGGGTGCAACGTCGCAGGGGGACATATTTACTCATTTGTGAATATCTGTAAAACTGTCGCACTCAGGGTAGAGTTAATAGTAGAGGGAACTACATTGCGTGCCACACTAAAGTAGGTAAAAATTTATCGGGTCGGGACGCCCCGAGGGTAGAGAAGGGTGCAATGTTGCGAATATGGAATTTGGCCTCCATATCCGCTTGTAAATATTCCCCTATTTCCCCAATACTCCCCAACTATCCCCAATCCCCCATTCCCTAGTCCCATTGTCTGTAAACAACAATCAGTAGAGCCGACCTTCCCCTTTTTCCCCCATTAAATGTCGTGCCCAGGTCCACCGCATCTCACGTAGACAACTTTCGGACATCTTGCTAGTTATTCTTAGTCTATGTCAGTTAAGGACTCCTTTCCATTAATTCTGACTCTTCGTTGCACCAGAATGTGATTATATGGCACCAGTAGTGAGTTTAGGACCTTCCCTTACCTACTCCCATCTTCTTCCCCAAACAACAACAACAACAACTACAACTACAACAACAATTACAACAACAACGACGCTGCGCGGGGGAGTGTGCGTCCTCACACCGGCTCGGTTAGCCGCCATTGACAATGCGCTCCGGACCATGCGCTCCACGGGGTTACCACGAAGGGGCTCCCTGTCAGCCCCTCGTCAAGGGGCGGAGCCTGGTAAACCCCCCGCACGCACCCAATGAGAAGGAACGTGCCGATTCCACGAGGCGGAGCTAACGAGCCGAGGGCGTGTCACTCCCCGCCGGATATACGCGGCCACGTAGCGGACGTGACGAGAGATGCGCCCCCAGCTTGAGCAGACAAGACGCCATCCGAGCGCTGCGACCTCCCCGCATCTCTAGACCGGACCGGGTCGATCCTGCCCTGAGCCCAGGTGCACCTGGAGCCATCGATAACCGCTTTCCCTGCCATCAATCCCCGTGTGAGTCAGCCTTGTCCCGTTTATCTGTCGTCTGTTGGGAATAATATAAGATTGTGTTTAAGTGCCCACCTTACTATGCTGTCCCTCTGGTAGTTGTAATCTAACCTTCCGTCACAATATAACCTCCTCCGGAGGGCTTGAGAACTGAACCCTGGGTGTCGTGTCATTTGAAACCCAGCCGTGTGTCCTTTTCCTTTATTGACCTAGCGTAGCGCGACTAGTCAACTTCGGGTATAATCGGGTAACTTGTGCAGGCGTGGTCATACCAAAACCGCTCGGTAAATAACATCTAAGCCACGTCTGTAACAGTATGTATATACACAGTATTTGTATGTATGCATATACACAGTATATGTATGTATGTATATACACAGTATATGTATGTATGTATATACACAGTATATGTATGTATGTATATACACAGTTTATGTATGTATGTATACACACAGTATATGTATGTATGTATATACACAGTATATGTATGTATGTATATACACAGTATATGTATGTATGTATATGCACAGTATATGTATGTATGTATATACACAGTATATGTATGTACATATATACACAGTTTATGTATGTATGTATATACACAGTATATGTATGTATGTATATACACGGTATATGTATGTATGTATATACACAGTATATGTATGTATGTATATACACAGTATATGTATGTATGTATATACAGTTATACACAGTATATGTATGTATGTATGTATATACACAGTATATGTATGTATGTATATACACAGTATATGTCTGTATGTATATACACAGTATATGTATGTATGTATATACACAGTATATGTATGTATGTATATTGTATATACACAGTATATGTATGTATGTATATACACAGTATATGTATGTATGTATATACACAGTATATGTATGTATGTATATACACAGTATATGTATGTATGTATATACACAGTATATGTATGTATATATATATGCACAGTATATTATGTATGTATGTACACAGTATATGTATGTATGTATATACACAGTATATGTATGTATGTATATACACAGTATATGTATGTATGTATATACACAGTATATGTGTGTATGTATGTATGTATGTATGTATGTATATACACAGTATATGGATGTATGTATATACACAGTATATGTATGTATGTATATGCACAGTATATGTATGTATGTATATACACAGTATATGTATGTACATATATACACAGTTTATGTATGTATGTATATACACAGTATATGTATGTATGTATATACACGGTATATGTATGTATGTATATACACAGTATATGTATGTATGTATATACACAGTATATGTATGTATGTATATACAGTTATACACAGTATATGTATGTATGTATGTATATACACAGTATATGTATGTATGTATATACACAGTATATGTCTGTATGTATATACACAGTATATGTATGTATGTATATACACAGTATATGTATGTATGTATATTGTATATACACAGTATATGTATGTATGTATATACACAGTATATGTATGTATGTATATACACAGTATATGTATGTATGTATATACACAGTATATGTATGTATGTATATACACAGTATATGTATGTATATATATATGCACAGTATATTATGTATGTATGTACACAGTATATGTATGTATGTATATACACAGTATATGTATGTATGTATATACACAGTATATGTATGTATGTATATACACAGTATATGTATGTATGTATATGCACAGTATGTGTATGTATGTATGTATGTATGTATATACACAGTATATGTATGTATGTGTATACACAGTATATGTATGTATGTATATGCACAGTATATGTATGTATGTATATACACAGTATATGTATGTATGTATATGCACAGTATGTGTATGTATGTATGTATGTATGTATATACACAGTATATGTATGTATGTGTATACACAGTATATGTATGTATGTTGCAGAGTGATTAGTTGCTGAACAGCAGAGAGCGCAAGTGCGCTTCAAACAGACCTTGTCAAAGCAATAATCGCACGTTAGTTTCATGTTTTAAATATAATGAGTTCCCTTGCAAGGAACTTCAATGCAGGAGGAGACCATGAGGCTCATCAAAGCCTGCCCTAGTGTTGCCTACCTATGGTTGTTACCCTGTCCTCGCGAAGCGAAATTTCGGAGTTAAGCATTCGTCTGTGTACGTGTGCCGTGTCTGCATTTTAAAAATTCATTTTATCGGCAACCGTTGCTCCGATTGACACGAAATTTTACCATTGGAGCGCCTCCGCGTGCATAATTTTTTATTCATAATTATGACGTCATAGCTCACGTGGTATGGACGCCATCTTGGAAAAAAGTTATATCTCTATATCTCCCAAACCGCTCAATGGAAAAAGTTGAAACAAGACTCATTGTCAAGTACTCCCCATGGGGAATAAGATATGTTGATGATGATGTCATCGGTGCCTTAATTATGACGTCATAATTCGACAAGTACAACGCTTGATCTGATCAGTATGAAAAAAAAATCCTCTGCAACTGTTAGTCCAATTATCACGAAATTTTCAGAATATAAGTGGCTCCTCCTGTGGAATTTTTAAAATGATAATTATGACGTCATAGGTCACGTGGTGCAGGCGCCATATTGGAAAAATGGAAAAAAAATTGCACCTCGATATCTCCAAAACCACTCCATGGAAAAAATTGAAACGTGGCTCATTGTCAAGTCAAGTATTTCATTTGTGAAATAAATGTTAGCTCTTTCACGAGCCTCGATTCAGTATACAAAAAAAAATATATATATATATATATATATATTTTAAAAAAAATACTCCGCTTGGGGAATAAGTTATGTTAATGATGATGTTATCGGCACCATAATTATGATGTCATAATTCGACAAGTACAATGCTTGATTGGATCAGTATGAATTTTTTTTTCTGCAATTCTTTGTCCAATTGACACGAATTTTTTTACCATAGAAGGGCCTCCTCCTGTAGAATTTTTAAATGATTATTATTACGTCATAGGTCACGTGGTACAGGCGCCATCTTGGAAAAAATTCACACCTCTATATCTCTGAAACCACTCCATGGAAAAAATTGAGACCTGGATCATTGTCAACTACTTCCCATGGGGAATAAGATATGTTAATGATGATGTCATTGGTGCCTTCGTTATGACGTCATAATTCGACAAATACAACAGTTCATTATTAATGAAATTATTAATGGAAAATCTGATCATTATTAATTTTTTTCAGCAAATGTTGGTCTGATGGACACTAAATTTTCACCATAGGAGCGCCTCCTTCTTTAGAAAATTTTAATGATAATCATGACGTCATAGGTCATGTGGTACAGGCGCCATCTTGGAAAAACCGAAAAACGTTGCACCTCTATAGCTCCAAAACCGCTCTATGGAAAAAATTGAAACGTGGCTCATTGTAAATAACTCCACATGGGGAATAGGTAACCAAGGTGCCTTTCGAACAGAGTTGCCATTTTGTCACATTCCCGACCACACCGAATATCTGTGAATACAATGGCAAACCACCCATTGGATTATCTGCCGAGTGACTGCCTTGGCTGAGTCAATGTTTTGTCAAGAGTTGTCTTGGAATGTAAGGGAGAGTTTTAGAAGAGCACTGATGCCTCCCGCGGACCATTAACAAAATTGCATTCTTTCGATTGGTCGTGAAATTGAGCTTCATGGAAATGTCGATTTGAGGCTTGATTTGCGCACAGACCAAACTTGAGGGTATAAATCCTGCTATATATCGCTTGAGGTGTAAGTACTATTTCTGACATTTTACCCTGGGCTCGCGAGGCGAAATGCGGGGTTGAGCAATCGGTTGTGCACGTACGTATGTGCGTATCTGCATTTTAAAAATTCGTTTTCTCGGCAACTGTTGGTCTGATGGACAGGAAATTTTCACCATGGAAGCGCCTCCTCCTGTAGGAAATTTTAATGATAGTTATGACATCATAGGTCACATGGCACAGGCGCCATCTTGGAAAAACAGAAAAACGTTGCACCTCTTTATCTCCGAAACTGCTCCATGGGAAAAAGTGATACGTGGCTCATTGTAAAGAAATCCGCATGGGAAATAAGTGTTGTTAACGATCACGTCATTGGTGCTTTAATTATGACGTCATGATTCGATAAGTACAACACTTTGTTTGAAAGTTTGAAATCAGTTTGAAATTTCTTGAGCGTGATCTACACAACAATTACATCGGAGAGTGTAAATTATGTCATCCATCACGTGGTCAGGCAGTCATATTGGATCAAAGAAAAAAACCCCTCAATAAACAGAAGAGTGGGCTCGCACCAAGTTGAATACATGGGGTAAGTATTCGATGAATACCATCTAGTAACTCTTGTGGTTATGGTCAACATATTGGTTCACTAGATATCAAGTGACCACTATATTCGCCATGTGTGTGCGTCTGTCTGTCCGCAGCATAACTACCCAATGATATCATCCGATCTTGATGAAACTTGGGTGGGAGGTTCATATCATGATCTAGTTGTGTCCTGCCTAGAGTGGGCTTATTGCGCCCATTGTGGGCGGAGCCACTTCCCCAAAAAGATGTCTTTTTAGGGGGTAATCGATTTCAAGCTGCATCTTCTCCGAGGGGTTTGGTGGAATCTGACAGGGGTTTCGATATTTGGTTAGGCCAATGTCATGTGTCTAGCCCCACGGAGCTCGATGTTTCATTTTTCATTTCTTTTTCTACTTTTTTTTTTCATTTCATTTTTCACCGAATTTTCGGTATTGTGTAGCTAACTAACCTCATAACTGATTATACATTATTTTCTATCTCATTTCAAGGTCATTAACCTTCGTTTTGACATTTCCGGGCCTGTCCTGTCCGGGCCTGTTTCGGTTATAGTCTGTCCTTTGTCATTGAATACCGCTCGCTCGTGAACCATCGTCGTCTCCTGACTTGTTGTACACTATTTTCGTAGTTGTAGTAGTAGTAGTAGTAGTGGTAACAAGAACAACGAGAACGACACTCAGTAGAGAGCATACCTCTGCCTGGTTGGCCATATCACTCAATGGTGAAGAATCAAAATTTCGTCCAAAATTAAATAATTCTCATATCGGAATCCATATTCAGATCTTCACCAAAATCGAATCGATTCTTCCTTGTCACACACACAACCTGTCCACCTAGTTTCGTCCAAATCCATCCATAACTTTTTGAGATATCCTGCTATATATCGATTTTGGCCCGATCTCCCAATGGTGAAGAATCACTTTAAAAATTCTTGTAGCCGGATCCGAATCCGGATCTTCACCAAAATCTAACCATTTCGTCCTTGTGACATACGCTGCATCTCTGCCAAATTTCGTCCGAATCCGTCCACAACTTTTTGAGATATTTTGTTCACAAACAGACAGACAGGGGTGAAAACATAACCTCCATCCACCTTTGGTGGCGGAGGTAACTAGAGACTTCATAGAATCACCTTACCAAGCGATTTTGTCAGAATCTCGTTATTCCCCATCAATGAGAACATGAGCGGCAAATTTGATTAGCAGAGATGGCATTAAATGACGTTAAATTTTGTCCAAATACTGTTATACTGGAGGTTTGTGAAAGTGCCAAACAGGCGATTTGTGTTCTAGTGTTCAAGCATATAATTCAATAGAATTAAAATAAAAGTTTTAAAGACTGAAGAAAACTAGAATGGCACTTGGCACAGCGTTTACCTCTGCCAGACTGAACAGTTTACGTTTTCTATCCCACTGATAGGCCGAATGAATGAATGATCCGGACTTGAACCAAAATCTAATCAGCTTGTTCTTGTCGCATTCCCAGCTCATCCACCAAGTTTTATTTGAATCCATCCATAACTGTTTGGGATATGTATGAATGAATGAATGAATGATCGTTTTAAGGCCATTTTCCCCGCTAGAGCAGTGGTTGGCCTTGCGGGCCCCATGACAATCATGGTTCCCTGTTTGAGGCAATGTTTTTATGGCCGGATGCCCTTCCTGACGCCAACCCTTGGTCTCCTCTTACGATGCGCAGGGATACGGTGTACCTATTCTAAATCGGGGTACACACCGTAATTCATCAAATACTGTATGTATACTGTATCGTTTTTGGCCCGATCTGTCATTGGTGAAGAATCACTCAAATTAGCTAACATAACATCTGACCTTTGACCGCTTGACCCAAAAGTCTAATCAGTTCATCTTTGCATCATTATACATACTTGTACTAAGTTTGATTTAAATCCCTTCAGCTGTTCTCAAGTATCACATTTTTACCAGGCATGACCTTTGACCTCTTGACCCCATAATATAATCAGTTCATCTTTGCATCAGAATATATACTTATACTGTACCAGTTGTCATGGGGCCCGCAAGGCTAACCCCCGCTCTAGCGGGGAAAATGGCCTTAAAACGATCATTCATTCATTCATTCACTGTACCAGGTTTGTTCAAAATGCCATCACTGGTTCAAAAGTTAGTGCAACAAGAACTTTTTACCTAACGGGACCTCTGACCTTTGACCTCTTGATGCCATAAACTAATGAAAGCCCACAGAATCTTGTTTCTCACAGTCTGAGTGTCCTTTAGGTGCTTTTTTGCAAACTCCAAGCGGGCTGTCATGTGTCTTTCACTGAGGAGAGGCTTCCGTCTGGCCACTCTGCCGTAAAGTCCAGATCGGTGGAGTGTTGCAGTGATGGTTGTCCTTCTGGAAGTTTCTCCCATCTCCACACAGGATCTCTGAAGCTCAGCCAGAGTGACCATCGGGTTCTTGGTCACCTCTCTTACCAAGGCCCTTCTCCCCCGATTGCTCAGTTTTGCCGGGCGGCCAGCTCTAGGAAGAGTCCTGGTTGTTCCAAACTTCTTCCATTTAAGAATTATTGAGGCCACAGTGCACCTGGGAACCTTCAATGCAGCAGAGATTTTTTGTAGGCTTCCCCAGATCTGTGCCTCGACACAATCCCGTCTCTGAGCTCTGCAGGCAGTTCCTTCGACCTCATGGCTTGGTTTTTGCTCTGATATGCATTGTCAGCTGTGAGACTTTATATAGACAGGTGTGTGCCTTTCCAAATCATGTCCAATCAATTGAATTTACCACAGGTGGACTCCAATCAAGGTGTAGAAACATCTAAAAGATGATCAAGAGAAATGGGAGGCACCTGAGCTAAATTTCAAGTGTCGTAGCAAAGGGTATGAATACTTATGTAAATGTGATATTTCAGTTTTTTCTTTTTAATAAATTTGCAAAACTTTCTAAAATCCTGTGTTCTCTTTGTCATTATGGGGTATTGAGTGTAGATTGATGAGGGAAAAAATGAATTTAAACGATTTCAGCATAAGGCCGCAACATAACAAAATGTGAAAAAAGTGAAGGGGTCTGAATACTTTCTGAATGCACTGTACATATGGACTATCTTTGACAACGAATACAGCTTGATCCTTAAGAACCGTATCAAAAAGGACAACATCAGTTTCCCAGCAGCCCACAAAGGGTATCTCAATACCATTTGCTGCTCTTAGATATAAAAAATCTTACCTCCTTGGAAATATACCCTTTAGGTCTAAAGTTGTTATTGAAAAATATCTCACTTATGGTGGAAACCTGTGAGCCAGTGTCCATCAGGCACTCAATGGGTACACCCCCAATTTCCACTGTCACCAATGGGCATTCTCCAATTGCCCTGTCAAGAAAGCAGTTTCCCATTCCAGTGAAGCCTATTGACCCTTCTTTGCCCACTGTCCAGCGCTCGACAGTGGAAATCCTTAAAAACTCCTGTTTGTCCATGGTTTCCTTGATCAGGGACAAACAGTCCCCTTTTAAATGTCCTGGCTGCCCACAATTGAAGCACAATTAATATCCTTTACCACCCGCCTCTTCTTAGGTTGCCATTGTGACTTTCCTTGTGAGTGTGGAGGCCTCTGGTTCTGCTTAAACAGCATTAAAATGTCATTTTGTTGACCTATCAGCTTCTTCAGCAGATCTGAATTGTCCGCTACCTCTGGGGATCCCATAATTGACACACATGTCAGAGCCTTATTGCGGAAGGATACAGCACTAGATTCTTCTTCCTTTGACCACAGGATGGCCAACTGCATTAGCTCTGGAAAGGAAATCTCTGTGGATTCTCTTAGCTTCATTTTAATTTTGCGCCGAAGTGCTGGGTCACAGAGACCTGCAGCGAACTGCTCCTTAAGTGCAATTTATGACTCCGGTAACCTATCGCCGTCCTTTCACTCTATCTTTTGCACGGTTTCTTGCATATCATAGGCATAAGCACGAATAGTCTCTTGTGTATTCTGCATGCATTCGTAGAAATCTCGTAGATGACAACCAACAGGCACCTTGTCTCCATAAGCACTGTGAAGTGCCTGCAAAACGGTCTCGATATTTGACCTCTTGCGTTCTGGCAGAAGTTTGACAGTTTGTCGAGCTTGCCCACTTAGGTAGTCAATAACTGCATCTGCTTGGTCTGCTTTGGGCATATGTCAGGTACGAAAAGCACTCTGAACAATGTCTAACCATTCTTCAACCGTAGTGCCACCTTTATCGGTTCCAGTAAAGATTGGCACTTTCCTGTCCCTCAATGGGAGTTGTGCTGAATATGGTGGGACTTGTGCTGGCCCGAGCCTCCTGCTGGTGGATCTGTTTCGCTTGACGTGCCACCATCCGACAGCTCTTCAAACCGAGCTTTCAATCCTCCCGTCTCCCCACCTTCCACAGGCTCAGCCATTTTCGCCGGCTCCCTGTTACTGCCCCTTTAATGATGTGTTCCAACCAAAATCCTGTTCATGACGCCAAATGTAGCCGCTCTAAGTTTCACACCAACCGAAGGTCTTCTTCCAATTGTTGAATGAATGTTTTGGTTGGAAGGGAACACAACATACCGTAAGAAAAAGGGGCATCAACATGCACTCCCGCGAGTCCTAATGTCATTAGAGTCCAAACTTCGAATAACAACCAAACCCAAAGACAACGGTCTTAAGGGTTGAAGAGGCGAATTTGCACAACACCGGTGACCGCACTCCACATTACTGGCTCGGCCTGAGAACGTGCCAAAATCCCCTCTCCACGGCAGTCAGGGCGGAAGCGTGCTTTCGATATCCGGTATTTATCCGGTATTTCGATATCCGGTATTTCGATATCCGGTATTTCGATATTTAACTAAACTTAATTTTACATTTTATCACCCTCGTGGCACAAATAGCCATAAACCACACAACAATCTATCGCTAGACATTAAACTGCAGTGGCAAAGAAAATTTAATAAAACAAATTCCAGCCAAGGAGAACATATTCGTGTGACCACACCTTTCGCCTACACTATGTTCCATTATAATAATTAGCGCAGGAGACGGGTTTTGTAATCACGTGTGTGTGTGTGTGTGTGTGTGTGTGTGTGTGTGTGTGTGTGTGTGTGTGTGTGTGTGTGTGTGTGTGTGTGTGTGTGTGTCAGGGCCGTAACTATTTTACCATTTGAGCTATTTTATCGTCAAATTTTTACCAAAGCTCTATTAGATAATACGGAGAAGGCAAATTCATAATTTGGTCGAAAGGTCAGCGTCACATAAAATCGTCAATTTTCATCCGATTGACCTGAAATTGTAAGAATTTGCACATTGGGTCACAGAATTGGTTCACCAATCGAAAGCTAGAAGCTGACTTTTTTTTATAGATATAAAGCTCAAAGGTCAAGGCTGCATAAAATCATCAATTTTCATTTTGTATTTTTTTCTCAACTGTTTCGTTAATTTGAGAATACGGCGGAAGAAGACGTCTAACTGCAAACGGACGTGGACAGGCTTTGCATTTTCAGATGCTTTCTAGTTTGCCCACTTAGGTAGTCAATCATGGTGTATAATATATCATAGAACAATGTTAAAATAAAATCGTTCAATGGCGAAATTTGTACAATACCTTTTACCATAAGCAGGTTATATAGGAAGTAACGTCACACTAGAAGCATTCTGGGTAAAGTCCCGATTGGGGGGGGGGGGGGGGGGGGTGGGAACCAACATGATCATGATCACATATACTTTGGAAGAGATAGAACACTTTAGTTGTATTCATTTTATGAAAGAAAACGTCCAAGCACCTGGCCTGAAATGGCTGTGTACCTTTCCCAAAGATTGTTTTTATATGGATGGCAACAAAGCACTGCCACATCCATGGGATCAGTGTGTACGTGGATCAGAGGAATACCTTGAGAGATACCTTGAAACGCAAGTACCTATTTTTGTTCTGTCATTGGTCCTCAAATAAAGCAGTGATTGCAATGCGATTTCCCCTTATCTAATGGTTATTCTTTACCATTTCCCATTTAATACTCTATTATTTAGCAACAGCACTTTGTTTGCAGGTGAGAAATCATGGCTGAACGTTTGAGTTTATGAGAATTGGCACAAATTGCATCAATGTACAAGGTATGACTGAGTTGTCCAATTTCAAAGGTGGTGGAGAAATGAACATGGCAGAAATGTAGTTCTCGACCCCTAGGATCATCAAAACTGTCATATTAAGTTCATAATTACAGGTGCCGTTAATGATACAAACCAATCTGGGGAGACCATCAGCATCACGTTCTCCAGCAAATGTGCAGGTAGTGCAAGAACATGTTCATCCAAAGTCTGTTAAAATCATTGAGACAGGTATCCTGAAAAAATGGCTTTACATGTTACATACCGCATACTGTGCTGAAAAGGGAACTGAATTATCATGCATTGAAACTGCATTACATCAAATAATTGTATCCTGGAGATTGTGATATCTGTACGGAATTCTCAGAAATTATTCTGTCTTGGAAGGATGACTGTAGCGAGTTATTTAACAACATTTGGTGGTTTGACAAAGCTGTGCTCTGTCGGGGGCTTTATTAATCACCACAATTGTCGTTACTGGGCTCACCCACACACAGGTATGACAGTTGAGAAAATTCAATCCAGGCCATAAGTCACAGTTTAGTGTGGACCGATTGCGACACGTGAGCAGGTGTTGGCCCGTACTTGTTACGAGATACTATGAACGGTGAGCGATACTTGGAAATGCTGTAAAATTAATTTTGGTGCAAGATAACAGTCCTCCACATTTTGCTCCAACAGTTCGAACCTGGCTTGACAACCTTTTACCAGAATGGTGGATTGGTTGGCAGGGCCTCCAGAATGGCCACCACGAAGCCCATAACTAACACCATGTGATTTTTTTTTTTCTTTGAGGCTGGACAAAGAACAGGCTTACAAGTCAAAAATCAAAAACTCGGGATAATTTTGAAAAAAAAAATTGTGATGTTCTTGGCAACGTTCTGAGACATTTCTTGGAAAAGTTAGGAGAATACCTATCAGTGAGATTTAAAAAGTGTGTGAAAAATGCAGCCGAGGTTACGTGTAATTTTAATTATCGGTATAAAAAGAACCGTATCAGTAATGACTGAAGAATCAAGTGGTGAAAAAAAATGTACTTTATCTATCTATACACAAAGAATTAAGTTAAGCACCCCCTAATATATATTCTTTGTGTATATGTATACATTGGCATATATTCTAAGGTATGTGAGATCAAATAATGATTGGTATGACATTAGCAATTATCCATTGATGAAATTGAGTGATCAAAGTGAAAAAAAGTGATCGGTTGAGTCAGTGATCCGATCACGTGGGTCCTACACACGTTATTGACGCAAAGATCGCTAGAGGTCTTCTCAGAACAATGACTGTACGTTAGAAAACATAAACGTCATCCACACTGTCCGTGATGGACCTATAGCTCCATACTTAAATTGAGGTGAAAATATGCCTAAAATTCCCAAAAAATTTCACCTTAAATTATTCAGAATAAAATATTGAAAACGGCATGATTGTTATGTTTTTATGTGACCATAATATCACTTCTCCAGAAAATATAGCAATATCATGGGTATATTACACTGTTTTGACGACAACAAACTTGTAATGTGCGAGGTTGTAAAAAAACGGGGGGGGTGCTTAACTTAATTCTTTGTGTATATATAAAGCAGTAAAGTATGTTTGTTTGTTTGTTTGTTTGTCCTCTTATAACTCGAGAACTACTCATCGCAGAGCAAAACCAAAGGCATATTCGGAATCAGTACGTCTCAGAGCAACTACAGCACACCTTAAATGTTTTTAAAACCTTCGGGTTTTAAAATTATGACGTCATCAGCGTATTTCGTAACGTTAATTTTTCAACTTCATCCGATTGACATGGGACCAACGACATGTGACAGAGTGAAACATACACTTCTGACTTCCGGGTTCGGAATGCGGGACCAATGCCATTTGACAGGGAATAAAAAATAAATGCGACATTCAATTGACGACAATGACTTCCAACTTGACTCCCCCTCCCCCCCTCCACCCTACCCCTTCCCCTTCTCCCCTCCCCCTCCCCCTTTCCACTCCCCCCTCCCCCCTCCTACCCCTCCCTCTCCCCCTCCCCCACTCCCCCGTCTTCTCCCCTCGCCCCCTCCCTCTCCCCCTCCGTTCCGTTCCCCTCCCCTTCCTCCTCCCCTCCTCTCCCCCGCCCGGCAATGCCGGGTACTTCTGCTAGTTAGTTAATAAACAAGTGAATCCTCTTGGATTGCGCTGAGGTTCGGGCATGGAATTTCTAGGAGGAAGTATAATTTGTATGCAATGAAAGTACATGTAATATGGGATCGAGTAAGATCGAGTAAGCTTCACCAGTGCGCGTGCGCGAATTTACGTCACGTCGGCAGCGAGAAGGCGTTCCCCAACACGAACCAATCAGGAACTGCCACGCCCACTTATATGATCTCAGAATTCCTGTGACAGGAATTAGCGTTACACTGGCTGGAAGTCATTCGCTAGAGGCGCTTCCTCAGCGACAATCACCAGTGCGCGTGCGCGAATTTACGTCACGTCGGCAGCGAGAAGGCGTTCCCCAACACGAACCAATCAGGAACTGCCACGCCCACTTATATGATCTCAGAATTCCTGTGACAGGAATTAGTGTTACACTGGCTGGAAGTCAATCGCTAGAGGCGCTTCCTCAGCGCCAATAATGATAAGTTGAAAATAGAGTTCCTTTTCAGACAACCTGTAATTGACGTTTCACAAACTTCACTGTACTCTCAATTTTTTTCTCAATTAAATTTTTTCTCAATTAAAGAGTCCACCATACCCTTGTACTAAAATGACAACTATCATACTAAAATATACAATTTGGTGCCTGTCTGTCTGACAGCGATACATTTGGCCGTTACTTATCCAATCTCAACCAAGCTTGCCAGGGGGTTAGGGGTCAAACAACGGAGGTTGTAGCGACTTAATTTATCCCCCTCACTAAGGGGATTTTCCACCTTGGACAAATTTCATGTTAAGGTGTATAAACAGCTCATCGTGGCAATTCATGGGGCACACCTACCAAAATTAAAAATTACTATACTGCCCACTGCTTGCAAACAAGATGTAAGATTTTTATGGCAAAGCAATTCTCCATATATACAACGTTTTTGGTTTCAAAACACTTCTCTATATACGACGTTGTATGTAGAGAAGTGTTGCATTTCTTCCAAACTATTGTGGGTGGAGTCAAGCTAGCTCTCCAGCCAATGGCTTCAAAGGCGTCTTACACATGCACCTACATTACATTTTTAATATACATAAGTATAACCACAAACTATTCAGTCAATTCTGTCCAACGTAGGAATAGCTTTGTGAACAGTCGCAAGTGTTATTTAACACTAAACTGAAATAAATTTTGGAGGATACTCAATGTGCTTGAGGCATTCTATGATTATCGTGTCCCCCACAGATGAATGTGTCCTAGCCGTCTTGACTTCCTAGGTTTCTAAGTAGGCCGCTGGACAGGCCGCAATGATAATTATTAGCCAATAAAAGTGCTAAATGAGTCTTTACCAATGAACGATGTATCCCATTGTCTGTCAGATTTTTTGAGCCATCAGATTACATGTAGACTGTATATGGATTCTTCATAACATATTGGGGCCTATCCATGGCTTCAAATGTGAAATGCAATATTACCCCGACACCCTTGCATCCCCATTAAGACCTTGATTTGATGCATAACCTCATGCCTAATGGTGGCTAGCATTTTTAGTACTCGCCTGAGAGAAATTTGGAGAAAAATGTATGTACTTATTTACACATGGGTGGTGTATAGGCTAAGAGTCGCTGGTCTACACACATACTAGAAGTAAATATATATAGAATGGATTATCCAGTTCCGTCAAGTCGTGACCGACTTCTGGTGATATTCATGATCGGATTTCTCCAAACATGCCTACCCTGCATTGCTTTCCGAAGCTCTGGCAGGGACAGCTTTGTTGCTGCTTTTACCGCATCTAACAAGCACATGCAAGGTCTGCCTCCTCTTCTTCCTCTTCTGCCCTCAGCCATACCCAACATGGTTGAATTCTTCAGACTTTTGTTTTCTGCACATGTGATGTGTCCAACCAAAGTATGAGGTATGACAGTTTCTGTTTTAGCATCAGTGTTTCTCATGCGCATGGTGTTGTAATTTCTTCAATCACTGATTTGTTTGTTCTTTTACAGTCCATGGAATTTTAACACTCATCTCCAACACCACATTCAAAAATTGTAAATCTTCTCCCTTCTTTATTTTTCACTGTCCATGACTCGCATCGAGACATTGCAACTGGAAACACCTGAGTATTCACCATGTTGGTTTGTTTTGTCACATGTTTGTCTTTCCAGGTCTTTATCAATCCTGATATTGTTGTTATAATCATCTATTCATTCCTCCGCATTGTCCACGAACATCTTAGAACCCAGGAAGATGAAACGCCAAACGATCGTCTCACAATATGAACACGTCGACATTCTCGGTTTACAAAGTTTTCGTATTTTTTATGTTTGATAGGAATTGTTTTTATTTTTAAGACAGGAATTTGAAACTTGGCAAATGAAACCGGACCTGCGAAGCACCAGGATGACTGTTTATAGCTGGGTTGGGATTCAAACCCAGGCAAGACAGCTTAGAGGTGAGTGTGCGTACCTCCAGGCCATCCTCTCAGCCATTGTGCTACTTGTGCGACTTGCTTATTTATTCTGCTGATACGATTTCCTTAGACTTGGAATAATTCGGATCCTGATCATCCATGATGTCACCCAAGCTTGCATACTTAACAAAGAGATTGCTCCTTGTGTTGGTGGATATAGTGTGACTGAGAGATGCTTGTCAGTCTGTCTGTCCATCCGTCACATATCGTGAGAGCATGGAATCTCGTGAGATTTTGACTTAAACGTTGTTTCAACGTTATTTCAACGCTATTTAATTTCTAGCTTGTGTGTGTGTGTGTGTGTGTGTGTGTGTGTGTGTGTGTGTGTGTGTGTGTGTGTGTGTGTGTGTGTGTGTGTGTGTGTGTGTGTGTATGTATGTATGTATGTATGTATGTATATATATATATATATAGATATATATATATATACAGTCACGTGAAAAAGTAAGTACACCCCATGTAAAGTTTTGACTTTTTCAACATATTTCAACATACAGCTATTTGATCTTCATTTCAACAATATTGATAGATAAAGGTGATATAATACTAGTACCGACTGCAAAGCCGCAATGAGCCGGCGAAGCCAAAACCTCTTGCCACTATTTTACCCATCACCATGGCATCAGTAGGTTAGGTAGTTGTTAGTAGGTAGGTAGGTAGTTGGTAGTAGGTAGGTAGGTAGTTGGTAGTAGGTAGGTGTAGTAGGTACCGTACCTGGTAAGACTTGGTAAAGGAGAAGAGCAGACAGTCCTCCCCAATGGCAATACCTGCATACAATAAATGTCACAAGAAGCTTAAGGAAGTAACTATACGATGTGCTAGCTTAAGGCCTATTTTTAACTGGGCTTAACATACGTTTTCACAGTAAGTGTGTAGTCTTCTAACTTCAGTCGCTGTCAGTCGCTGTCAGGCGCCAGGGCTGGTTCTCTGACTCTCCGGGCACGGTGGCTTCGTCCACCAGAAGAAGTTAGCTTGCAGTGATTAATTCGGTGAATTCCGTCTCAACTTCGGATATTTCCGGCCGTGAAAAACTATCCGTATTTCTAAACTAAATATGTAAACCGCTTATACCGTATTTCTGGCCGTGAAAAACTATCCCATACGGCCGCGAGATTTCTAAAAAATAATTCTTCGTCAATGTTAGAATATTTGACGCCGTTTTCACCGTCCGAAACGCGTAATAAGCTTGTAAAAAAATATTTTTTCAAATGCTCGAATCTCATTGGTTCTAGTGTTCGATGACGATTTTCGTTGAAGATAACGAGGTTGGTCTTAACGTATTTTAATTACTAATTAGAGGTTTCATTATATTGTGAATCAAAGAAGACGGGGAAACAAACTCCTATTGAACTTTTTCGCAATTGTTTTATGCAAACTTCCGCATCCGGTCGATGGCGGCCACCATTGAGCGCTTTCATTTTAGAAATATTTTTGCAAATGCTCGACTCTCATTGGGTCCGGTGTTTGGTGACGCGTTTTGTTGAAGATAACCAGGCCCGTGCGGGCCGATGTTGGTCTTAAATTATTTTATTAATACATTACATCGGAGGTGCATAAGATTGTGAATTGAACGACGACTGGTGAAAGAAACTCCTAATGAACGTTTTAAATTTGTTATGCATACTTCCGCATCCGCAAGATGGCTGCGTCCACTGCGCTTCCGATTCTCGAGCCAAGGCGAAAATCAGGTTTTCAACATAATACGTACTCGTTTATTGACAACACCGGCTTTGCCGGCTATAACAAATATCATGAAACATTTACATTTTGTAGTCCATTGTATAACTTAAATAAACATAAATGCAAATTTCGCATGTGGAAAAAGTAAGTACGAAGTGTGCATGTGCATGTGTGTGTTGGTAAATATGTATATATGCATCAGTAAATAAATATGTATACATGTAAATATGTATATATGTAAATATGTATAAATAAAGTAAATATGTATATATGCATCACGAAGAAGAGAATTTTTTTTTTTGTAATTTATGATAATTTATGAACACAATTAGACTATTCACAATCACTTGATAGTGGGGAATTCTACAGAATTTCTGCATTACATATCTCGCGAGATTGTGAATGGGGGCCTGAAGGTAGCTTGTGGTTTTGATAATTGTTCTCACAAGACATATCCTGCTGCTACTGAGATTGTGAATGGGGTGAAAGGAGAAGTTTGGAAGATGTGAAAGCACGTTATGTTGAGGTATAAGTAGGTGAAGATGGTGATTGCATAATATTGCATAGTGGAGGGAGAGAATTAAATATGCCACCATTTTATGGAAATAATGAAGACATAAATATATGTAATGATGTAAGAATGTCCTCTTGCTTTGAAGAATGTGATGAAAGGGGCAAGGGAGGGCAGGGTTTTAGGGTGGAGCAGAGAGGGGACAGAGAGCTGTGAGAGGGGGGTAGATGCTTGGGGGTGGGGAGGAATCGAGACTTGAGGTGCATGGGGGTTGAGACTTGCAGTGGTTGGGGGGGTTGAAGACTTGCGGTGGGTGGGGGTTGAAAACTTGCGGTGGGTGGGGGTTGAAGACTTGCGTTGGGTGGGAGTTGAAGACTTGCGGTGGGTGGGGGTTGAAGACTTGCGGTAGGAGGGGGTTAAAGACTTGCGGTGGGTGGGGGTTGCATACTTGCGGTGGGTGGGGGTTGAAGACTTGCGGTGGGTGGGGGTTGAAGACCTGCGGTGGGTGGGGGTTGAAGACTTGTGGTGGGTGGGGGTTGAAGACTTGCGGTGGGTGGGGGTTGAAGACTTGCGGTGGGTGGGGGTTGAAGACTTGCGGTGGGTGGGGGTTGAAAACTTGCGGTGGGTGGGTGTTGAAGACTTGAGGTGGGTGGGGGTTGAAGACTTGCGGTGGGTGGGGGTTGAAAACTTGCTGTGGGTGGCGGTTGAAAACTTGCGGTGGGTGGGGGTTGAAGACTTGCGGTGGGTGGGGGTTGAAGACTTGCGGTGGGTGGGGGTTGAAAACCTGCGGTGGGTGGGGGTTGAAAACCTGCGGTGGGTGGGGGTTGAAAACTTGCGGTGGGTGGGGGTTGAAGACTTGCGGTGGGTGGGGGTTGAAGACTTGCGGTGGGTGGGGGTTGAAAACTTGCTGTGGGTGGGGGTTGAAGAATTGCTGTGGGTGGGGGTTGAAGACTTGCGGTGGGTGTGGGTTGAAGACTTGCAGTGGGTGGGGGTTGAAGACTTGCGGTGGGTGGGGGATTTGGATTTGCGGTGGGTTGAGGTTGAAGACTTGCAGTGAGGAGGGTGTTGAGACTTATCGTGGAATTGGGGGTGGGGGGGGAGGATGTTGAGGACCTGCGGTGGGGAGGGGGTTGAGGACTAATCGTAGAATGGGGGGGGAGGAAGATGTTGAGGACTTGCAGTTGGGAGGGGGTTGAGGACGGGGGGGGGGGGAGGGAGGATGTTGGGGACCTGCGGTGGGGAGGGTGTTGAGGACTTATCGTGGAATGGGGGAGGGAGGAGGAGGATGTTGAGGATCTGCGGTGGGGAGGGGGTTGAGGAATTATCATGGAATGGGGGGGGGTGGGATGTTGAGGACCTGCGGTGGGGAGGGGGTTGAGGACTTGTCGTGGAGTGGTGGGGGGGGGGGGGGGGTGTTGAGGACTCGAGGTTGGGAGAGGACTTGAAGTAAGATTTTACATTACGTGGAATTTCCACGGGTACCTGCCAGTTTTGAGTATTTCTACAATAACATGTATTTCTCTCTTTTTTCTGGTTTCTGGTCTCTGGTTGAGAATTTCTCTTTTTTTGCATTGCAGGTACAATTTGAGAGACCTTGACTAGAAACACCGCTGTCAGCTTCTCCGCTGCCTTGACCTTGAGGGATAGTCGAGTGAGGCAAAATGCAGCCAACATTCCCATCATTAAACACTTAAGATCTCAACTTGACCATGAAGTCTTCTATCATATGCAGCCTGTGCATGGGGGTTTGAAGCCTTGCAGGGAGCGCCGCCGTGACGCTGATGCAGTGCCCCCTGTAGGTTAGATTCAATCATGGTGCTCGCAAGTCGCAATAACTCTCCTACAATTCGCCAAGGACACCGTGGGATCTTTAACATAAATCATCTAATACCGGCAACCAGGTACTCCAGCTTGTCTTCCTTCCGAGGGACGATGCGCACACACATTCATGTATTATCCCCTAATTTGTAAAACACCAGGGAGAGAGCTTACAGGTGGGTCGAGATTCGAACTCAGGCTATGCAGCTCAGAGGTGAGTGTGTATATCTCGAAACTATCCTGCAAACCCTAACCCTGATGTGAATGAGGATCATTACTGCACTTACGGTGGGTGGGGGTTGAAAACTTGCTGTGGGTGGGGGTTGAAGAATTGCTGTGGGTGGGGGTTGAAGACTTGCGGTGGGTGTGGGTTGAAGACTTGCGGTGGGTGTGGGTTGAAGACTTGCGGTGGGTGGGGGTTGAAGACTTGCGGTGGGTGGGGGATTTGGATTTGCGGTGGGTTGAGGTTGAAGACTTGCAGTGAGGAGGGTGTTGAGACTTATCGTGGAATTGGGGGTGGGGGGGGAGGATGTTGAGGACCTGCGGTGGGGAGGGGGTTGAGGACTAATCGTAGAATGGGGGGGGAGGAAGATGTTGAGGACTTGCAGTTTGGAGGCTCTCTTTATCATATCATATCAGCTCCTCTTTATCATATACGAGCAGGGGTACCCGGCGGTGCCCACGGTGAAGTTCGAATCCTGTTGGCATTTTGAAGAAATCAAATTTTTATTTTTTTCTTACTTGTAGCCGAAAACACTTCCCGACTCACAATAAGGAATATGGTTGAGTATCATTTAATACTAGCAGAAGTACCCGGCATTGCCGGGCGGGGGAGGGGAGAGGAGGGGGGGAGGGGAGAAGAGGGGGGGAGGGGGAGGGATGGGAGAGGGAGAGGGAGAGGGGTGGGAGGGGGGAGGGGAGGGTGGGGGGAGGGGGAGTGGGAAGGGGAGGGATGAGGGGGACGGGGAGGGGGAGTGGGAGGGGGGAGGGGGAGTGGGGCAGGGGAGGGGGAGGGTGGGGAGGAGGGGGAGGGGGGAGTGGGAGGGGGAGTGAGAGGGGGTAGGGGGAGCGGGGAGGGGAGGGGGGAGGGGAGGGGGAGGGGGAAAAAGGGGGGGGGAAGGGAGGGGGAGGGGGAAAAAGGGAGGGGGAGGGGAGAAGGGGAGGGGGTAGGGTGGAGGGGGAGGGGAGGACGGAGGGGGAAGGGGGAGGGAAGGGGAGGGCCAGTCAACAATGACGTTGCAGTTCTCATGGTCGGAGAGCAGCACAACAATCGCGACATCGTCCTGCATCTTCGCAACAGCACGAAGCGGGTTTTGGAGACTCACCGATCCTGTGACGCCGTCCAGTACCGACGTTGCCGGGCGGCGGAAGGAAGACCCGTACATTACACACATTACAACATTACACACACACAAACTGTGTTTTATGTTCAATGGTCTGGCGGCGGGATTTGGAACATCACGTGATCGCTCTGAGCGAATCAGCGCGCTGCTCTGCCACCAGGTCAGATTCTGTGTATAATATTCCTCGCTGAAATGCGCTGAGGTAAATATGAATAAAAAATATGGATCTCGTAAAGATGAAAGAAAAAAAAAACCTATGTGGTGTGAATGGCAATGTTCCTCGCTGAAATGTGAAAAAACGCAATCGCTTTCTGCTCTGAAATACATGCGAACACGTAACTGAGTTAATGGCGGCAAGGAACATCACGTGATCGCTCTGAGCGAATCAGCGCGCTGCTCTGCCGCCGGTCAGATTCCTTGCATAATATTCCTCGCTGAAATGCGCTGAGGTAAAAATATGGTAAAAAAATATTATGAAATATTTTTTTTTAGGTCGGCCATGTTCTTCCCAGGCTCGATGGCCCTGTCTATGCCAAATATCAAGCACGTGAGCCTCTCCGTTTAGGAGTCTATCGGTAACATTACACACACACAAACTGTGTTTTATATATATAGATATATATACATATATATATATACATCGAAAGGCAATAAGAAAGTGAGCGAAATTTATGATTTAACCCTTTTTATCATTATATAGCCCAGGGTTGGTTGATGGAATAATTACTTCAGAACCTTAAGAGAAATCAGATTCGCCAAATTGACAAATTGATTAACCATGCTATAAAACTAGAACTACAACTTCGACATAAAGATAAAACTTACACGAAACTACAAACAGTAACAATGAAAAGTCTGTACGTTCGTTTTCTTAAAAACCAACGCTGTTAATTTACAACCATCTTGATCTCCTCTAACCCCCTCCCCCCTCCCCCCTCCCTCCGCACTCATTCCTCGACGAGTATTTGGAGCCAGTTGTCAGATCCACGAGGTTGAGCTAAACATGCAATGTGATATCAAATGATTCACAAGTCGGAGCGTCAGGTGGTGCGCTGGGCAACAGGTGTCAGAGGCATTAACAGTGTGAGTGGTGTCTGCTGCCTGGTAGCACAAATCGAATTTTTCTCCTTCATTCTTTTATCTCGAGCCCGTTTTCCCCACAGAGCACAGAGCATACCCAGGGATTTAGACAGAGGAGATGGTGGGGAGTTGGGTGTGGAACTGGCACAGAGGAACTTACACCATCTGTTGGGTACAAGCCAGCTGTGCTGTGCGTCTGAGTGACATTGCTCCGCTGCACGGGGCACGTGCCATCGCCTGACACAATAAAACATTTGTTTCTACACTCTGTAGTCATATCATCGGAAAATGTTTTAAGCAGACTCGGTGGAGTAATGGGTACAGTATCTCCCTCAATCGAGTCTGGAAAGTCGGCAGGATTCGAACCTAACCGCAGCTGCGTCATACCAAAGGCTTTTTAAAATGGTACGTTCTACTTCCATGCTTGACGCTCCGAACTTAAAAAGGAGAGCACGGACAAGCGACCATATGTTGGCATCCATTGCATAGGCTAGATTTGCCGAATGGCCTCATTCCGCATGAAGTTCCTTGTATGAGAACTCATTATTTGGTGTGCATTTATCTATAAATCAAACGGATATGTATGTGTATATACAGTATATATATATATATATATATATATATATATATATATATATATATATATATATATATATATATATATATATATATATATATATATATATATATATATATACATGCATACATATATCCAACTGACTGATTCACTGACTGCCTGACTGATATTAATGTTCGGTACCTTCCGGGTGTCGTAGAAAACTGAAATTTGAAGTGCCAACGGACATCAAAGCAGGTACACCGGAAAAAATCACAGAACTGTCAGAAAGCGTCCGTAAATTAACATTTACGTTTAAAAAACACTGTAAACGCATATGTACGAAAAAAACCTTCAATCAATGTCTAGCACATGAAAATGGTAATTTCATTTACTGTAAACTGTGAATAAACCTGACAATAATGTTCATAAATATGAAAAAAAGAAAAAGCCCCCATAAATGAAAATTTACATTAAAAAAAAGACGTAAACACCCGAAAAAAAACCCTCAATCAATATCTAGCATTTGATAATGGAAATTTCTATAACTGGAAACTGTGAAATAAAAATTTCAATGAAAATTTATGTAAAAACCATAAACGCTTCCTTAAAAAAAAAGAATAAATAAAGCTAAATTAATATCTAGCAGCAGGTCGGTGATGCTTGCCTATAATCATAAAGATTATTGTGTACTAAGCACGGTTTGTTGTTGCTTACGCAATGTGTAAGGATACCCCATGAGTAGATATATGTATATATCTATCTATATATGTATCTATATTAGGGTGGTCCATAAATTTGAAGATTGGATTTTCATTTCTCCACAAGCCTGCCCCTATTCCTATTGAAGAAAGTAGTTTGTGGTGAACACTTGAGCTTGATTGGACAATATTTAGAGGTTGCTCAAAATGTTGACAAATTCTAATGAATAATAAGATACTGTAGCGGCTACCGCTGGGTTTTCACAATCGCCTTGCACCTATCAAGGACGCGGAGCGATCACCATGCCGGGCTCGTCCAGGACGCCCGGGCAGGCTTGCCCTCAACTTGCCAGGCCGCAGCCAGGACGCTGGGCCACGCCCCCTCTTGCCTTTCCTGGGCAAACGCTCCGGGATAATATGTATATATATTGCTGCCCGATAAACGGGCTTTTCAGAGTGCCTGAGTGTTTGGTTTGATTAAAGCAACTCGGATGAATTCCAGCTTTTTGTCGCGTCCATTCTTCCGATCGACGTGGGAGCCCCAGCTCCTTCATTGGTGACCTACCGACATGGACACGGCAGTCGCCCTTAAACTGCCTACCTTCTGGGAGGCTCACGCGGCGGTTTGGTTCGCACAGGCGGATTCCCTGTCCGCCCTGCGAGGCATCACGGCCGACGACACCCACTTCCACCATGTGGTAGCAGCGCTCGGTTCGGCCACCGCGGCCCGCGCCTTGAGCCTCCTCGAGAGCCCGCCAGCCGCTGACAAATACGGCGCGATTAAGAAGCTTCTCCTCGACGCTTTCGCCCTCCCATCGGCGGAACGCGCACGGCGCCTGCTCGACCTGCCCGAGCTCGGCGACACGCGCCCTTCCGAGCGAATGGACTACATGCTTTCACTGCTCGGCGAGCACTCTCCGGCATTCCTGTTCCGGGAGCTGTTCCTCCGTCAGCTGCCTAACCCGGTACGCCTCGCCCTGGCAAGCACGACGATCACAGATCCCCGGGCCCTTGCCAGAGAAGCCGACAAGATCTCCGCCGCAGGACAGCGCATCGCAGCGGCAACATGGGACCCACCGCCGTCCGACGCAACACCCATGGCGCCCGAGCACCCGGCACGGTCGACGACCGAACTGCCGACGCAATTGGCGGCCGCTACACCGAGCCGACCACCTCCAGCACGACGACCGGGGCCTCCACCTGACCAAGCGTGGTGTTACTATCATGCCAGGTTCGGACAGAAGGCCCGGACATGCCGACCCCCGTGCACCTTCGGCAGGCCGGGAAACGGCCAGGCCGGCGTTCATTACCAGCCATGAGCGCCGGCCACACGGGCAACTTACTGTTCATCACGGATAAAGCGTCCGGACGGCGCTTCCTGTGCGACACCGGCGCCCAACTGAGCGTCATACCCGCCTCTGACCAGGACAGGCAATCCGCGGTTTGCGGCCCCTCCTTGGTTGCGGCCAACGGATCGACCATCCGCACCTTCGGCCCGCGCAACGTCACCCTCTGCTTCGGCGGCCAACGCTTTGCTTGGACATTTGTAACCGCAAACGTGCCCATGGCTCTGCTAGGCGCCGACTTCCTCTGCGCACACGGACTGCTGGTGGACGTCCAACGGCGTCGTTTAATCAACGCCGAAACCTTCAGCTCCCTGGTATGCACATTGAGCAGCTCCGCGCCGACCGAGCTGGCATGCGCCGTCCCGGCGGCGAACGAGTTTGCTCGCCTGCTCACGGAGTTCCCGGCCCTCACGCGGCTGAAGTTTTCGGCCGTCGCAGTACGGCATGGGATCGAGCACCACATACCAACCACGGGCCCGCCGGTCTACGCCAGGGCCCGCCGCCTCGACCCAGCCAAGCTCGCCGTGGCGAAGGCCGAATTCGACGCATTGGAGCACCTTGGCATCGTGCGGTGCTCCGATAGCGCGTGGGCCTCGCCACTGCACATCGTGCCAAAGCCGGGGGGTGGATGGCGCCTGTGTGGCGACTACCGCCGTCTCAATGACGCTACCACCCCCGACAGGTACCTGATCCCGCATATCCAAGACTTCTCCGCCCGTCTGGCGGGACGGGTCATTTTTTCGAAAATTGATCTCATACAGGGATATCACCAGATACCTGTCAGGGCGGCCGACGTCCCTAAAACGGCAGTCATCACGCCGTTTGGCTTATTCGAATTCTTGCGGATGCCGTTTGGTCTCAAGAACGCGGCTCAGGCGTTCCAGCGCTTGATGGACGGCGTGCTGCGTGACCTGCCGTTCCTTTTCGTTTACCTGGACGACATCCTCGTCGCCAGCACGTCCCGGGCCGAGCACCTCCTCCACCTCCGAACACTGTTCGGGCGCCTCAGCGAGCACGGCCTCATCGTCAACCCGGCCAAATGCCACTTCGGCACGACGGCCGTTGATTTTTTGGGCCACCACATCACCAAGAACGGGGCCGTGCCGCTGCCAACCAAGGTCGAGGCCATCACCACGTTCCCGCGTCCCCGCACCATAAAGGCCCTGCAGGAATTCCTGGGAATGGTGAATTTTTATCACCGCTTCGTGCCCCGTGCTGCTCAACTCATGCGGCCCCTCTACGAAGCCCTCCGGGGCAAGCCGGCCAAGCACGACATCGCCTGGTCCGCAGCAATGGATGCGGCCTTCCAAAGCTCAAAGCGGGCCCTCGCCGACGCAACACTGCTCGCTCACCCGGTGCTCAACGCTCCCATCGCCCTCACCACGGATGCCTCCGACTACGCGGTGGGCGCCGTACATGAGCAATGGGTGAACAGGGTTTGGCAGCCACTCGCTTTTTTCAGCCGGCAGCTCCGGCCGAACGAGCTCAAATACAGCACGTTTGACCGGGAGCTCCTCGGTCTACACCTGGCCGTCCGCCATTTCCGCCACCTCCTGGAGGGCCGACCTTTCACGGCGTTCGTCGACCACAAGCCGTTGGTTTACGCCATGGCCAAGGTCACGGAGCCATGGTCGGCCCGCCAACAGCGCCACCTCTCCGCCGTGTCGGAGTTTACCACGGACATCCGGCACGTCGCCGGCAAAAACAACGCCGTGGCCGACTGTCTTTCCCAGGCCAGCGCGAACGCGGTCCACCTGGGCGTGGACTTTGCGCTTATGGCGGCGGACCAAACCACCGACACCACGGTGCAAGCCCTCCGGGCGGCGGACACGGGCCTCCGCCTGGCCGACATCCCCTTCGCGGACACTGTCCTGCTCTGCGACATCTCCCACGGCCAGCCTCGCCCCATCGTGCCCGTCACCTGGCAACGCCGCATCTTCGCCTCCCTCCACGGCCTTTCCCACCCGGGCCGGAAAGCTTCCCAGAAGCTGGTGTCGGCGCGATTCGTCTGGCACGGCCTTCGTCGGGACGTCCGCGATTGGACCAGCACCTGCACGGCCTGCCAACGGGCCAAGGTCCACCGACACACCCAGGCCCCGCTGGCACCTTTCACCGTGCCCGAACGACGTTTCGACCACGTCAACGTGGATCTGGTGGGCCCCCTCCCCCCGTCACGGGGGTTCACACACCTGCTCACCATGGTGGACAGGACCACCAGGTGGCCGGAGGCCGTTCCCCTCGTCTCCACCACTACCGCCGACGTGGCGCAGGCTTTCATCGCCACCTGGGTCGCCCGCTTCGGCGCACCGGCGGACATCTCATCAGACCGCGGACCACAGTTCACCTCCGAGCTGTGGGGCGCGGTCGCCCGCAACCTGGGGGTCAAGCTCCACCGTACTACGGCCTACCACCCCCAAGCAAACGGGTTGTGCGAGCGATTCCACCGCTCCATGAAGGCCGCACTCATGGCCGGCCTTCAAGATGGCGGTTGGGCCGACCGGCTGCCGTGGGTCCTTTTGGGCCTCCGCACGGCCCCCAAGGAGGACCTCCAGGCATCCACCGCCGATCTTGTCTATGGCCAGGCGCTACTCGTCCCGGGCGAATTCGTGCCCGACGCTACCAGTCCCTGGTCCGCAGCTCACCAGCGCTCGGACCTCCAGGAGGCCGCCCGACGGTTTGCCCCCGTGCCAACATCCCACCACGGTGACCCCCAGTCCTACGTCCCCCCAGCACTTCGCACAGCGGAGTATGTTTTTGTGCGTCACGACGCACATCGGGGGCCGCTCCGGCCGCCGTACGACGGGCCCTTCAGGGTGCTGCGACGGGACGACAAGTCGTTCGTCATCGACATCGGCGGCAGGTCGGACCGGATTGCGGTGGACCGTCTCAAGCCGGCGCACGTGGACGTCGACCACCCACCACGGGTGGCCCTTCCGCCGCGGCGAGGCCGCCCCCCGTCCACGGTGCCCCCCACTCGACCGCCCACCACCACACCGGACCCCCTCCCACGACCCGCCAGGGGTCGCTTCGGCCGGGTCATCAGGACCCCCCTCAAATTGACCCTGCCGGTGCAAGTCGATTCTGGGGGGACGTGTGTAGCGGCTACCGCTGGGTTTTCACAATCGCCTTGCACCTATCAAGGACGCGGAGCGATCACCATGCCGGGCTCGTCCAGGACGCCCGGGCAGGCCCGCGCTCAACTTGCCAGGCCTCGGTCGGGACGCCCGAGCATGCCCGGGCATGCCCGGGCAGGCTCGGCCTCAACTTGCCAAGCCGCAGCCAGGACGCTGGGCCACGCCGCCTCTCGCCTTTCCTGGGCAAACGCTCCGGGATAATATGTATATATATTGCTGCCCGATAAACGGGCTTTTCAGAGTGCCTGAGTGTTTGGTTTGATTAAAGCAACTCGGATGAATTCCAGCTTTTTGTCGCGGCCATTCTTCCGATCGACGTGGGAGCCCCAGCTCCTTCAATACAGAATTTTTAGCATCATACATCAATTCATAGATAATTATATATTTTCAATTACTCAAATTATTTATTATTGTTGGCTTGCACTTGTCTTCAATGGTGTGACCAAGAGATTGTGCAAAAGCACTGGCCACAAACATGGCACGCCGATCTGAGAGATTTACTCTGTCCAGAGTTGCCACTATTCCTGGAGTGATCACCTTGATGGGAGCCTTTTTCGCCTGTTTGGCAGAAGATGCACTTTGGAGTTTGAATTCATTGTCCCCTGAATCGGAGCTTTCAATCTCAGACTCATCATCATCATCAACCACAGCCGATGTTGATGGAACAGATTGCATTGCTGTTGGAGTCTCAGCAGCATGTTTCTTCTTTCTTTTATTTTCATTCTCAAGCCTGATACGCTTTCTGTTCTCCTTCACTGCCAGAGTGTTGTCGACAGATCCCATACGTGAACTTGAGGGATCCTCACGCTGCATGATAAGGAATGCTTTGTCTTCTTCATTCGTCATTTTCTCAAGCACATCATTTGGTGAGATACCGAAGAGGGATTGAAGATCATCTTTGAACATCTGCTTCTTCACTCTATCGTTTTTGAATGTCTTGGTTCTATTTTTCTTTACCAGTTTGTAGGCATCATACAACTTCAAAAGTTGGCGCTTACAGGAATCTACTCTTTGCACTGGAATTCGTGATTTCTCCCAGTATGCACACACAGCTTGTACACTAAGTTTGGCACTTTCACGAATTGTATGGTGTTCTTTTATGTGATGGTACACCATTTTCTGCAATGTGTGTCCTTTGGTTGGTAGTCCCTGGCGAGGGTGGGGGAAGGGGAGGGGAGGGGAACCCTCCCCTCCCCTTCCCCCACCAACTTCTGGCAGTCAGACCATAGTCATGCAGTCGTCTTCGTGCAGTATCATTGGAGATCCGTGGGTTTGCACGCCCCGGAGTTTCTGCCGCAGTGCGGGATGCTGGATGGAATCGATCCCGCAGGTGACATCGGACCATCTGCCTGTCCTGCCTTGCAGTGGTGACTCTTGGCCTCCCTGATCGAGGTCTGTCATCTGCAGAGTTGTGGAGGGTGTCTCTGTCCACCAGGGCCGATATCGTCTGGTGTGAACAGCCAAGGCGACGTGCCACCTCACGGTAGCTCAGTCCGCCTTGCAGCATGCCTAGGGCACGCTGCCGTTGATCCCTTGACAATCGTGGCATGTTGATTGAAATGCCCATTTTGCACTGGCCTTTTTAAAGCCAATATCAAGACATCACGTGCAGCTCATTAAAATCATCCCGTACCCCTTGGCTAATCACTGACAGTCAAAACGGCTGTTCAACAGCTGTGCTATGAAGTGACCATTGAAGGTTCAAGTGACCATCCATGACCGTTTTGTCTGACAGTGAGGACACTATTGTCCACAAATAAGTTCACACATTTACTACACGCAGTGTTATTGTTGATATTTAAAGGCTTCAAAGGTGGTAAGTTTCTTTTGCGTTTCAGTATATATATTATATATGTATATATATATATATATATATATATATATATATATATATGTATATATATATATATATATATATATATATATATATATATATATATATGTATATATATATATATATATATATGTATATATATATATATATATATATATATGTATGTATATATATATATATATATATACATAGTGGTTGATCAGCACATTCCTTCCCCGATTAAAATTACCTTCACAGTTCACACGCATTCATTTCCCAACCCCTGAATATCATCAACAGAGAATGGAAGGGAAATGTCTCATTGAAGCCGCTGTCTGACTGCATTAGAACTATAGCAACATATCAAATGTGGAAATCGTTATCAAGTTAAAGACTACGGGCATCTCTGTCCTTCACCAGCCAACTAGCAGACCATCCCAAATCACCTGAAGTGGAAGGGGAACCTCGGAGTAGATTGTTCGATGAAATACCATGACACTTAAAACACATTCAAAATCTCCATGATGCCACGAGATCGTGTAGAGAGTCTGGGATGTCAGCAAAGCACCGATATAGTTCAGTGATCCTTGCATTCCATGGAGTACCAAAGAAGAGCAGCTGCACACAAGCCTTTCATCGATGCGGTCAGCATGTGGGGTTGTGTGGCATGGTGCAAAGAATGGGGCAATCCTGTGAGGTTTCGTGGTGAGATGAGTGTAAGTGGGATGGGCTCGACAACAATGACCATAAATGTGAGGAATGACGGAGAATCTCTTTTTAAACCTCTCCAAAACATGTCGACGATGTTACATTAACCCTCATCCTCCCAACATATTTTACATACGTAAACAACCAACTCGGGATCTTTAGGGACCCGAGCTCTAAACCACTAAAGTTTAAACCAGTTATAACCATCAAAGCACGAAAGAATTGCGAAGGTATAACATCATTGACTGGAAACGTGCTTCATGTTCAAAATCTCATATTGATTGAATGATGTTTTATTGATAAAACAAACAAATCATTTTAAACAAAACTAGAATGCTACTTGGTAGAGCACATATCTCCGCCAGGCTGAACAGTTTACGTTTTGTATCCGACTGATAGGCTGGATTCGGATTCGGAACATTCGGCCTTGTCACACATGAAAATGTAAATTTTGTCACATTATTTGTTGTCAAAATCCAAAATCTTAATCTTGTCACCTAACCAATTCGTCCACCAACTTTTTTCTTAACTCGTCCATAACTGTTTGTGATATTGTCCAATATATCGTTTTTGGCCCCATCACTCAATGGTGAAGAATCACTTGAAATTAAAAACAAAATCTCGTATCTGCACGAGGATCCAGATATTCACCAAAATTGATGGTGGTATTTTAAGGCATGAGGTTGTCCATCATCTTGCATCAAATCAGCCTGTGCTACCAGGGTAGGATTTGAAACAGCTGTTTCAATTCACTATGTTCAGAGAGCTCTGATTCCTGCTTCACTTTCTTGTCAACACCTCGAGGACAGATAAACAACATCTCTTTCTTTTTCCTTGATGTTCCACCTCTGCAGCTGGGTGAGCAGTTTGTACACCGATAAACTTGATTGTCAATCTTATTGGAGCTTGAAGGGTTGGTACGTTTGCTCTTCGCTGGATCTGTGGCATCACCAACTCATAATGCCATCTCATGCAGGAAGATTAATCTTTGCCGCTATCCTTCCAATAATTTCCATTGTGGAAATTTGGCCAGCCAGATAAGGAAAGCAGCGACAGCACAAACAAGAAAGAGCAATCAGAGATTGCAGACCCTCGCCAGGATGTGTTTTCAGTGGTTTTTAAGGCTTTTGTGTTAAAAACAAATATGGCGGCCGAACCACGTGACCGATGACGTCATCATTTTTTTTTTCTCCACCAATTTATCCCAAGATGATGCTCAAGAAATTTCATCTTGATCGGATGAAGTTTTGTACTTGTCGAATTATGATGTCATAATGGAGGCACCTATGACATCATCATTAGCATATTTTATTCCCCATGGAGAGTTCTTTGCAATGAGCCATGTCTTAATTTTTTCTATGCAGCGCTTTCGGAGATATAGAGGTGCAACGTTTTTCGGTTTTTCCAAAATGGCGCCCATATCACGTGACCTATGACGTCACAATTATTTTAAAAATTATACAGGTGGAGCTGCACCTATGGTGGAAATTTTCTGTCAATCGGACCAACGGTTGCCGAGAAAATCATATTTATTCTGTGCGGACAAACGGATCCAAATTAGGCTATCAGCTAGGGGGGTCAACCGGTACCAAATTGAGGGAGTAAGGCTAATAATGATTTTTGACAAGGTTTTTACCTCTAGAATAAGAAAATATGTGATAGCAAATTCAACGATGTAGCTAAATGTGTGTTATCACCCATTTTCAAAATGGCCGCCACTTTACATACAAAATTTAACGTTGTTGTTGTTTTTAACGTTGTTAACGTTTGGGATTTAACATCCCAAACAAGACCATCATACCAGTCATGTCACTCACTGCTAAATTAGAAGATTACATGCATTTTGGCGGCCATTTTGAAAATGAGGTGATAACACCCATTTAGCTACATGGTTGAATTTGCTATCACATATTTTCATATTCTAGGGGTAAAGACCTATCCAAAAATCAATATTAGGCTTACTCCCTCATTTTGGTACCAATGGACCCTATTTTGGGGGTCTGGCTGATGGCCTAAATGCAATACCCTCTCCTGCGAGGGTAACAACAGGCCAACAATTGACTTTCCTTCTGGCAGTGTACAATGTAACCAAACCAGGTGGTTGAGGTTATGTACTCCACCTTTGGTCGCATTGTATTGCAGTATGAGCTCTGGTTTGCGGGTGTCACCTGCAACATTGTAACCATGATGCATAGTAGAGAAAGCTAGCACATCCTTGCCTTGCCTTGCCCCTGTAAATCAGAAACAATGACTTTGATTGTTGACATCAAACTGTGCACCTCCCTGGCGTAACTTGCTTTCACAGCATCTGCAACATCTGGCTTGTTGGATCGAACTGTTCCTACGTAGGTCAAGCCACCATTGAGTAGCTCCTCGGCTGAAGGGACATACTGGTAAGTAAATAAATTATCCGTTGTAACATTTTTGACTCAGCCTGTCATCCTTCCGAGGTCGACAAATTGAGTACCAGCTTGCTGGTAATTCCCTGTGTGTCGCAAAAGACGACTAACAGGGTTGGTGGCAGGAAGGGCATCCGGCCATAAAACATTGCTTCAAAAAGGGGACAACAGTGCCCGAAAATGTCCAACCCCTGCTCTGCAGGGAAAAATGGCCTCTAAAGGTGTTTTTTGTTTGTTTGTTTGTTTAAAGTATTCTGATTATGTTCGTGTGATTCTACGTGGTGCACTGTCTCGTAGCAACCATTGAAATTGGTTTAAAATACCGTGGTACTGTTTAAAATACCTTTAGTCGGTGTAGTATACTGCTTAATTCTGCCAGGTGAGCGCCCTATTTTGCCCTAAATGGGTGATGAGCGTCGGTATTGCCCCTATTTTATTCCATACGTTGCTGGCTTTGATGACATATACTGTCGGAAAGGACACCACCCCCTGAATGCTTCTAATTGCTCATCTACACCCACATCAGATGCAGCAACATGAAACTTTTGGAGATGGGCTTGAAATAAGTTCCAGAAGCCCCTGTAGAACATGAGTTTGTCAGTTTTTTCTCTTCCCTGTCTTTTAGCCTGATTGTCAAAACTCAAGAACTTCAAAATGTTGTTAAATCTGTTTCTCGACATGGTGGCAATAAAATTAGGTCTTCCCTGAAGTTCTGACCTCAAAGATGTGATGGGCTCATGGTTGCCTCTGTTCATGCCTGCGATGAGACCAAATCCGATGAAAGCCATCATCTCAGCTGATCCCATTCGGTAAGGACATTCTCGGGATTTAGTCAATTCCATTGTCTGATCTAGCGACTGGCGTTCCTGCCCGTCTCAAGTACGAGCATGTCAATCATCACAAGGGACAGGAACAATGCAAATGCTTCCTCTATGGAGTTGCATCCAGCTTCACTGGTTATTCCTGTACGCCTCGTATCAGTAATTATATCCTGGAGACAGCAGCACACAACCGCTGGGGGATGTTTTTGCCAGACAGTCCAATTTTCTCCCACGTAGTATTACTTGAGTGATCAGTGCCTCCTCATTTGAAGCTGTATCTTGAGCAGCTGCAACTGGCAGTTGTTGGGACACTTGTTCTCTACAGGGACCATGGCCTCTGACCTGCCCTCGACCACAACCTCTCACAGGCTGCTCGTTTTTATACACTTGAGGTGGTACATCACCTTGCGTCAAATCAGCCTGAGCCAGCAGGGGAGGATTTGGAGCAGCTGCTTCAATGTCACTGTGTTGAGAGGGCTCTGATAAATGGTCATCCTCGGAACAAGAAATGTTAGTGGCAACACCTTCATCAGAGTTGTCTCGGCCTTGTAAAACTAGTCGGAGGACTTCTGCTGCTGCTACTTCGGTGCACTTCCACGGTTAGCCATTATTCACTGCAAATAGAATATTCTTACTCAGTTACAAGCCCAAAATCAAGTGTAAAGTTCGTAATGTCATGACAATAAAAAGGATAAACTTACCTGCACAAAATAAATCAAATCACTGATGTTTGGAGCTGTCGGGTGGTAGTATTTGTCACAGGAAAAGAGGGTGGTAGGAATAAGTAAGTGGTAGATATAGGGTGAGTGACGTCATGGCACTGCTGAGGATGTGTTTGAAGTCATGCACACCTGCTCGGTATTTATGTTATGCAAGGTGAATGCTCATGCACAACAATGAACAAAGATTTATTGTGGTCCTATAGGACCCCAGATAAAAAAAAAATTCGTATACCATAAGTTTGCAATTATAAACCGCGGTTTATTCACGATTTTTGTAGTCAAAACCATCCAGTGCGGGTAATACATGAGTCAGGCTTCAATTTCACCTGGTTGTGTTAACTTGTTCCGGTTCTCCTCTCCACCTATGTGACAATGTAATCATTGCTAACAAAACATGTCTTCGACAATCTAGATTGTCTATAGTTGCTTTATTTTCACTTAAAAGTGACCAGCAGATTGTATCCGATTGTAATTTGATAGGATCCTCTTTATTTGTACGACAAGTGCTCAACTTTGCTTTTTGATAATGCCTCACTGATAAAATGGAACTTTCCGTTCAAGTGCCAGTGCGAGTGGACTGGGGTCATGTTTTTAGATATTATAACCTTTTATCTGATTATGTGTGGATGGTTTTGTCCGAAACCGAGCTTTGCAAATTTCTTGATTGTGACCAAACGCGAGTTCAAATTTCCAAACCCTCACATCCAATATGGATGTTCCAAACAGATGTTCTCTACACCTGATACAGATGTTCCAAACGGATCTTCCCTAAATCTGATATGGATATTCCAAATAGATGTTCCCTACATCCAATTACGGATGTTACAAACAGATGTTCCCTAAGTCTGATACAGATGTTGCAAACAGATGTTCCCTAAATCCGATATGGATATTCCAAATGGATGTTCCCTACATCCAATACGGATGTTCCAAACAGATGTTCCCTAAGTCTGATACGGATGTTCCAAACAGATGTTCCCTAAATCCGATATGGATATTCCAAATGGATGTTCCCTCCATCCAATACGGATGTTCCAAATAGATGTTCCCTAAATCCGATATGGATATTCCAAACAGATGTTCCCTAAATCCGATATGGATATTCCAAATGGATGTTCCCTACATCCAATACGGATGCTCCAAACAGATGTTCCCTAAGTCTGATACGGATGTTCCAAACAGATGTTCCCTAAATCCGATATGGATATTCCAAATGGATGTTCCCTAAGTCTGATACAGATGTTCCAAACAGATGTTCCCTAAATCCGATATGGATATTCCAAATGGATGTTCCCTCCATCCAATACGGATGTTCCAAACAGATGTTCCCTAAATCCGATATGGATATTCCAAATGGATGTTCCCTACATCCAATATGGATGCTCCAAACAGATGTCCCCTAAGTCTGATACGGATGTTCCAAACAGATGTTCCCTAAATCCGATATGGATATTCCAAATGGATGTTCCCTACATCCAATACGGATGTTCCAAACAGATGTTCCCTAAGTCTGATACGGATGTTCCAAACAGATGTTCCCTAAATCCGATATGGATATTCCAAATGGATGTTCCCTCCATCCAATACGGATGTTCCAAACAGATGTTCCCTAAATCCGATATGGATATTCAAAATGGATGTTCCCTACATCCAATACGGATGTTCCAAACAGATGTTCCCTAAATCCGATATGGATATTCCAAATGGATGTTCCCTACATCCAATACGGATGTTCCAAACAGATGTTCCCTAAATCCGATATGGATATTCCAAATGGATGTTCCCTACATCCAATACGGATGTTCCAAACAGATGTTCCCTAAATCCGATATGGATATTCCAAATGGATGTTCCCTACATCCAATACGGATGCTCCAAACAGATGTTCCCTAAGTCTGATACGGATGTTCCAAACAGATGTTCCCTAAATCCGATATGGATATTCCAAATGGATGTTCCCTCCATCCAATACGGATGTTCCAAACAGATGTTCCCTAAGTCTGATACGGATGTTGCAAACATATGTTCCCTCAATCCGATACGGAAGTTCCAAACGGATGTTCCCTAAATCCGATATGGACGTTCCAAATGGATGTTCCCTAAATCCGATACGGAAGTTCCAAACATATGTTCCCTAAATCCGATACGGAAGTTCCAAACGGATGTTCCCTAAATCCGATATGGAAGTTCCAAACGGATGTTCTCTTCATCCTATACAGATGTTCAAAATGGCTATCCTACATCCGTTATGGATGTCTGAGATGGATGTTCTATACACACGGAAAACTCTGAAAACAAGACGCCCATTTACAGCCGCTTTTAACTTGAAAGTAATGGAAGTTGCAAAATCAAAAGGAAGTCAGGCAGCTGGTCGAGAATTCAATGTGGATGAAGCCATAATTCAGCAATAGTGGGTTCAGGAAGAAAGTCTCCAGTCATTGCCTTGCCACAAGAAGGCCAACCGCAGAATAAAGTGCCAACATCCATCCATCGGGAAAGACATTGTTGCATGGCTTAAATCACTTTGACGATGTGTTCTTAGGATGTGCCATGTCCACCATACAGATAATAATGAAGGCCATGGATTTTGCTAAAGATCACAAAATGGAGAACTTATTCGCTACACCAACGTCTGTGCGGTGTTGGCTGTGGAGGTCTCGTCAAGAAGTGGTGTGGTTGATGTTATATGTTTTTCACCGAAGAACCGTCTTCGCCCACTCCCAGCCACCCCGGAAAAAAGAAAGCATAATTCTAAAAAACATCCGTAAAAAACTACAAAAAAAAAAAAATCATTTGGCCTGGTGGCGCAGGGATGATGAGCTGAATGGCCTCTTGCGTCTAAATTCCTTGTGTATCCTTGTGTGTAACCTCAGAGTGTCCCAAATACAGAAAAAATGTACTCAATAACATCTGAATTAGCTTTGTAGACAGGTCGGTTGTCTCTCTGTCTTCCACCACCTCCTTTTCCACCGCCTCCTTTTCACCGCCTCCTTTCTGGTATTGCACACACTGCTCTTTCTGTGCTTTGTCCACCCTTTCTCCCCCAGGTATATTGAGGGTGTACGTTATTCTTCCGAGCATACGTGATTCCCCATCAACCCCCTTCCAGGGAAACTTCTAAAATCCAGAATCTCTGCTCATCTGCACTCATTGTACACCGCTCCTTTCCTATGCCATCTCCAGGCATTGCAAAACGTCATTGCCGGGCACCGAAGGGGGCTCGGCAGTGACGCACGCTGAAAGGGAGTACTCAGTTTTCACTCTGGTTGTTTGGTTGTTTGTTTGTTTTTGTACACCGCACCTTTCCTATGCCATCTCCAGGCATTGCAAATCGTCATTGCCGGGCACCAAAGGGGGCTCGGCAGTGACGCACGCTGAAAGGGTTTTTTTGTGAAGGTTTTTTGGAACTTTGAAAAGTTTCAAAACTTTGAAAAAGTTTTTTGTTTTTTTGCAGTGACGCACGCTGATGCCAAAGTGACGCACGCTGAAAACTCAGTTTTCACTCTGGTTGTTTTCTTTCTTTATTTCTTGTTTGTTTGTTTGTTTGTTTGTCTGGGCGATATCTCAGCCATCCTTTGAGCTAGGAAGCTGAAATTTCGGCACAATGGTGAGCAAGTCCTTTGTCAAAAACGAGATTTTTGTTTTTTGATTAATCAATTAATTGAGGAGTTATTTAATTATTAGCGATGAATTAAGTACTTATTTAATTAATCAAATTTCCTTTCTCTTCTGACCATCAACTCAGGCACCTTTTGAGTTAGGAAGCTGATATTTGGACATGCCAATGACCAGATGATTTGGCTGCAAAGGCTATTTTTGATTTATTAATTAATCAATTAATCAATGAATCGATTAATTATTTAATTATTCGATTAATGACTAAAAAATTTTTTTTTTTAAGTTACAGATTCTGATGAAATGGTGGTGGTTTATGTGTTCTCTGACCGAATTGATTGATAATTAAAAAATTGTATGATTATTATTTATTTATTTTCATTATCAATCATTTATTTATTTTCTTTCTCATTTGACCAATATCTCAGGCACCTTTTGAGCTCGGAAGCTAATATTTGGACATGAGAGTGACCAAGTGATGTGGCTATCAAAGATATTTTTGATTTATTGATTAATCAATTAATTATTCAATTTTTTATTAATGGCTTATTTAATTAAAAAATTTAAAAGATACATCTTCGGATGAAGCACTAGTGGTTTAGTTATGCTATTAGCCATTTGATTAAGAAAATATTTTGTGATAATCTTTTATTGATTTTAATAATACAATTCATCAATCAATTATTGTACACCTCTACCTCCAAATGCAGTCTCTATGAGCTGCACTGCGGTATTGCTGGACGCTGGAGGCGCCCCAGCAAAGCCACGCTGTAGGATATTTAATTATTTGGCATGGGGGTGGTGTACTTTGAATGTATCTGTACTTGTTCGTTCTTCCTTTTTCCTGCCTGTGGAGTCAACTTACACATTCTCTTCATTCTCATTCTTCCCTCCAGGTCTTCAAAACACTTGTTGACCACCATCTCAGATCGTCCTCCATTGAAAACCATGATCTCTTCTACCCCCATTCACCCACCCGAAGCCCACCTCTTTCCAAGTTCCCAGTACTACATTTCCTTCCTTAGAGTTTGCTTCTGTATCCGTCTTATCGCCTTCATTCTTATCCACATCCCTTATTTCTCCATCTCTCCCTCTATTTTGTCCTTCGACCCAGCTGTTGGTGTGTTTTCCCCCTCGACTGTTTCTTTTGTTCTGTTATGTCCTGATCCTGTGCTCTATCTCCTCCATGAGCCTCGACTTTATATACAAAAAAGATGCCAAAGAAAGTTTTCTACCAAAATGACACTGCACTGGGTGTCCTGGTAAAATTGCAAGCCTGTGTTGCCTCCACTCTGCCGAAGGTTAATTTAAGACCTTCCTACAAATGGCTCTGATAATGCCTGACAGGCTGCAATAATGGGTTTTCTTAGTGTTTCCATTTTGTGACAATTTTTTTTTTCCTTCTGCAATTAAGGTTTAATGAAGAACTTGTTTTCATATATTATATGCAGGACAAGAACATTACTGTACATATACATACATTACATAAACATTAAGAGACAACAGAAGATAAATCATTGCAGGATATAGGGATTTTAACCTGGGATCCACAATATCATGAAATATGTGCTGAGATGGGAACATCGAGGAGGACAACACATGAACAGTCATGTTTTTTATTTATTTGGTAGTGTCCTTTGTTGTGTTGGTAGTTAGTAGTGGCTGTGAATATGGTAGCATCATTGAGTTTTATGCACGCCGGATTTTGAGATTGATGATTTTCCCCTATGTACGATTTACATTTGATTGCAAATCGAACCTCAAATTGCTCTGATGGGCTCAGCACAAAAACCACATCACAGATAGGCCAGACCAGATTTTATTCACAATCCCACGCATACATACATACATACATTCACACATACATATATACATACATACACACATATATACGCACATATATACATACATACATACATACATACATACACATATACATTACATATATACTCATACATACATACATACATACATACATATATATGACAGACATACATACATATATAAACATACATATATACATACATGCATACATAAATACATATTATATACATACATACACACATACATATATGCATACATACATACATATATATGATACACATACACACATATATAAACATACATATATACATACATGCATACATACATACATATTACATACATACATATATTATATACATACATGAACACATACATGTATATTATATACATACATGCACACATGTTCCCAGACAGACAGACAAATGAAAAATCGGTCAGAGACCGAGGACTTGCCGGAATGTACTTTTTTTTAAATCGGCCATTTTGGATCAAAATAATAATACATAAGGACATGGGTTGAATCTCTGCTTGAGAGAATACCAACCCACTCCCCGCCATCACGGTCGTCTCTCCAACTCACAATCCCACGAGATATGCAGAAAGGACGACACAAAACCAATTATCTTCTTTTTGATTCGTATATAAACATCATTAAAAGTAAATAATGACCTCTGCCAAAGTTCAAACGACGTGGGTTTAATCTCTACATGAGAGAATTCCACTTAGCTTTTTGGACGGTGTATAAGCTAACAGATCGCTGTCTCCATCGATCTTGCCAAGGCCGTAACACCTATCGGCTCAAAATACTTTTAACTGTTGACTTGGTAGTTTTTACAATGAAGGAAACACGTATCGGGAGTACATACGACAAATTACGACATAGCGATTGTGAATGTACATTCACATTTGATTTAAAAAAAACACCTTTAGAGGCCATTTTTCCCTGCATTTGATTGCAAATGCAATTTACATTTACAGCTCTGAGGCGTCTTTCGCTTCACATCGCAGTGACGGCGAGCACCAACATGGCGGCTGTAAGATTAAAATCGAACGATTTTCACGTTTTGGGTGACCTTGAGCTTGACCTTGGGCCTAGAGAGTTAAAAATTGGGTGCAGTCTATTCCAGGGCAAGGCAAATATGTGTGTAAAGTATGGTGATGCTATGTGCAACGATGTAGACGTAGTACTGCGCACAAACAAACAGACAGACAGAAAATATGGCGGCCGAACCACGTGACCGATGACGTCATCATTATTTGTTTTCTAAACTAATTTATTCCTAGATTATGCTCAAGAAATTTCATCTTGATCGGATGAAGTTTTGTACTTGTCGAATTATGACGTCAAAATTGAGGCACCTATGACATCATGATTAACATATTTTATTCCGCATGAAGAGTTCTTTACAATGAGCCATGTCTCAATATTTTCTATTCAGCACTTTCGGAGATATAGAGGTGCAAAGTTTTCTGGTTTTTCCAAGATGGCGGCCGAACCACGTGACCGATGACGGCATCATAATTATTTTTTCTCCACCAGTTTATGCCGACATGGCGCTCAATAAATTGCATGTTGATTGGATGAAGTTTTGTACTTGTCGAATTATGACGTCATAATGGAGGCCTTGGGCTGAGAGAGTTAGAAATTGGGCACAGTCTATTCCAGGGCAAGGCAAATATGTGTGTAAAATATGGCAATGCTATGTGCAACGATGTAGACGTAGTACTGCGCACAAACAAACAGACAAATCAACCAACCAACATACTTGCCGGATTCTATTCCGACAAGTAACAAACAAACGGACCCAAATGCAATACCCTCTCCTCTGGCGAGGGGTAATAACATCAATGAACAAGTAACCACAAAATATTCTGATGATGTTGCATTTAATGCACAAATATGGTTTCCTGGACTTATTTTTTATGCAGCGCAATACTGCGGGGTTGCATCATTTACTGAGGGCGTGGCTGTTCAGCTGATACAGTGCCCTCTGTTGGTCAGGGAAGGAATTTGTATTGGTTTCTTTACGCTAATGCTGGTAGACAGGATTTCCGTTTAACGTCCATCAGGGGGATGGCACACACATTGATGAATCTCCCTGCCTGCGAAGCACCAGGACAACAGGGTCCAGATTCAAGCCAAGACGATACATCCTGAAGGTGAGTGTGCATACCTTGAGGCCATCCTGTCAGCCCGTTTCCTGCACAAACGATGACACAGAAAATTAAAAACAAAATCATTAAAAAGTCCTCAACATGCATTCAAATGAAAAGTGTATTTAAACAGGGAGTTGAAGCAGGTGACAGGAGGACAGAGGAAACAGACCACAGCGGAGGGAGACATACACACTTTCCAGAAGTTTATTTCCAATCCAAATGTTGAATAATTCCATCGCCAGTAACGTTTCATTGACTGGTCGTTTACTGTAAATCTAAGGATTTGTGTCCAATTGCCTGTGAATATCATAAATACTAAGGACACCATAAAATACAAAAAAGGGATCAACTGGCTCATCATACTCAACTCCATCCCATTCCAGCTCTTCTTCTTTATTTTCCGGTTATTGGCGCTGAGGAAGCGCCTCGAGCGAATGACTTCCAGCCAGTGTAACGCTAATTCCTGTCACAGGAATTCTGAGATCATATAAGTGGGCGTGGCAGTTCCTGATTGGTTCGTGTTGGGGAACCCCTTCTTGCTGCCGACGTGACGTAAATTCGCGCACGCGCACTGGTGAAGCGCGAGATTCGGCCCAAGGTTCTTATTATTATTAGCGCTGAGGAAGCGCCTCTAGCGAATGACTTCCAGCCAGTGTAACGCGAATTCCTGTCACAGGAATTCTGAGATCATATGTGTGACGTGGCAGTTCCTGATTGGTTCGTGTTGGGGAACGCCTTCTCGCTGCCGACGTGACGTAAATTCGCGCACGCGCACTGGTGAAGCTTACTCGATCTTACTCGATCCCATATTACATGTACTTTCATTGCATACAAATTATACTTCCTCCTAGAAATTCCATGCCCGAACCTCAGCGCAATCCAAGAGGATTCACTTGTTGCATTCCAAAATTGTTTATCTATACACAGGTACAATTGTTTATCTATATTCTTATTATTGATTATTAGCGCTGAGGAAGCGCCTCGAGCGAATGACTTCCAGCCAGTGTAACGCGAATTCCTGTCACAGGAATTCTGAGATCATATAAGTGTGACGTGGCAGTTCCTGATTGGTTCGTGTTGGGGAACCCCTTCTCGCTGCCGACGTGACGTAAATTCGCGCACGCGCACTGGTGAAGCGCGAGATTCGGCCCAAGGTTCTTATTATTATTATTATTATTATTTTTGTATACAAGATCGAGGCTCGAACCATGATCGAGGCTCGAAATTCCATGCCCGAACCTCAGCGCAATCCAAGAGGATTCACTTGTTGATTGAGTAATTTCCAAAGCACGTGTGTTCGGGCTATTTGTGAATACACCAGGTATTTGGACATGATATTGGATCCCATGAAGAATCGTGGCTTTTTTACCTGGAATTAGCACAGTAACATGCTACCTGATAGTCAAACACTGACCAAGCCTCTCTGAATGCAGCAATGCAGATCTACAGATGTAACGGCCTCTCTGAATGCAGCAATGTAGATCTATAGATGTAACGGCCTCTCTGAATGCAGCAATGCAGATCAAAAGATGTAACGGCCTCTCTGAATGCAGCAATGTAGATCTATAGATGTAACGGCCTCTCTGAATGCAGCAATGTAGATCTTTAGATGTAACGGCCTCTCTGAATGCAGCAATGCAGATCTAAAGATGTAACGGCCTCTCTGAATGCAGCAATGTAGATCTACAGATGTAACGGCCTCCCTGAATGCAGCAATGTAGATCTTTAGATGTAACGGCCTCTCTGAATGCAGCAATGTAGATCTATAGATGTAACGGCCTCTCTGAATGCAGCAATGTCGATATACAGATGTAACGGCCTCTCTGAATGCAGCAATGTAGATCTTTAGATGTAACGGCCTCTCTGAATGCAGCAATGTAGATCTATAGATGTAACGGCCTCTCTGAATGCAGCAATGTCGATCTATAGATGTAACGGCCTCTCTGAATGCAGCAATGTAGATCTTTAGATGTAACGGCCTCTCTGAATGCAGCAATGTAGATCTATAGATGTAACGGCCTCTCTGAATGCAGCAATGTAGATCTTTAGATGTAACGGCCTCTCTGAATGCAGCAATGTAGATCTTTAGATGTAACGGCCTCTCTGAATGCAGAAATGTAGATCTATAGATGTAACGGGCTCTCTGAATGCAGCAATGTAGATCTATAGATGTAACGGCCTCTCTGAATGCAGAAATGTAGATCTATAGATGTAACGGCCTCTATGAATGCAGCAATGTAGATCTATAGATGTAACGGCCTCTCTGAATGCAGCAATGTAGATCTATAGATGTAACGGCCTCTCTGAATGCAGCAATGTAGATCTTTAGATGTAACGGCCTCTCTGAATGCAGCAATGTAGATCTACAGATGTAACGGCCTCTCTGAATGCAGAAATGTAGATCTATAGATGTAACGGGCTCTCTGAATGCAGCAATGTAGATCTATAGATGTAACGGCCTCTCTGAATGCAGCAATGTATATCTATAGATGTGACGGCCTCTCTGAATGCAGCAATGCAGATCTATAGATATAATGGTCTCTCTGAATGCAGCAATGTTGATCTATAGATGTAACGGCCTCTCTGAATGCAGCATTGTAGATCTTTAGATGTAACGGCCGCTCTGAATGCAGCAATGCAGATCTACAGATGTAACGGCCTCTCTGAATGCAGCAATGTAGATCTACAGATGTAACGGCCTCTCTGAATGCAGAAATGTAGATCTATAGATGTAACGGCCTCTCTGAATGCAGCAATGTAGATCTATAGCTGTAACGGCCTCTCTGAATGCAGCAATGTAGATCTATAGATGTAACGGCCTCTCTGAATGCAGAAATGTAGATCTATAGATGTAACGGCCTCTCTGAATGCAGCAATGTAGATCTATAGATGTAACGGCCTCTCTGAATGCAGAAATGTAGATCTATAGATGTAACGGGCTCTCTGAATGCAGAAATGTAGATCTATAGATGTAACGGCCTCTCTGAATGCAGCAATGTATATCTACAGACGTAACGGCCTCTCTGAATGCAGCAATGTAGATCTATAGATGTAACGGCCTCTCTGAATGCAGAAATGTAGATCTATAGATGTAACGGCCTCTCTGAATGCAGAAATGTAGATCTACAGATGTAACGGCCTCTCTGAATGCAGAAATGTAGATCTGCAGATGTAACGGCCTCTCTGAATGCAGAAATGTAGATCTATAGATGTAACGGCCTCTCTGAATGCAGAAATGTAGATCTATAGATTTAACGGCCTCTCTGAATGCAGAAATGTAGATCTATAGATGTAACGGCCTCTCTGAATGCAGCAATGCAGATCTATAGATTTAACGGCCTCTCTGAATGCGGCAATGCAGATCTACAGATGTAACGGCCTCTCTGAATGCAGCAATGTATATCTATAGATGTAACGGCCTCTCTGAATGCAGCAATGCAGATCTATAGATTTAACGGCCTCTCTGAATGCGGCAATGCAGATCTACAGATGTAACGGCCTCTCTGAATGCAGCAATGTATATCTATAGATGTAACGGCCTCTCTGAATGCAGCAATGCAGATCTATAGATGTAACGGCCTCTCTGAATGCAGCAATGCAGATCTATAGATGTAACGGCCTCTCTGAATGCAGCAATGCAGATCTACAGATGTAACGGCCTCTTTGAATGCGGCAATGCAGATCTACAGATGTAACGGCCTCTCTGAATGCAGAAATGTAGATCTATAGATGTAACGGCCCCTCTGAATGCAGCAATGTAGATCTATAGATGCAACGGCCTCTCTGAATGCATCAATGCAGATCTATAGATGTAACGGCCTCTCTGAATGCAGCAATGTAGATCTATAGATGTAACAGCCTCTATGAATGCAGCAGTGTAGATCTATAGATGTGACGGCCTCTATGAATGCAGCAATGTAGATCTATAGATGTGACGGCCTCTCTGAATGCAGCAATGTAGATCTATAGATGTGACGGCCTCTCTGAATGCAGCAATGTAGATCTATAGATGTAACAGCCTCTATGAATGCAGCAATGTAGATCTATAGATGTGACGGCCTCTCTGAATGCAGCAATGTAGATCTATAGATGTAATGGTCTCTCTGAATGCAGCAATGTAGATCTATAGATGTGACGGCCTCTCTGAATGCAACAATGTTGATCTATAGATGTAATGGTCTCTCTGAATGCAGCAATGTAGATCTATAGATGTAATGGTCTCTCTGAATGCAGCAATGTAGATCTATAGATGTAATGGTCTCTCTGAATGCAGCAATGTAGATCTATAGATGTGACGGCCTCTCTGAATGCAGCAATGTAGATCTATAGATGTAATGGGCTCTCTGAATGCAGAAATGCAGATCTATAGATGTGATGGCCTCTCTGAATGCAGCAATGTAGATCTATAGATGTAATGGGCTCTCTGAATGCAGCAATGTTGATCTATAGATGTAATGGTCTCTCTGAATGCAGCAATGTTGATCTATAGATGTAACGGCCTATCTGAATGCAGCAATGCAGATCTATAGATGTAATGGTCTCTCTGAATGCAGCAATGTTGATCTATCGATGTAATGGTCTCTCTGAATGCAGCAATGTTGATCTATAGATGTAACGGCCTCTATGAATGCAGAAATGTAGATCTATAGATGTGACGGCCTCTCTGAATGCAGCAATGTAGATCTACAGATGTAACGGCCTCTCTGAATGTAGCAATGTAGATCTATAGATGTAACGGCCTCTCTGAATGCAGCAATGCAGATCTATAGATGTAACGGCCTCTCTGAATGCAGCAATGCAGATCTATAGATGTAACGGCCTCTCTGAATGCAGCAATGCAGATCTACAGATGTAACGGCCTCTTTGAATGCGGCAATGCAGATCTACAGATGTAACGGCCTCTCTGAATGCAGAAATGTAGATCTATAGATGTATCGGCCCCTCTGAATGCAGCAATGTAGATCTATAGATGCAACGGCCTCTCTGAATGCAGCAATGCAGATCTATAGATGTAACGGCCTCTCTGAATGCAGCAATGTAGATCTATAGATGTAACAGCCTCTATGAATGCAGCAATGTAGATCTATAGATGTGACGGCCTCTCTGAATGCAGCAATGTAGATATATAGATGTGACGGCCTCTATGAATGCATCAATGTAGATCTATAGATGTGACGGCCTCTCTGAATGCAGCAATGTAGATCTATAGATGTAACGGCCTCTCTGAATGCAGCAATGTAGATCTATAGATGTAACGGCCTCTCTGAATGCAGCAATGTCGATCTATAGATGTAACGGCCTCTCTGAATGCAGCAATGTAGATCTATAGATGTAACGGCCTCTCTGAATGCAGCAATGTAGATCTTTAGATGTAACGGCCTCTCTGAATGCAGCAATGTAGATCTACAGATGTAACGGCCTCTCTGAATGCAGAAATGTAGATCTATAGATGTAACGGGCTCTCTGAATGCAGCAATGTAGATCTATAGATGTAACGGCCTCTCTGAATGCAGCAATGTATATCTATAGATGTGACGGCCTCTCTGAATGCCGCAATGCAGATCTATAGATATAATGGTCTCTCTGAATGCAGCAATGTTGATCTATAGATGCAACGGCCTCTCTGAATGCAGCATTGTAGATCTTTAGATGTAACGGCCTCTCTGAATGCAGCAATGCAGATCTACAGATGTAACGGCCTCTCTGAATGCAGCAATGTAGATCGACAGATGTAACGGCCTCTCTGAATGCAGAAATGTAGATCTATAGATGTAACGGCCTCTCTGAATGCAGCAATGTAGATCTATAGATGTAACGGCCTCTCTGAATGCAGCAATGTAGATCTATAGATGTAACGGCCTCTCTGAATGCAGAAATGTAGATCTATAGATGTAACGGCCTCTCTGAATGCAGCAATGTAGATCTATAGATGTAACGGCCTCTCTGAATGCAGAAATGTAGATCTATAGATGTAACGGGCTCTCTGAATGCAGAAATGTAGATCTATAGATGTAATGGCCTCTCTGAATGCAGCAATGTATATCTACAGACGTAACGGCCTCTCTGAATGCAGCAATGTAGATCTATAGATGTAACGGCCTCTCTGAATGCAGAAATGTAGATCTATAGATGTAACGGCCTCTCTGAATGCAGAAATGTAGATCTACAGATGTAACGGCCTCTCTGAATGCAGGAATGTAGATCTACAGATGTAACGGCCTCTCTGAATGCAGAAATGTAGATCTATAGATGTAACGGCCTCTCTGAATGCAGAAATGTAGATCTATAGATGTAACGGCCTTCCTGAATGCAGCAAATTAGATCTATAGATGTAACGGCCTCGCTGAATGCAGCAATACAGATCTGCAGATGTAACGGCCTCTCTGAATGCAGAAATGTAGATCTATAGATGTAACGGCCTCTCTGAATGCAGCAATGCAGATCTATAGATTTAACGGCCTCTCTGAATGCGGCAATGCAGATCTACAGATGTAACGGCCTCTCTGAATGCAGCAATGTATATCTATAGATGTAACGGCCTCTCTGAATGCAGCAATGCAGATCTATAGATGTAACGGCCTCTCTGAATGCAGCAATGCAGATCTATAGATGTAACGGCCTCTCTGAATGCAGCAATGCAGATCTACAGATGTAACGGCCTCTTTGAATGCGGCAATGCAGATCTACAGATGTAACGGCCTCTCTGAATGCAGAAATGTAGATCTATAGATGTAACGGCCCCTCTGAATGCAGAAATGTAGATCTATAGATGCAACGGCCTCTCTGAATGCAGCAATGCAGATCTATAGATGTAACGGCCTCTCTGAATGCAGCAATGTAGATCTATAGATGTAACGGCCTCTCTGAATGCAGCAATGTAGATCTTTAGATGTAACGGCCTCTCTGAATGCAGCAATGTAGATCTACAGATGTAACGGCCTCACTGAATGCAGAAATGTAGATCTATAGATGTAACGGGCTCTCTGAATGCAGCAATGTAGATCTATAGATGTAACGGCCTCTCTGAATGCAGCAATGTATATCTATAGATGTGACGGCCTCTCTGAATGCCGCAATGCAGATCTATAGATATAATGGTCTCTCTGAATGCAGCAATGTTGATCTATAGATGCAACGGCCTCTCTGAATGCAGCATTGTAGATCTTTAGATGTAACGGCCTCTCTGAATGCAGCAATGCAGATCTACAGATGTAACGGCCTCTCTGAATGCAGCAATGTAGATCGACAGATGTAACGGCCTCTCTGAATGCAGAAATGTAGATCTATAGATGTAACGGCCTCTCTGAATGCAGCAATGTAGATCTATAGATGTAACGGCCTCTCTGAATGCAGCAATGTAGATCTATAGATGTAACGGCCTCTCTGAATGCAGAAATGTAGATCTATAGATGTAACGGCCTCTCTGAATGCAGCAATGTAGATCTATAGATGTAACGGCCTCTCTGAATGCAGAAATGTAGATCTATAGATGTAACGGGCTCTCTGAATGCAGAAATGTAGATCTATAGATGTAATGGCCTCTCTGAATGCAGCAATGTATATCTACAGACGTAACGGCCTCTCTGAATGCAGCAATGTAGATCTATAGATGTAACGGCCTCTCTGAATGCAGAAATGTAGATCTATAGATGTAACGGCCTCTCTGAATGCAGAAATGTAGATCTACAGATGTAACGGCCTCTCTGAATGCAGGAATGTAGATCTACAGATGTAACGGCCTCTCTGAATGCAGAAATGTAGATCTATAGATGTAACAGCCTCTCTGAATGCAGAAATGTAGATCTATAGATGTAACGGCCTTCCTGAATGCAGCAAATTAGATCTATAGATGTAACGGCCTCGCTGAATGCAGCAATGCAGATCTGCAGATGTAACGGCCTCTCTGAATGCAGAAATGTAGATCTATAGATGTAACGGCCTCTCTGAATGCAGCAATGCAGATCTATAGATTTAACGGCCTCTCTGAATGCGGCAATGCAGATCTACAGATGTAACGGCCTCTCTGAATGCAGCAATGTATATCTATAGATGTAACGGCCTCTCTGAATGCAGCAATGCAGATCTATAGATGCAACGGCCTCTCTGAATGCAGCAATGCAGATCTATAGATGTAACGGCCTCTCTGAATGCAGCAATGCAGATCTACAGATGTAACGGCCTCTTTGAATGCGGCAATGCAGATCTACAGATGTAACGGCCTCTCTGAATGCAGAAATGTAGATCTATAGATGTAACGGCCCCTCTGAATGCAGCAATGTAGATCTATAGATGCAACGGCCTCTCTGAATGCAGCAATGCAGATCTATAGATGTAACGGCCTCTCTGAATGCAGCAATGTAGATCTATAGATGTAACAGCCTCTATGAATGCAGCCGTGTAGATCTATAGATGTGACGGCCTCTATGAATGCAGCAATGTAGATCTATAGATGTGACGGCCTCTCTGAATGCAGCAATGTAGATCTATAGATGTGACGGCCTCTCTGAATGCAGCAATGTAGATCTATAGATGTAACAGCCTCTATGAATGCAGCAATGTAGATCTATAGATGTGACGGCCTCTCTGAATGCAGCAATGTAGATCTATAGATGTAATGGTCTCTCTGAATGCAGCAATGTAGATCTATAGATGTGACGGCCTCTCTGAATGCAACAATGTTGATCTATAGATGTAATGGTCTCTCTGAATGCAGCAATGTAGATCTATAGATGTAATGGTCTCTCTGAATGCAGCAATGTTGATCTATAGATGTAACGGCCTCTCTGAATGCAGAAATGTAGATCTATAGATGTGATGGCCTCTCTGAATGCAGCAATGTAGATCTATAGATGTAATGGTCTCTCTGAATGCAGCAATGTTGATCTATAGATGTAATGGTCTCTCTGAATGCAGCAATGTTGATCTATAGATGTAACGGCCTATCTGAATGCAGCAATGCAGATCTATAGATGTAACGGCCTCTCTGAATGCAGCATTGTAGATCTTTAGATGTAACGGCCTCTCTGAATGCAGCAATGCAGATCTACAGATGTAACGGCCTCTCTGAATGCAGCAATGTATATCTACAGACGTAACGGCCTCTCTGAATGCAGCAATGTAGATCTATAGATGTAACGGCCTCTCTGAATGCAGAAATGTAGATCTATAGATGTAACGGCCTCTCTGAATGCAGAAATGTAGATCTACAGATGTAACGGCCTCTCTGAATGCAGGAATGTAGATCTACAGATGTAACGGCCTCTCTGAATGCAGAAATGTAGATCTATAGATGTAACGGCCTCTCTGAATGCAGAAATGTAGATCTATAGATGTAACGGCCTCTCTGAATGCAGCAAATTAGATCTATAGATGTAACGGCCTCGATGAATGCAGCAATGCAGATCTGCAGATGTAACGGCCTCTCTGAATGCAGAAATGTAGATCTATAGATGTAACGGCCTCTCTGAATGCAGCAATGCAGATCTATAGATTAAACGGCCTCTCTGAATGCGGCAATGCAGATCTACAGATGTAACGGCCTCTCTGAATGCAGCAATGTTTATCTATAGATGTAACGGCCTCTCTGAATGCAGCAATGCAGATCTATAGATGTAACGGCCTCTCTGAATGCAGCAATGCAGATCTATAGATGTAACGGCCTCTCTGAATGCAGCAATGCAGATCTACAGATGTAACGGCCTCTTTGAATGCGGCAATGCAGATCTACAGATGTAACGGCCTCTCTGAATGCAGCAATGCAGATCTATAGATGTAACGGCCTCTCTGAATGCAGCAATGTAGATCTATAGATGTAACAGCCTCTATGAATGCAGCAGTGTAGATCTATAGATGTGACGGGGTCTATGAATGCAGCAATGTAGATCTATAGATGTGACGGCCTCTCTGAATGCAGCAATGTATATCTATAGATGTGACGGCCTCTCTGAATGCAGCAATGTAGATCTATAGATGTAACAGCCTCTATGAATGCAGCAATGTAGATCTATAGATGTGACGGCCTCTCTGAATGCAGCAATGTAGATCTATAGATGTAATGGTCTCTCTGAATGCAGCAATGTAGATCTATAGATGTGAAGGCCTCTCTGAATGCAACAATGTTGATCTATAGATGTAATGGTCTCTCTGAATGCAGCAATGTAGATCTATAGATGTAATGGTCTCTCTGAATGCAGCAATGTTGATCTATAGATGTAACGGCCTCTCTGAATGCAGAAATGTAGATCTATAGATGTGATGGCCTCTCTGAATGCAGCAATGTAGATCTATAGATGTAATGGTCTCTCTGAATGCAGCAATGTTGATCTATAGATGTAATGGTCTCTCTGAATGCAGCAATGTTGATCTATAGATGTAACGGCCGATCTGAATGCAGCAGATCTACAGATGTAATGGTCTCTCTGAATGCAGCAATGTTGATCTATCGATGTAATGGTCTCTCTGAATGCAGCAATGTTGATCTATAGATGTAACGGCCTCTATGAATGCAGAAATGTAGATCTATAGATGTGACGGCCTCTCTGAATGCAGCAATGTAGATCTACAGATGTAACGGCCTCTCTGAATGCAGCAATGTAGATCTATAGATGTAACGGCCTCTCTGAATGCAGCAATGCAGATCTATAGATGTAACGGCCTCTCTGAATGCAGCAATGCAGATCTATAGATGTAACGGACCTCTCTGAATGCAGTAATGCAGATCTACAGATGTAACGGCCTCTTTGAATGCGGCAATGCAGATCTACAGATGTAACGGCCTCTCTGAATGCAGAAATGTAAATCTATAGATGTAACGGCCCCTCTGAATGCAGCAATGTAGATCTAGAGATGCAACGGCCTCTCTGAATGCAGCAATGCAGATCTATAGATGTAACGGCCTCTCTGAATGCAGCAATGTAGATCTATAGATGTAACAGCCTCTATGAATGCAGCAATGTAGATCTATAGATGTGACGGCCTCTCTGAATGCAGCAATGTAGATCTATAGATGTGACGGCCTCTCTGAATGCAGCAATGTAGATCTATAGATGTAACAGCCTCTATGAATGCAGCAATGTAGATCTATAGATGTGACGGCCTCTCTGAATGCAGCAATGTAGATCTATAGATGTAACGGCCTCTCTGAATGCAGCAATGTAGATCTATAGATGTAACGGCCTCTCTGAATGCAGCAATGTCGATCTATAGATGTAACGGCCTCTCTGAATGCAGCAATGTAGATCTATAGATGTAACGGCCTCTCTGAATGCAGCAATGCAGATCTACAGATGTAACGGCCTCTCTGAATGCAGCAATGTAGATCTATAGATGTAACGGCCTCTCTGAATGCAGCAATGTATATCTATAGATGTAACGGCCTCTCTGAATGCAGCAATGCAGATCTACAGATGTAACGGCCTCTTTGAATGCGGCAATGCAGATCTACAGATGTAACGGCCTCTCTGAATGCAGAAATGTAGATCTATAGATGTAACGGCCCCTCTGAATGCAGCAATGTAGATCTATAGATGCAACGGCCTCTCTGAATGCATCAATGCAGATCTATAGATGTAACGGCCTCTCTGAATGCAGCAATGTAGATCTATAGATGTAACAGCCTCTATGAATGCAGCAGTGTAGATCTATAGATGTGACGGCCTCTATGAATGCAGCAATGTAGATCTATAGATGTGACGGCCTCTCTGAATGCAGCAATGTAGATCTATAGATGTGACGGCCTCTCTGAATGCAGCAATGTAGATCTATAGATGTAACAGCCTCTATGAATGCAGCAATGTAGATCTATAGATGTGACGGCCTCTCTGAATGCAGCAATGTAGATCTATAGATGTAATGGTCTCTCTGAATGCAGCAATGTAGATCTATAGATGTAACGGCCTCTCTGAATGCAGCAATGCAGATCTATAGATGTAACGGCCTCTCTGAATGCAGCAATGCAGATCTATAGATGTAACGGCCTCTCTGAATGCAGCAATGCAGATCTACAGATGTAACGGCCTCTTTGAATGCGGCAATGCAGATCTACAGATGTAACGGCCTCTCTGAATGCAGAAATGTAGATCTATAGATGTATCGGCCCCTCTGAATGCAGCAATGTAGATCTATAGATGCAACGGCCTCTCTGAATGCAGCAATGCAGATCTATAGATGTAACGGCCTCTCTGAATGCAGCAATGTAGATCTATAGATGTAACAGCCTCTATGAATGCAGCAATGTAGATCTATAGATGTGACGGCCTCTCTGAATGCAGCAATGTAGATATATAGATGTGACGGCCTCTATGAATGCATCAATGTAGATCTATAGATGTGACGGCCTCTCTGAATGCAGCAATGTAGATCTATAGATGTAACGGCCTCTCTGAATGCAGCAATGTAGATCTATAGATGTAACGGCCTCTCTGAATGCAGCAATGTCGATCTATAGATGTAACGGCCTCTCTGAATGCAGCAATGTAGATCTATAGATGTAACGGCCTCTCTGAATGCAGCAATGTAGATCTTTAGATGTAACGGCCTCTCTGAATGCAGCAATGTAGATCTACAGATGTAACGGCCTCTCTGAATGCAGAAATGTAGATCTATAGATGTAACGGGCTCTCTGAATGCAGCAATGTAGATCTATAGATGTAACGGCCTCTCTGAATGCAGCAATGTATATCTATAGATGTGACGGCCTCTCTGAATGCCGCAATGCAGATCTATAGATATAATGGTCTCTCTGAATGCAGCAATGTTGATCTATAGATGCAACGGCCTCTCTGAATGCAGCATTGTAGATCTTTAGATGTAACGGCCTCTCTGAATGCAGCAATGCAGATCTACAGATGTAACGGCCTCTCTGAATGCAGCAATGTAGATCGACAGATGTAACGGCCTCTCTGAATGCAGAAATGTAGATCTATAGATGTAACGGCCTCTCTGAATGCAGCAATGTAGATCTATAGATGTAACGGCCTCTCTGAATGCAGCAATGTAGATCTATAGATGTAACGGCCTCTCTGAATGCAGAAATGTAGATCTATAGATGTAACGGCCTCTCTGAATGCAGCAATGTAGATCTATAGATGTAACGGCCTCTCTGAATGCAGAAATGTAGATCTATAGATGTAACGGGCTCTCTGAATGCAGAAATGTAGATCTATAGATGTAATGGCCTCTCTGAATGCAGCAATGTATATCTACAGACGTAACGGCCTCTCTGAATGCAGCAATGTAGATCTATAGATGTAACGGCCTCTCTGAATGCAGAAATGTAGATCTATAGATGTAACGGCCTCTCTGAATGCAGAAATGTAGATCTACAGATGTAACGGCCTCTCTGAATGCAGGAATGTAGATCTACAGATGTAACGGCCTCTCTGAATGCAGAAATGTAGATCTATAGATGTAACGGCCTCTCTGAATGCAGAAATGTAGATCTATAGATGTAACGGCCTTCCTGAATGCAGCAAATTAGATCTATAGATGTAACGGCCTCGCTGAATGCAGCAATACAGATCTGCAGATGTAACGGCCTCTCTGAATGCAGAAATGTAGATCTATAGATGTAACGGCCTCTCCGAATGCAGCAATGCAGATCTATAGATTTAACGGCCTCTCTGAATGCGGCAATGCAGATCTACAGATGTAACGGCCTCTCTGAATGCAGCAATGTATATCTATAGATGTAACGGCCTCTCTGAATGCAGCAATGCAGATCTATAGATGTAACGGCCTCTCTGAATGCAGCAATGCAGATCTATAGATGTAACGGCCTCTCTGAATGCAGCAATGCAGATCTACAGATGTAACGGCCTCTTTGAATGCGGCAATGCAGATCTACAGATGTAACGGCCTCTCTGAATGCAGAAATGTAGATCTATAGATGTAACGGCCCCTCTGAATGCAGCAATGTAGATCTATAGATGCAACGGCCTCTCTGAATGCAGCAATGCAGATCTATAGATGTAACGGCCTCTCTGAATGCAGCAATGTAGATCTATAGATGTAACGGCCTCTCTGAATGCAGCAATGTAGATCTTTAGATGTAACGGCCTCTCTGAATGCAGCAATGTAGATCTACAGATGTAACGGCCTCACTGAATGCAGAAATGTAGATCTATAGATGTAACGGGCTCTCTGAATGCAGCAATGTAGATCTATAGATGTAACGGCCTCTCTGAATGCAGCAATGTATATCTATAGATGTGACGGCCTCTCTGAATGCCGCAATGCAGATCTATAGATATAATGGTCTCTCTGAATGCAGCAATGTTGATCTATAGATGCAACGGCCTCTCTGAATGCAGCATTGTAGATCTTTAGATGTAACGGCCTCTCTGAATGCAGCAATGCAGATCTACAGATGTAACGGCCTCTCTGAATGCAGCAATGTAGATCGACAGATGTAACGGCCTCTCTGAATGCAGAAATGTAGATCTATAGATGTAACGGCCTCTCTGAATGCAGCAATGTAGATCTATAGATGTAACGGCCTCTCTGAATGCAGCAATGTAGATCTATAGATGTAACGGCCTCTCTGAATGCAGAAATGTAGATCTATAGATGTAACGGCCTCTCTGAATGCAGCAATGTAGATCTATAGATGTAACGGCCTCTCTGAATGCAGAAATGTAGATCTATAGATGTAACGGGCTCTCTGAATGCAGAAATGTAGATCTATAGATGTAATGGCCTCTCTGAATGCAGCAATGTATATCTACAGACGTAACGGCCTCTCTGAATGCAGCAATGTAGATCTATAGATGTAACGGCCTCTCTGAATGCAGAAATGTAGATCTATAGATGTAACGGCCTCTCTGAATGCAGAAATGTAGATCTACAGATGTAACGGCCTCTCTGAATGCAGGAATGTAGATCTACAGATGTAACGGCCTCTCTGAATGCAGAAATGTAGATCTATAGATGTAACAGCCTCTCTGAATGCAGAAATGTAGATCTATAGATGTAACGGCCTTCCTGAATGCAGCAAATTAGATCTATAGATGTAACGGCCTCGCTGAATGCAGCAATGCAGATCTGCAGATGTAACGGCCTCTCTGAATGCAGAAATGTAGATCTATAGATGTAACGGCCTCTCTGAATGCAGCAATGCAGATCTATAGATTTAACGGCCTCTCTGAATGCGGCAATGCAGATCTACAGATGTAACGGCCTCTCTGAATGCAGCAATGTATATCTATAGATGTAACGGCCTCTCTGAATGCAGCAATGCAGATCTATAGATGTAACGGCCTCTCTGAATGCAGCAATGCAGATCTATAGATGTAACGGCCTCTCTGAATGCAGCAATGCAGATCTACAGATGTAACAGCCTCTTTGAATGCGGCAATGCAGATCTACAGATGTAACGGCCTCTCTGAATGCAGAAATGTAGATCTATAGATGTAACGGCCCCTCTGAATGCAGCAATGTAGATCTATAGATGCAACGGCCTCTCTGAATGCAGCAATGCAGATCTATAGATGTAACGGCCTCTCTGAATGCAGCAATGTAGATCTATAGATGTAACAGCCTCTATGAATGCAGCCGTGTAGATCTATAGATGTGACGGCCTCTATGAATGCAGCAATGTAGATCTATAGATGTGACGGCCTCTCTGAATGCAGCAATGTAGATCTATAGATGTGACGGCCTCTCTGAATGCAGCAATGTAGATCTATAGATGTAACAGCCTCTATGAATGCAGCAATGTAGATCTATAGATGTGACGGCCTCTCTGAATGCAGCAATGTAGATCTATAGATGTAATGGTCTCTCTGAATGCAGCAATGTAGATCTATAGATGTGACGGCCTCTCTGAATGCAACAATGTTGATCTATAGATGTAATGGTCTCTCTGAATGCAGCAATGTAGATCTATAGATGTAATGGTCTCTCTGAATGCAGCAATGTTGATCTATAGATGTAACGGCCTCTCTGAATGCAGAAATGTAGATCTATAGATGTGATGGCCTCTCTGAATGCAGCAATGTAGATCTATAGATGTAATGGTCTCTCTGAATGCAGCAATGTTGATCTATAGATGTAATGGTCTCTCTGAATGCAGCAATGTTGATCTATAGATGTAACGGCCTATCTGAATGCAGCAATGCAGATCTATAGATGTAACGGCCTCTCTGAATGCAGCATTGTAGATCTTTAGATGTAACGGCCTCTCTGAATGCAGCAATGCAGATCTACAGATGTAACGGCCTCTCTGAATGCAGCAATGTATATCTACAGACGTAACGGCCTCTCTGAATGCAGCAATGTAGATCTATAGATGTAACGGCCTCTCTGAATGCAGAAATGTAGATCTATAGATGTAACGGCCTCTCTGAATGCAGAAATGTAGATCTACAGATGTAACGGCCTCTCTGAATGCAGGAATGTAGATCTACAGATGTAACGGCCTCTCTGAATGCAGAAATGTAGATCTATAGATGTAACGGCCTCTCTGAATGCAGAAATGTAGATCTATAGATGTAACGGCCTCTCTGAATGCAGCAAATTAGATCTATAGATGTAACGGCCTCGATGAATGCAGCAATGCAGATCTGCAGATGTAACGGCCTCTCTGAATGCAGAAATGTAGATCTATAGATGTAACGGCCTCTCTGAATGCAGCAATGCAGATCTATAGATTAAACGGCCTCTCTGAATGCGGCAATGCAGATCTACAGATGTAACGGCCTCTCTGAATGCAGCAATGTTTATCTATAGATGTAACGGCCTCTCTGAATGCAGCAATGCAGATCTATAGATGTAACGGCCTCTCTGAATGCAGCAATGCAGATCTATAGATGTAACGGCCTCTCTGAATGCAGCAATGCAGATCTACAGATGTAACGGCCTCTTTGAATGCGGCAATGCAGATCTACAGATGTAACGGCCTCTCTGAATGCAGCAATGCAGATCTATAGATGTAACGGCCTCTCTGAATGCAGCAATGTAGATCTATAGATGTAACAGCCTCTATGAATGCAGCAGTGTAGATCTATAGATGTGACGGGGTCTATGAATGCAGCAATGTAGATCTATAGATGTGACGGCCTCTCTGAATGCAGCAATGTATATCTATAGATGTGACGGCCTCTCTGAATGCAGCAATGTAGATCTATAGATGTAACAGCCTCTATGAATGCAGCAATGTAGATCTATAGATGTGACGGCCTCTCTGAATGCAGCAATGTAGATCTATAGATGTAATGGTCTCTCTGAATGCAGCAATGTAGATCTATAGATGTGAAGGCCTCTCTGAATGCAACAATGTTGATCTATAGATGTAATGGTCTCTCTGAATGCAGCAATGTAGATCTATAGATGTAATGGTCTCTCTGAATGCAGCAATGTTGATCTATAGATGTAACGGCCTCTCTGAATGCAGAAATGTAGATCTATAGATGTGATGGCCTCTCTGAATGCAGCAATGTAGATCTATAGATGTAATGGTCTCTCTGAATGCAGCAATGTTGATCTATAGATGTAATGGTCTCTCTGAATGCAGCAATGTTGATCTATAGATGTAACGGCCGATCTGAATGCAGCAGATCTACAGATGTAATGGTCTCTCTGAATGCAGCAATGTTGATCTATCGATGTAATGGTCTCTCTGAATGCAGCAATGTTGATCTATAGATGTAACGGCCTCTATGAATGCAGAAATGTAGATCTATAGATGTGACGGCCTCTCTGAATGCAGCAATGTAGATCTACAGATGTAACGGCCTCTCTGAATGCAGCAATGTAGATCTATAGATGTAACGGCCTCTCTGAATGCAGCAATGCAGATCTATAGATGTAACGGCCTCTCTGAATGCAGCAATGCAGATCTATAGATGTAACGGACCTCTCTGAATGCAGTAATGCAGATCTACAGATGTAACGGCCTCTTTGAATGCGGCAATGCAGATCTACAGATGTAACGGCCTCTCTGAATGCAGAAATGTAAATCTATAGATGTAACGGCCCCTCTGAATGCAGCAATGTAGATCTAGAGATGCAACGGCCTCTCTGAATGCAGCAATGCAGATCTATAGATGTAACGGCCTCTCTGAATGCAGCAATGTAGATCTATAGATGTAACAGCCTCTATGAATGCAGCAATGTAGATCTATAGATGTGACGGCCTCTCTGAATGCAGCAATGTAGATCTATAGATGTGACGGCCTCTCTGAATGCAGCAATGTAGATCTATAGATGTAACAGCCTCTATGAATGCAGCAATGTAGATCTATAGATGTGACGGCCTCTCTGAATGCAGCAATGTAGATCTATAGATGTAACGGCCTCTCTGAATGCAGCAATGTAGATCTATAGATGTAACGGCCTCTCTGAATGCAGCAATGTCGATCTATAGATGTAACGGCCTCTCTGAATGCAGCAATGTAGATCTATAGATGTAACGGCCTCTCTGAATGCAGCAATGCAGATCTACAGATGTAACGGCCTCTCTGAATGCAGCAATGTAGATCTATAGATGTAACGGCCTCTCTGAATGCAGCAATGTATATCTATAGATGTGACGGCCTCTCTGAATGCAGCAATGCAGATCTATAGATATAATGGTCTCTCTGAATGCAGCAATGTAGATCTACAGATCTAACGGCCTCTCTTTTTTTTTTTTTTTTCTTTTTTTTTTGTATACAAGATCGAGGCTCGTGAAAGAGCAGCTTGGAGAAAGAAAGTCACCTTCGAGCGCTGAGTGAGACCTCCCGCATCTACTGGACCGGACCGTTGAATGCAGAAATGTAGATCTATAGATGTAACGGCCTCTCTGAATGCAGAAATGCAGATCTACAGATGTAACGGCCTCTCTGAATGCAGAAATGTAGATCTATAGATGTAACGGCCTCTCTGAATGCAGCAATGTAGATCTTTAGTTGTAACGGCCTCTCTGCATGCAGAAATGTAGATCTACAGATGTAACGGCCTCTCTGAATGCAGCAATGTAGATCTATAGATGTAACGGCCTCTCTGAATGCAGAAATGTAGATCTATAGATGTAACGGCCTCTCTGAATGCAGCAATGTAGATCTATAGATGTAACGGCCTCTCTGAATGCAGAAATGTAGATCTATAGATGTAACGGGCTCTCTGAATGCAGAAATGTAGATCCATAGATGTAACGGCCTCTCTGAATGCAGCAATGTATATCTACAGACGTAACGGCCTCTCTGAATGCAGCAATGTAGATCTATATATGTAACGGCCTTTCTGAATGCAGAAATGTAGATCTATAGATGTAACGGCCTCTCTGAATGCAGAAATGTAGATCTACAGATGTAACGGCCTCTCTGAATGCAGAAATGTAGATCTACAGATGTAACGGCCTCTCTGAATGCAGAAATGTAGATCTATAGATGTAACGGCCTCTCTGAATGCAGAAATGTAGATCTATAGATGTAACGGCCTCTCTGAATGCAGCAAATTAGATCTATAGATGTAACGGCCTCGCTGAATGCAGCAATGCAGATCTGCAGATGTAACGGCCTCTCTGAATGCAGAAATGTAGATCTATAGATGTAACGGCCTCTCTGAATGCAGCAATGCAGATCTATAGATTTAACGGCCTCTCTGAATGCGGCAATGCAGATCTACAGATGTAACGGCCTCTCTGAATGCAGCAATGTATATCTATAGATGTAACGGCCTCTCTGAATGCAGCAATGCAGATCTATAGATGTAACGGCCTCTCTGAATGCAGCAATGCAGATCTATAGATGTAACGGCCTCTCTGAATGCAGCAATGCAGATCTACAGATGTAGCGGCCTCTTTGAATGCGGCAATGCAGATCTACAGATGTAACGGCCTCTCTGAATGCAGAAATGTAGATCTATAGATGTAACGGCCCCTCTGAATGCAGCAATGTAGATCTGTAGATGCAACGGCCTCTCTGAATGCAGCAATGCAGATCTATAGATGTAACGGCCTCTCTGAATGCAGCAATGTAGATCTATAGATGTAACAGCCTCTATGAATGCAGCAGTGTAGATCTATAGATGTGACGGCCTCTATGAATGCAGCAATGTAGATCTATAGATGTGACGGCCTCTCTGAATGCAGCAATGTAGATCTATAGATGTGACGGCCTCTCTGAATGCAGCAATGTAGATCTATAGATGTAACAGCCTCTATGAATGCAGCAATGTAGATCTATAGATGTGACAGCCTCTCTGAATGCATCAATGTAGATCTATAGATGTAACGGCCTCTCTGAATGCAGCAATGTAGATCTATAGATGTAATGGTCTCTCTGAATGCAGCATTGTAGATCTTTAGATGTGACGGCCTCTCTGAATGCAACAATGTTGATCTATAGATGTAATGGTCTCTCTGAATGCAGCAATGTAGATCTATAGATGTGATGGCCTCTCTGAATGCAGCAATGTAGATCTATAGATGTAATGGTCTCTCTGAATGCAGCAATGTTGATCTATAGATGTAATGGTCTCTCTGAATGCAGCAATGTTGATCTATAGATGTAACGGCCTATCTGAATGCAGCAATGCAGATCTATAGATGTAACGGCCTCTCTGAATGCAGCATTGTAGATCTTTAGATGTAACGGCCTCTCTGAATGCAGCAATGCAGATCTACAGATGTAACGGCCTCTCTGAATGCAGCAATGTATATCTACAGACGTAACGGCCTCTCTGAATGCAGCAATGTAGATCTATAGATGTAACGGCCTCTCTGAATGCAGAAATGTAGATCTATAGATGTAACGGCCTCTCTGAATGCAGAAATGTAGATCTACAGATGTAACGGCCTCTCTGAATGCAGGAATGTAGATCTACAGATGTAACGGCCTCTCTGAATGCAGAAATGTAGATCTATAGATGTAACGGCCTCTCTGAATGCAGAAATGTAGATCTATAGATGTAACGGCCTCTCTGAATGCAGCAAATTAGATCTATAGATGTAACGGCCTCGATGAATGCAGCAATGCAGATCTGCAGATGTAACGGCCTCTCTGAATGCAGAAATGTAGATCTATAGATGTAACGGCCTCTCTGAATGCAGCAATGCAGATCTATAGATTAAACGGCCTCTCTGAATGCGGCAATGCAGATCTACAGATGTAACGGCCTCTCTGAATGCAGCAATGTTTATCTATAGATGTAACGGCCTCTCTGAATGCAGCAATGCAGATCTATAGATGTAACGGCCTCTCTGAATGCAGCAATGCAGATCTATAGATGTAACGGCCTCTCTGAATGCAGCAATGCAGATATACAGATGTAACGGCCTCTTTGAATGCGGCAATGCAGATCTACAGATGTAACGGCCTCTCTGAATGCAGCAATGCAGATCTATAGATGTAACGGCCTCTCTGAATGCAGCAATGTAGATCTATAGATGTAACAGCCTCTATGAATGCAGCAGTGTAGATCTATAGATGTGACGGGGTCTATGAATGCAGCAATGTAGATCTATAGATGTGACGGCCTCTCTGAATGCAGCAATGTATATCTATAGATGTGACGGCCTCTCTGAATGCAGCAATGTAGATCTATAGATGTAACAGCCTCTATGAATGCAGCAATGCAGATCTATAGATGTAATGGTCTCTCTGAATGCAGCAATGTTGATCTATCGATGTAATGGTCTCTCTGAATGCAGCAATGTTGATCTATAGATGTAACGGCCTCTATGAATGCAGAAATGTAGATCTATAGATGTGACGGCCTCTCTGAATGCAGCAATGTAGATCTACAGATGTGACGGCCTCTCTGAATGCAGAAATGTAGATCTATAGATGTAACGGCCTCTCTGAATGCAGCAATGCAGATCTATAGATGCAACGGCCTCTCTGAATGCAGCAATGCAGATCTATAGATGTAACGGCCTCTCTGAATGCAGCAATGCAGATCTACAGATGTAACGGCCTCTTTGAATGCGGCAATGCAGATCTACAGATGTAACGGCCTCTCTGAATGCAGAAATGTAGATCTATAGATGTAACGGCCCCTCTGAATGCAGCAATGTAGATCTATAGATGCAACGGCCCCTCTGAATGCAGCAATGTAGATCTATAGATGCAACGGCCTCTCTGAATGCAGCAATGCAGATCTATAGATGTAACGGCCTCTCTGAATGCAGCAATGTAGATCTATAGATGTAACAGCCTCTATGAATGCAGCAATGTAGATCTATAGATGTGACGGCCTCTCTGAATGTAGCAATGTAGATCTATAGATGTAACAGCCTCTATGAATGCAGCAATGTTGATCTATAGATGTAACGGCCTCTCTGAATGCAGCAATGTATATCTATAGATGTGACGGCCTCTCTGAATGCAGCAATGCAGATCTATAGATGTAATGGTCTCTCTGAATGCAGCAATGTAGATCTATAGATGTGATCGCCTCTCTGAATGCAGCAATGCAGATCTACAGATGTAACGGCCTCGCTGAATGCAGCAATGCAGATCTATAGATGTAATGGTCTCTCTGAATGCAGCAATGTAGATCTATAGATGTAACGGCCTCTCTGAATGCAGCAATGTAGATCTATAGATGTAATGGTCTCTCTGAATGCAGCAATGTTGATCTATAGATGTAATGGTCTCTCTGAATGCAGCAATGTTGATCTATAGATGTAACGGCCTATCTGAATGCAGCAATGCAGATCTATAGATGTAATGGTCTCTCTGAATGCAGCAATGTTGATCTATAGATGTAATGGTCTCTCTGAATGCAGCAATGTTGATCTATAGATGTAACGGCCTCTATGAATGCAGAAATGTAGATCTATAGATGTGAGTTTAGGGCTTGCATTCAGCAGCACAATGAAATTCAGGCACGGGTGGCTTAGAGATCCGTTGGGGTGTTACTCCGGCGGATGCAGCGTCGGATCATTGTGACAACTGTTTAAACAGGCGGTGCGGCAGATGGACGGCTGGCGGGGACAGGAGTCGATAGGTTAGCACAGGAGCGCTGGAGAGGCGTTTAAATCGCCACCCTCCTGACCCCACATCTCACTATTCGCTTCCTCCCACCCCTTCCTTAAATCCCCATCTTCGTCTCATCACCAATGACTCTGGAACACAGTACTCAACACAGTCTCTCTCCTGTCCCCTCCCTTTTGCATCGTGCAGCACCTGTTGCCAACATCATCTGTTCACATCCACAGCTGTTCCTCCTCCTTTGCTCGACGTTCTTCCAATTCCCTCCCTCCTCATATGCGCTTTGTGCGTGCATGTTCGACGTATCTCTGTTCTAGAATTGAGAATTGGCGGAAAAGGATCTTTGTATAATAGCTAGACTTGGAATTGTATATTATGAGAAAGGCAGGTGTGATTTTTTTTTTCAACATTAACAAGATGGATGGCTTGGCATCACCTCCAAAGACCAGCGTGCTTCAAAGTACAAAGCCTCCTGCTGGCATGTCGCTAAAATGAGTTACAATAAAACGATGATTGAATATATCACAAGGCAGACGTTGCTATAATCAGAGAGAAAACGCTGCAGTTTCGACTACTCACCAAATGGAGTTTGTCACAAGGACAAAGGCTCAGGCCTATCATTTCATCAACAGTCACCGTCAGCAAAAACAAACGGCTTGTCATGGGTAAACAATGGATTGAATCAACAGATCATCGTTCGAGTTACGCTAACTGCTTTAGGAACCAAGGAGAAGCCCCTTAGTCGGAGCTGAGGTCAGAGTCGGAGTGGATATTCCCTTATTCGGAGCTAAAGAGGAAACTCCGCAAGGCATTTGGTCATAGGTCAATGGAGTACTACTCACCACTACGGGCTGGTGCCCCAGCATCAGTTCAGTTTGTCCTTTATTCTGTGGAATTTAAAGCGCTGAAAATTATTGAAATCTCCTGTGATGAGGCCAAAGCACAGGGCTTGTTGCTCTCATACCACAGGTAGTAAGGTAGGTGGTCTCTCTGTTTTCTACTGTCTATTCTCCAACATTGCTCCCTCTTTTCTCTCTCTCTCTCGCCCCCTGCTGGCCTGTTTGTTGTCGGGCGTGGCAAGATGGCAGCTGTGCATGTGTGGTGAGGTGTGAGCTGCTCCAACCTCCGATCTTTCTACCCCCCCCCCCCCCCCCCTTGCTCGTTGCTCTTACCTCTGTTTTTCAAATAAATACTCACGTTGTCTACTCTCTGTCTGCCCCCACCACTCCATTTCAAAAACCCGCTACTACAACTCCTCATCCCCCCCCCCCCCCAGCTCCCCGCCTGCTCTGCCCTCCCTCTGCCCGCTCCCCCCCCACACCCCTTCCTCCTCCCCCACCCACCCCTTCCTCCTTCCCCCCCCACCCCTTCCTCCTCCCCCCCCCCACCCCTTCCTCCTCCCCCCCCCACCCCTTCCTCCTCCCCCCCCCCTTCCTCCTCCCCCCCCCTCCTCCTCCCCCCCCACCCCTTCCTCCTCCCCCCCATCACGTTCCCCGCCTGTGTTGCTGTCTCGATTCTTTTCCCTCCAGCTTCTTCTATTTTTCCTTTGAGATACAGAGAGAGAGGGAGAGCCCACGCCTTTCGGTGAGGTCGACGGGTGAGTCGTATTCCTATCGCCACTCTAAGGAGTTGCGATGGATTTTCGCCCTTTTCCTCATTAAGAGGTGTGTTTTACCGCGTTCGTTTTCTCGTGCTGGTACATGCCGAGTGGCGCTTTATTTGCGGTTTCCCCCCCCCCCCCCTGCTTTTACAGAAAACTGCACCCGACCACTCCCCTTTTTCCCCCGACCCCTCCCTTTTCCCCCGGGCCCCCGGCCCAACTTGGCTTAATCCGGGTAGTAGGTAGTTTCAATTAGTAAAATGTCGACACGTTCCCCGTATGCGGCTTTCGAAGCCCTCACACGGAAGCATGGCGTGGTGTGTGTTCCTCCCGATGAGGTTAGTGTGGAACACATTGTTATTGCTATTGGAAATATCATTGGGATGGAAAAGATCCGAGCAGCGTCACGAATGAATAAACGTATCGTGTTTTTTTTAGCCGAGGAAAGCCTCGTGCATGAGGTTGTCGTTGCTGGTCTGTCCACAGACAATGGACATTTCGTCTTGGTTTCCCCACTTGATACCCCAGGTGTTAAAATACTCCTATCCAACGTCCCCCCATTTCTAAAAAATGAGTCGCTGTTTGCGGAACTATCGCGCTATGGTACAGTCGTGTCCCAGATCAAGATGCTGCCGCTGGGCTGTCGGAGTGAACAGGCGAAGCACGTCATGTCTTTCCGACGCCAGGCATACATTGTACTTCCCACATCCAACGTGGATAAAGTATTAAATGTGGTAATTAAATTCCGTATAAAAGATCACGACTATCAAGTATATGCGTCAACCGAGACATTAAAATGCTTCACTTGTGGAAAGTTCGGACATTTAAAACGTTTCTGTCCCCAAACTGCATCCTCTGTGACCGAGCAGACAGGTTCTCTGGACAATACTCGTAAAGAAAAGGTGGTAGTTTTTCAGTCAAACACTGCGGGAATGCCTCTGTCCGACTAAACTACTACCAGCAACCGGTACGAACTGCTCATGCATGAGAATGTAGATCCCCATCCCTTACCTGAGACTTTCCCCGACAATGCAACGGAGGAAAATTACATCCCTCCTTGAGGGAAAAGTAAAACTGTTCCGTGTCCTCCTTCTGTGAATGATGCTGAAGTGCATCAAGACCCAAGCGTAAAAATAGGAGGAAACGTGATAGCAGAAAACCCGATCGTACCTCCAGTGCCCCCAATTTCTGAGCACAATGAAAATATTCTAACCCCAACAGTACCTGTGCCGGCGGTCTTAAATAACATGCCTGAGCACATTGGTAAAACTGACGGAGAACCTCAAACTGTCAAACCGGTTACGGTTCCCCCCCACTACCCGAGGCTCCTTTAATTCCACTACCCCCTCCTGCTCCTATTAATATGGAGCAGGATGACACCTGCACACCACAAGTTACCTCAGAGCCCCAAGAACCAGGAATTGAAAGTTTCCCAGACAGTGGTTCCGACATGTCCGATGAGGAATCTTACGAAATTGAGGAGTTCCCTACAACAAGTGAATCCAATGTCTTACCAACCCAAATATTGAAATTCCTCAACCACACTATTGGAAAGAGACACGTAGACATTAAAGGTCACTTTTCTGACCTGCACAGGTTTGTCGACACGGCAAGGAACATCATCCGACGGCCTAGCGACCACCATTTCACAGAAGCCCAATGTAGCAGGCTAAAAAAGTACATTGTGAGAGCAAAAGATGAACTAAAAAAATGAGTTTTGGAAGCTTAAATATAAATGGTGGTGTGAGTCAGCTGCGCAAACTTCAAGTGGTGAACCCTGCACTACAGAAAACATTAGACGTACTTTTCTTACAGGAAACCCACACTACGCCAGCATCCTATGCAGAATGGAACCGGATGATGAAAACGACCAATTTTTTTTAGTGATTCCAATTCCCGAACTGCGGGACTGGCTTTTCTTTTGAATCCCCATTTCCATCCATCAAAACTTTCCTTGAAAAACATAATCCCAGGGCACCGAGCCTCCCTAGAATTTGTTATTAATAACATAAATTTTACTTTGTTGAACGTTTATGCCCCTTCAAATAGCACGGAGCGGCAATGCTTCTACGCTAGATTGGGGGCCTTATATGAGGCAAATAGACCTGCACAGGTGTATTATAATGGCAGGTGATTTTAACTGCACTCTGCAACCAAACCTAGTCAGGAACGGTGCGGAACCCCATCCCGGACCAGCTAAGTTATTAGCAGAGATAATAAGGGATTTTAAGCTTCAGGATCTTTGGCGGCAACAAAATCCCACGACGCATCAATTCACCTGGAGCAAGATCACAAACAACCAAGTATCCCTAGCTAGGCTCGACCGGATCTATATAAATTCACCATATTTTAATCTCTCCCCTACCACTGGAATTTTGTCCTCTGGTTTTTCAGATCACCATTTAATTACTGTGAATTACCATTCACATCTGTCTTTGAATCGCCATTCTTTCTGGAAGTTTAATTTCACCATCTTAGAAAACCCCTCCTTTCGGGCTGCTTTTGAAGACGTATGGTCTGTTTTATTAAATCAAAAACACCAGTTTACTGATCAGCGTTTGTGGTGGGATAACATAAAGGCCCAATGTAGAGGATTTTGCCGACAATTTTGTTTCTTAAGAACACAAGAGGAACGTAGAATAAAGGCTAGTTTAGGAAAGGAAATTCTACAAATTCAAACAAATTAAAAAACTCACTCTTCTCCCCAACAATAATTGAGACTGAAAGAAAAGAAAGCTTTCCTTAATACAATAATTGAGAACCAAACCCAAGGGGCATTAAAAAGATTACGGTTTCAGCAGCTCAACCTTTTGGACACGCCAACCCGATACTTCTTCGATTTTGAATCTCAGGTTCCTCACCCCCAAATTACTGCTCTAAAATGCCCTGACAATTCTGTCATCGCTCACACTGAAGGAATCAAGAGGGAAGCTAGAGTCTTTTTCTCCAACCTTTACAAAACAAAAGAAGTTGATCTAAATGGTGTCTCTCACTTATTTGATGGTGTTTCCACCTTAACCCCAGAGCAAAGGCAGAGCCTGGAGAAACCACTCACACTTGAGGAACCCTCCATCGCATTAAAGAGCCTTGGCAAAGGAAAATCACCTGGCATCGACGGTCTACCGTCAGAATTTTTCGAATCTTTCTGGGACCTAATTGGCCCTGAACTGCTATCAGTCTTCCAGGAAAGCCTTGAAAAGAATGAACTCCCACTGAGCTGCAGAAGAGCAGTACTTACCTTGCTTCCAAAGAAAGGCGACCCTTTACTCATCTCCCAGTGGAGGCCAATATCATTACTATGTACTGATTACAAGATCTTTTCCAAAGCTATTGCCTTACGTTTTTCACCCTTCCTAAAGAACATTGTGGACATGGACCAAACTTATTGTGTTCCTGGTCGTAATATCCATGACAGTATTTCTGTTATTCATGATTTGATTGATGTTTGTGATATCCATCATGAAAGAGTTGGCCTTGTTTTGCTAGATCAGGAGAAGGCTTTTGATTATGTTTCTCATGAATACTTGTCCGAAGTCTGAAATCGATTTGGTTTTGGACCCTTTATTTTATCATGTATACATATGTGTTACTCAAACGTATTGTTGTGGATATGAGGATTGTGTTTTTTAAATTGTTTTATTGTGGGCCCTCCTTCCTCCAGTTGTGTATAAAGGTCAAAGGGCGTCCTGTAGTTAGGTCATATACAATCACGTTTAGCCAATCATAGATTTCCTGCTTGTTGGTAGTTATTTCCTTATTCTGTGTATTAGGCTAAGGATTTGTCTTCCACTAATTGACACTCCATTGCACCGAATTCAAATAGATAGATCCCTTTTTTTTATTCCCAAAGCCCCATTCCCAAAGCCTTTCCTGCCAACTGCATTCGCCGCAGCTGCTGGGCGGTTTTCACCGCGACTCCATTAGCCACGAGGTGGGCTTGGAGAAGAAGGGGGAGGAGCCCCCGAATCCAGGGCGTGCCCGCCCATCGTCATCAAGGGTGGAGCCAGAGAGCCCGTGCCGACCAATCAGGGCCGAGGCGAGCTCACCGATGGGCGTGTTCTGGAGGCCGGCGGCTTGATCGCCCACGGCGTTATAAAAAGCGCGCGCGGAAGCCTTTGACATAAGTGCCAAGAAAGAGTTGCACCAAGGTTCCAAGAAAGAGTTGCGCCAGAGAAGAGTGATGAGTTCTGGGTTCTGAGTACAGAGAAGAGTCCAGACGAGCTTGGTAAAGGCAGAGGAAGGGATCCCCACGGAGAGTTGCGCCCGTTAAGAAGGTTGGCTCCACCAGCAGTTTGGCTCCACCAGCAGTTTGGCTCCACCAGCAGTTTGGCTCCACCAGCAGTTTGGCTCCACCAGCAGTTTGGCTCCACCAGCAGTTCGGCTCCACCAGCAGTTTGGCTCCACCAGCAGTTTTGGCTCCACCAGCAGTTTTGACTCCACCAGGCAGCTTCGACCCATTACCCCGCGGGAACCAGATTGCGGTGGCATCGGTGGCCGTCGAGGTCCAGCCCGACGTCCCGTGCGGGATCAAGCCTGAACCATCTGCCCCAGCTGAACCTTCCCATTCCTCCTTCCAATCATTCCTGCCTGCAAATTCCCCATTCGTGTGAGTCCGTCTTTGTTTGTTCTGTCTTGGGGTATAAGTTAAGCCTGTGTAGATAAGCTAGCATTTCACTGTGTCTCCTTGATTCCTTCTGTCATTATTTTATTATCTTTCCTTCTTCCTTGGTTATTTTGGTCCTGAAAATAGTAATAAATAATCGTCGTATTTCAAACCTTTTTGCCTTCGTCTTCCTCTTCTTCACATCCATGTCGTCTTTGTCTTTTCCCTCATTGAATATCTGTGGCACGATTTGGCCAACGTTTCAGGATCGGGTCTAGTCTTGGTAAACGGCTCATGCCGCGGTTCGCTTCGCTCGGCGCAACATCCATTACGCTGCGGCCGTGAGCGGGGGGTGTTCCTTCGCGTACCGGGAAGCGCTGGTATTTAGGTCATAGGACTTGTGGGCCTAAAACCCTATCCAGCGCCGACCGGGCGTGGCGTCATACCCCCGGGACCACGTCGGTCCGTAACAGACGAGGGGCTTAATCCCCCCTCGAAGGGGAACCATAGGCCGACGTTGGGTTCCGTAACAGTATCTACCCTGCTAAACATAAATAATGAGCTGGTGCCCCCTTTTTGTATTAAAAGAGGTGTCAGGCAGGGCTGCCCAATGTCAGGTGCTTTATACACCCTTTCCCGTGAACCCCTCCTAAACATGCTTCGAAAGTCTTTGACTGGTTTCAATGTTAGAGGTTTAAACCACACTATGAAGACCATTGCCTACGCTGATGATATATGTGTTTGTATCAAAAACTCTGATGACATTGCTAAAATGATGCATGCTTTAGCACTTTTTAACAGAGCCTCGTCAGCAAAAATCAATTGGAAAAAGACTGAGGCACTGTGGCTCGAATCCCTTTCCCAACCCCCATTCTCCCCACCCCCCCTCACCCCCGTTTCTCCCCGCAAATATTGCTTGGAGAAGAGATCGGATCAAGTTTTTGGGAGTTTTTTTAAGTCCTGGAGATTTCATCAGGCATAACTGGGAAGGTTTGCCTGAACGCATTGAACTGCTTTTAATAAAATGGAAAGGCCTACTCCACCAATTGTCTTACCGTGGCAGAGTATTGGTCATAAACAACCTGGTTACCTCTATTCTGTGGCACAAGGTCTTGTCTCTGCAACCACCTGCTGGGTTAATCGACGGAATACAGAAGAGCGTCACTCATTTCTTCTGGTCTGGAATGCATTAGCCGGAAAGATTGAATTTGCCAATATCTGAGGGTGGTCAAGGACTTGTCAATGTAAAATGCCGAATCATGGCTTTTTGTCTACGCACGATATGGTCCTTTTTGCACGAGCCTGTTGTGCTTTGGAGGCAACTTGCATGCTGTATTTTGGGTCGTTTTGAGAATTTCGGTCATGCTAAGGAGCTTTTCCTGATGGACTTGACAATGTTTGATTTCTCTTCACTCCCCTCTTTCTACCGAAGTTTGTTAAATGCCTGGCAAGCTCTCAAAAGCCATCGCGATCATACTACGTACGAGAGATCCATGTTTTTCAATGAGCCACTGTTTTACATCTCACTTTTTGAGGGTTTTGATAACAGCAGGGCCTTCATTCAAAAGTTTGTGGCTGCATCAATAACTAAAGTGTGCCACCTCAGAAACAATGCAAATGATAAGTGGCTTAGTGTTGCTGCTATTGCCTCGGCGACTGGCGTCAGATCATCTCGCCAACTAGACAGATGTTGAAGGGTGGTGCTTCGTGCCTACGGTACCTCCCAACCTTGGTTGGTTCGTCCTGTACCTCCCTCTGAGCCGAGCCTCTCTCCTTTCCCCAACCTTCTTTTGTCGGCCTCTGAAAACTTGGAGCCAATAAATTTTGGCCGCTCTTTTCCTCTTCCAGTGGTAACCATAAAACCTTGTATCTCCGATGTTTAAAAGCTCTTTTCCCCTCCTTGTCTCCCCCAGCACCTTGCAAGTGGTCTGCAGTCCTGCCACACACTCCTCCTTTCTCCCCAAACTGGGGATGGTATTATAAAAATCCTGTGCCAAAACGTGCTGGTGATCTCCAATGTAGATTCGCACATTGGATAATACCCACAAACTCTCTCATTCACCGCTTTTCACAAGCGACAAGTGATCAGTGTCCCTTTTGTGGACAGAGAGAAACCTTGCCCCATGTGTATATTCAATGCAGTCATTTAACTCCCCTTTTTGTTTTCTTGAAAGTGCTATTTGCACGTCTTTCCATTGATTTCAATTTTCCAATCTTCATTTTTGGTCCATGTGGCCCCTTAAACATCCAAGCAACAATTCTTGCAAACTTTTTCATTTCCCAAGCAAAATTGGCAATTTACAAAACCAGAAAATCAAAGATAAAGAATGACTTGTACAGTACAGTCTATACTGTAGCAATGTTCAGAGCATTTTGCGAAAGCCGGATAAAACTTGATTTTTACTGTTACTCGCTTTCCAGCCAACTTGAACTCTTTGAAAGAATTTGGTGTGTACAGGATTTTTGTAAAATATCTGAGGGTCATTTGGTGCTTTCTCTCTAGTCTTTACTAAATATCCTTGGTGTTTTTTTGGTAGCTTAACGGTTTGTTGGTTTTGATTTCCCCGATGGTAAAATTGTATGTAACTAGTTTGTTTATTTTGTTTTGACTGTAAAAAATCTTTATTTTATACTTTTGTAATAAAAGGACAAAAAATTCAGTCTCTCTCTCTCTCTCTCTCTCTCTCTCTCTCTCTCTCTCTCTCTCTCCCCCCCCCCCCCTCCCACTTTGCACAGCTGCCGCTCGCTTAGCACGCACGTGCAGGCGCCAGGTCTGTTGCTCAGTCACTGGCGGTACGTGCTGTGTCTCTTGTTGCTTTTTTTCCTTCTTCCTACCTTTTGGTCCTTTCTGCTGTCCGAGTGTCAGTGTCCCCTTTCTATCGTCTTGTCTACTGAGCGAGAGAGGGAGAGACAGCGCGGTTAAAGTTAACCACTTTTGGTGGTTAATGGGATTTATTAATTTATTTATTTAATTGTTTGTTTATTTGTTTATTTCTTTATTTCCCAGTTATTAGTCCACTACCGGTGTACACCGGAGGGGACTATAGGTTTGCACTCCGTCCCTCCCTCCGTCTGTCAGTCTGTCAGTCCGTCACGCAAAGAACAGTTTTCCGGACTTTTTTTTCTAAACTCTTAATGCTAATGATTTCAAACTTGGTACATGGTTTCCTCATGATAAGTTACAGATCAAGTTCGAACTTAACGACGTTTCGATCATTTTTGACAAAGATATGGCACTTTGAACTTTGGTAATTTCCCCAGTTTTCCGGACGACAGTTTTCCGGACGACAGACTGCCGGTAGGGGACATGTATTGCAGCGCAATACTCAGAATGCTTGTTAGTTCCCTACCGGTGTACACCGGAGGGGACTATAGGTTTGCACGCTGTCCCTCCGTCTGTCAGTCTGTCAGTCCGTCACACAAAGAACAGTTTTCCGGAAAACAGTTTTCCGGACTTTGTTTCTCAATGCTTAATGCTAATGATTTCAAACTTGGTACATGGTTTCCTCATGATAAGTTACAGATCAAGTTCGAACTTCACGACGTTTCGATCATTTTTGACAAAGTTATTGCACTTTGAACTTTGGGAATTCTGATAATTCTGATGATCCTTAACTCAGTGCCATTTTAAGTTTTAATTTCCTTTAAAAACCAATTTCTCTGCAATAATAGGACCGATTGAGATCAAATTTTCGCCGTAGGGGGGACTCCGTCTGTAGAATATTTTAATGGTAATTATGACATCACAGGTCACGTGGTTCGGCCGCCATATTGTTTTTTGTGAAAACACGAAAACCCCTTTTTCTCTGCAACGGCTGAACAGATCAAGGCCAAACTTTGCAGGCAGAATCGCATACCCACGACGAACAAAAAAGTCAGCGAACATGATGTCATGCGTCACATGGTTTCAGAGTTATGACGTTTTTAAGCATGAACCTTTTTAAGCATGAACCGAGCCCCTCCCTCATTTTTGATCCAATCGAGGGGAAACTTCACAGATCTGTTCAGCATGTCGGTCTACTAAAATGTCCTTTTGGAATTTGTGATAGGGCATGTGGTTTGGCAGATAATGTTAATTATAAGTAAAATATTTTTAAAATGGATATCTCTTGTTTATTCTGGAGTTCCCCTCAAGCCGCACCGTGCACCCTCAGCCTTGTCTGCGAACGTCAAAAGCGCGACACAGCGCGTGCTTTCGGGAGGGGCGGAGCCAAGCCGAGCAACATGTATATGCACATCGATCATTGATCGTGAACCGGAAAATAGAAGAAATCACTGATATTTAGCGACTCGAAAGGTTCTTTATCAACAACTTATTTTGTCGTGCTTCTGCTGACTTCTCTGCAAGGTGTATAAATCGAAGTCCCGACTGCGAATCACAGGTGAGCCCGTCCTGAGGTAATTAGCGATTGGGAAAGATTCAGAACCTGTGGGTGAATAACCCTTGGTAATTTCCCCAACAGTTTTCCGAACGACAGACTGCCGGTAGGGGACATGTATTGCAGCGCAATACTCAGAATGCTTCTTGTTGTTGGTTTTTTGTTTATTTAGGCTTTATAAACCTTTGTACCATTTTATTGGTTATTTTTCGTTTAGTTACTTCAAATGGCTAGCAAGAATAGTCGAAGTACTGCCAGTCGCGATGCCGATGAGGTGTTAACAGATAAACACGGCATGTTTTGTCCCACCGGAAGATGTTTCGCTGGAGGAGACGCTCCTCGCAATCGGAGAATTGATCGGTTGTGAGAACATCCGGGCAGCGTCCCGAATGCACCACAAGGTGGTTGTTTTCGTTTCACGTGTCCGTTTCGCGCGCATCGTCGTACAGAACGGACTCATGTTGGATAATGACCAGTTTGTTCCGGTTTCGTCATGGAACACTCCGGCCTCAAAGGTAATATTATCAAACGTTCTACCGACGCTGTCTAATGAGGAAATTCTTCAGAAGCTCGGTCAGTACGGTACTGTGGTGTCGAGAATTATCAAAGCCTCCATACGCACCACAGATGGGAAGCTTAAGCATATCGAAACGTTTAGACGGTTTTGTTATGATGTTTTGAAGGATGGTTTGACGCAATTGAATGTCTCTCGTGTTTAAGTCGTCAAAACCTGAGCACAGGATTTTTGCGGCAACGGAGAGGTTGATTTGTTACAGGTGTGGTGCACATGGACAGTGGACACACTAGGCAGTATTGTCCTGATGGGGAGAAAACGTATGCCACAGCAGCCGGACCAGCCCCCCCCCCTCCCCCTCCGTGACCATTACCGAGGATTCTATAGATGACTCGCCTTCAGTGCAGGAATCTACGTCGGACCATCAAGGTACGGCCAAGAGTGGTGCTGATGAGACCCATATGGAGGTGCTTCGTGTAAGCGATGAGTCATCCAGTACAGCCGGCCATCGTGCAACCGATGAGTCAGCAAATGTAAGGGAGAAGCCTCTACCTGTAGAGGGAATGATTTGTGAGGAGCAGCAGATTGTAGATGCGGCGTCTCGGAAAAATTTGAAACGGTCACTTTTAAGTACGAGGAATGAGGATAAAGGTGGTAAAGTGTTGGTGGTGCAGACAGGAAGCAGTTTAAACGATTCAGATAGTCCTTCACATGAAGATCAGCAAGGTGGTGAAACTATGGCTGACATGATACCACCTGCTCAGGATGAAGGGGAATTTTTTTCTGAAGGTTGTAATCAAACCTGTGGAACCGAACAACCTACTGATGACCATATCAATTCTAATGGGGAATGCAAAATACCCATTACCGCTAATAACGACTCCTCCCTCCCCATTACAATGATGCATGAGGATAAAGAGGATGAGGAATCCAAGGTAGATGGGGATGGAACAGGTGTTTCTGTGCAGGTTCAGGAGGAACTCATTACTAGCATCACTAAGGGAATTCTAACTACCGAGACACTGATCGGCCATGAGGAGCCAGTGGCAATGGTTGACAGGGCTTCCCCCCCCCCTCCCCTCCTCAGGAGAAAGAACAGCCTTTGGAGATCTCAAAAGAAAATATTGTTCGATTTTTGAAGGAAAAGTTCAGACAACGGCATGTACGAATTAAGGATCATTTTCCTAATATTCAGGCCTTCCTTGCAGCCGCAAAACCTTTGCTGCAAAAGAGCGATTATGTGGAAATCTCTGAACCTGAATTTCAGCGGCTGAGGAAAGCCGTCACGAAGGCAAATAAGGAATTAAATGAGGAAGAGGACTTCACCCCCCAGAAGAATCAACTATGGAACTAAATGTTGTATCCTTGAATATAAATGGGGGTCGTGCCCCCTTACGGATGGTGCAAACCATTCAAGTGGTTGGGAAATAAAAGGCTGACATTATTCTCTTACAAGAGACCCATGCTACTAGTGCTCAAGTAGCCGATTGGGGGAAACTTTTTGAGGGACAATGGTGGCTAAGTAGGTTCCTTACACCTCGGGCCGGTGTTGCCATTTGCCTAAGTCATAAGATTTGTGCTCAACAGGTTTCATTTATATAAATCTATAAAGGGCATTTGATCTCCATATAATTTCTTTACAATACCCAAAAGATTATAGTAGTGAATGTTTATGCACCATGTGACCCAATGGAGAGGAAAATTTTCTTTTCCACTCTGTGGGATTTTGTAAAAACTCTGGACGCAACAGCTTTTATTTGTATCGCGGGCGATTTTAATTGCACAATTTGTCCGTCGATTGATAGGAATGGTCATGAGCCTCATGATGCCTCTACGAAAGCTCTAGAGGACACCATCAACATCTTTCGGTTTAAGGATGTGTGGAGATCACAACACTCACTCTCACGCTGTTATACATGGTGTAGATGCAATGATGGTATTATTTCAATGGCAAGGCTGGACAGATTTTATGTGAACAAGCCAATGTTGAATGTGGTGTCTGCCTCCAAAATTTTACCAACTGGTTTCACAGACCACAGTTTAATCTCAATGTCCTTTAAATTACCCTTTCCACCGGGTGGTAGTGCTTACTGGTCTTTGAATACTCGTCTCTTACATGACAAGAATTTTAATGAGGCCTTTCGCATCGTGTGGGAGAATTAAGAACAAATTAAGAATTTCTGTCAACAGTATAGTGCATCCACCACTAAAATCCAATCAATATCAATCGATCAGTTAAAATCTGAAATTGTATCATTAGAACAGAATGCTGACTAGGTTGGGAGAGGTGCACGTGACCAACTAATATAGGCAAAGAAAGCAGTGCTAGCGGAAATGGTACGGCAACGGGCGATGGGTGCCTTGGTCCGAATGCAAATGAGCCATTTAACTCTGGACATGCCAAACAAAGAGTTCTTTAAGTTAGAGTCTTCCTTCAAAGGGTCACAACAGATTCATACTTTACTCACTCCCAATGGGTCCCTGGTGACTTCCCAGCAAGCGATCAGGGGTACTCTGAAAGGTTTCTATTCTAACTTGTATTCTCCTCAGAACGTGGACAATGAGGTGATACGAGAGTTAATTGCTGGGCTTCCAAGTGTCGAGGAGGACGAGCGATGCATGCTTGATTCCCCAATTTTGGCTGATGAACTTGAAGCAGCTGTGCGGAGCCTGAAAGACGGGAAAGCTTCTGGAATAGATGGCCTGCCCGCAGAATTCTACAAGACCTTCTGGGCCCTTGTGGGACCTGACTTACTCGATGTATTCGATGACAGCATATGTGTCGGAGAACTTCCAATGTCTTGTAGACGAGCAGTCATTTGTTTGCTTCCAAAAGCTGGGAATCTTCAACTGGTTGATAACTGGCAACCTGTCTCCTTATTGTGTGTTGATTACAAAATTCTCTCTATAGTACTTGCTAATCGCATGAAGACTGTGATTAGTTCAGTTGTACACCCGGACCAGACCTATTGTGTGCCTGGAAAATCTATTTATGATAATATTTTTGTGGTAAGAGATGTTATTTTATGCAATAATTTCCTGTGTGACGATTTTGGATTGCTGTTTCTTGATCAAACTAAGGCCTTCGATCGTGTTGACCACAAGTACCTTTTTCTGTCCTGAAAGGAATGGGGTTTGGTGAAACTTTCATCTTTTATGTGAAACTCCTGTATACTAATACTCAATGTATGATAAAGATCAACAATAGGTTATGCTCTCCCTTTCCTTTCCAACGGGGTATTCGCCAAGGTTGCCCCCTCTCTGGGTTTTTATATATAGTCGCCCTTGAACCACTCCTTCAGTCTATTAGACAACGAATACCTCAGGGAATGAGAAGTATAGAAGGAGCAGAGTTTGTGCAGACGGCTTATGCTGATGATGTCTGTGTTTTGATTAGAAGCTCCAATGAGGTCTCTGCTTTACAACGTTGTATGCGAGATTTCTCTGCAGCCTCTTCCGGTGGGATCAATTGGAATAAAAGTACAGCATTATGGTGTGGCAAAGGCAATCTCTCTTGTGTATCACCACCTTCACTTCCACACAACCTGGTCTGGAGAACGGATGGGGTTAAATATCTTGGAGTGCATATTGGTAATCGTGAAACAGAAATGAAAAATTGGGAAGGAGTGCTGGAACAAATTATGCACAGATTGAAAGCATGGGAAGGACTGCTGAGGTCCATCTCCTATCGAGGCCGTACCCTTGTCATAAACAATCTGGTTGCAACAAAATTATGGCACAGAATTATTGCTTTACAGCCATCAAACCAACTAATTATGGCTACTCAGCGAATGCTAGTAAACTTCTTTTGGAGTGGCTACCATTGGCTGAGGCCTGAGATATTGTACTACCCCAGAAGGAAGGTGGCCAGGGCATTGTTGATATCTCTGGCCGGGATGTGGCTTTTCGGCTGCAGTCTCTGCAGAGACTACTGTTCGCTGAACAGCTGCCCTGGCGGCCTTTTGCATTTTTTCTGTTACAACAGGCTGGTAAACTGAGATATGACCGGCAGCTTTTTTTGATAGACCTCGAGCATATAAATTTTGCCTCTTCCGAGATTCTATCAGAGTTTATTGGATACTTGGAAAAGGTTTGACGTCCACCGCTTGCTTGAGGGCTATAATTGTTGAATGTTCCTTCAATAACCCCTTTTCTTCAATAACCTTTTTCCCGGTATCCCTCATAGCCAAGCCCTGATTTAAAATTTTATCCAAGGAGGGATTAACAAAGTATGTGATCTGAGAGATTCATCTGGAGTTAAGTGGAAACCTGCTGGGTTGGTGGCAACGTCAGTTGGATCTCGATCTGTCCGACTTGTAGACCAAGTTGTACGTATAGTCATTAGGAAATTTAGACAGCTAAACATCGGCTGGGAATGTGTTGGTAACATTGAGGATTTTCGGTTAGGTTTCCCTGAAATCAAAGTGCTCCTTTCGTCTTCTCTTCAGCCGGAGATTGAACATACCCCTCCTTTTCATCTTGTAACTAAGATTGGAATCCGTGATCTCTCTCGACAAAATAAGAATGTACCCCTCTCTGGGAGAACACGAGTAGCTTTTATGGTCGGAGCGGTTAGGGTCGGGGTCTCCCTCTACGCCCCTTTGGCCTCAAATGTACACCTTACCAATACATGGTGTGTTAGCGGATATACAATGGAGGTTAGCACACTGGGCGCTCCCCTCCAATATTTTTTGTTCACCGTATTAACAGCTCGCTGCCGGAAACTTGTCCTTTCTGTCATCAGAGGAGGATTTGTTTCATGCTTATGTACAGTGTCGTAGACTGACATCGCTTTTCTTGTTCCTTGAATATCTTTTTCACCAATTGTCCTTCCCTTTCAATATGCATATGTTTATATTTGGTGTGTCTTTCAGGCCCACATGTAGAGACGTGGGTGTTCTTCTCTATTTTTTGGTTGCTGTTGCAAAATATGCAATATATAAATCTCGGAAAATTAAAATAGATAACGGCTATGGCTCTGATGCTATTTCTATTTTTAAAGGGTTTGTCTCAACACGACTCAAGCTAGAATTTGATTTCTTCTTCAGTAATGGAAACGTCCAACTTTTTGAGAGAAAGTGGTGCATTGGCAATGTTTTGTGTTCAGTCGATGATTCAAAAGTGATAATTACTTTATGATTGATTTGACTTGTTCTTTGGAACTGATTGCTTGCACATGTGTTTCTTCCTGTGTCTTTGAATACATCTCTCTCTCTCTCTCTCTCTCTCTCTCTCTCTCTCTCTCTCTGTCTCTCTGTCTCTGTCTCTGTCTCTCTCTCTCTCTCTGTCTTCCTGGTGATTCCCATATACGTTGAGACGGGAGAGAGAGCCGGAGAGCACAGGGTGATTGCTGGTAAGGGTTCGCCGTTTTTGGGCGTCGCCCGATCGGTGTTTGCTCCTTCATCTTAAACCTCTATTTCCTTTTTTTTCCTTTCGTTTATCTTTCCTTCAGTTTGTTTTGTTGCCTCCCTTTTCCGAAGTTAGGGGAATCGGAGAGGTCTGATTACTTCCCATTCCCGGAGTTCGGTTAGGGAAGATTATATTATATATTCACCCTCCCCGAGTTGGGGAGGGGTTGTAAGTGCAGCTGATCCAGCATGGCAGCTGCACTATCTCGATTTACGGCCTTTCAGAGCCTGACCCGTAAGCACGGGTTCTTTTGTGTACCTCCGGAACGTGAGGTTAGTGTCGAGGACGTTGTCCTCGCAACCGGTCGTGTTGTCGGGATCGACAAGGTTGTTGCCGCTTCGCGGATGAACAAGCGGAACGTTATTTTTTTGTCCGACGTGGATTGTGTCCCACAAATTGTCGAACAGGGTTTGACAATCGATCCAGATTTATTTGTTATGATTTCCCCACTAGATAGCCCAGCGATAAAAGTCATGATATCCAATTGCCCCCCATTTGTATCCGACGATGTACTAATTAAAGAATTGTCCCGATACGGTACCATCGTGTCTCGTATCTCCATGATTCCCTTCGGGTCACGAAACAACGATTTAAGGCACGTGGTTTCATTCCGGCGGCAAGTGTTTATGATTTTAAAAAATTCCCAGAAGGATTTAAACCTTATAATAAAATTAAAACATCAACAGAACGAATATACAGTGTACGTGTCCACCAACGTTCTAAAATGTTTTGGTTGCGGACAATTTGGGCATGTTAAGCATGACTGCCCCCGAAAAGAGAATTCCCCACAAGTAAAACCTCCCCTCCGAACCGGGAATAAGCAACCCCCCCACCTTTCCACCACCGATCCAATCCCTTCCACCACCGAACCAAACCCTCCCACCACCGAACCAAGCCTTCCCACCGCCGACCCAAGCCCTCCCACCACCGACCCGAACCTTCCCACCATCGACCCAAGCCTTACCACCACTGATCCCAATCTGTCTACCACCGACCCAAGCCCTCCTACCACCGACCCAAACCCCCCCGCCGTACCCCCTTCCCCTCCCCTTGAAACAGGGGTCCCTCCCCTCTACTGAAGGATCTAATTGCAGCCATCTCCTGTTAACGATAGACCTCCCCCCCCCAGGCGACATCGTCCAATCACAGCTTGTTGCCTGCTATAACTGATCCTACCTCTCTCGCCGTGGTAGCCGATGGGAATCCCCTCCCGATGATCACGTCCTCCCCCCCCCCCCTCCCCCCAAACCCTTGCAATCTCTTCCCACTAACCAGGACGAGTTTCAATTAGTCTGCCCAAAAGGAAGAAGACATCTGCAAACAACAGATGAAAACGGTCATCTCTTTAAAAAACCTACAACTGAAAACCGACAGCCCCTCCTCTCTGCCCTAGATTTGTCCCTCGTCACAGAAAATCGTTTCTCGGTATTGGAGGACATAGATGTGGATGAATCCTCGCCCTTGTCTACTGACCTAGAAACTGGTATGGTTGAACCGCAAAAATTAGTACCCCCCCCCCTCCCCCACCCCCTTCCCTGAAGATGGCTCATTTCTCTCCCTCCCCGTCCCCTCCCTCTATGGACTATGCCCCATCCGATAACGTGGAGGGATGTGATGACGGTGAGGAGATAAATGATGAAAACCAGTGTGACACACCATCTGAGCCATCTGATATAGATGACTCTGTTAGTGAATGTGGTAGCCTTAAGGAAGAAGAAACCCCTCCAATCCCTCCCTCCGAGATAAAAAGGTTTCTTAAGGACACATTCCGAAAAAGGAATGTTGTTATAGAAACCTTTTTTCCGGAGCTACCTGATTTTATACATTCCGCTAGACTGATGGTAAAACGGCCCCACGTTTTTAATTTCAATTCCTCCCAACGTCACCGTTTAAAGAAGTGGTTGCAAAAAGCTAAGAATGAACTGCTATCAAAAAATTGAGTGGTGGTCACTCCTCCTTGTAGCTGTAATGAGTTTTTCCATTTGTAGCCTGAATATTAACGGAGGATGTAGCTCTGTCCGTAAAGTTCAAGTAAGGGATTTTTTATTACAGAAGAAAGTTGACATTGCCCTCTTACAAGAGACCCATGCCAACGACTGCTGTGTCGCAGAGTGGTGTAGGCTCTTCCCCGGCCTGTCCTTTTTTAGTAACGGTGACTCCCGCAAAGGCGGTGTCGCAATAATTCTTAGCCCCTCCTTTTTGCCTTCATCGCTTAAATTCGACGAAATACACAAGGGATCCCTAGCATCCCTAGAATTCCACTACTGTGGAAAATTCTATACTATTTTTAATATCTATGCCCCAAGTACGCCTGTAGCTCGGCGAGTTTTTTATAATGCCCTTGGGACACACCTAACGTCCCTCGACAGCCAAAACGCCCTAAAAAACCAAGACAATCATGTTTGTATTGGTGGAGATTTTAATTGCACCCTTCAACCCCAACTAGACAGGAACAGTGCAGAGCCCCATCCTGCCTCCACAATCCCTCTCACCAAATTTTTAAAACAAATGAATTTGACAGATATATGGCGGGTACAGCACCCATCAATTAGACAATACACATGGTGTCGATGCATTCAGGGTAATATTGTACTTGCTCGCTTGGACAAGTTTTATATTAATCCTCCACTTGAACGCCTCGTTCTGTCATCCAAAATTTGCCCATCAGGATTCTCGGACCACAGCGCAACATTTCTCAAAATTTCTGCCCCCTGCCCGAAACACGAGTGCTTTTTGGAAATTTAATAACAACTTACTTGATGATAGTACCTTTAAGGACATTTTTCCGGAAATTTGGAATATTCTAGTTGCCTCCCAAGGGAATTTCTCAAACCTCAGACAATGGTGGGATAATGCCAAAACGCACATCAGACTGTTCTGCCAACAATATCGTGCGTATGGTGTTCAAGAGGAAAGAAAAACCACAACCTTACTTGAAGATGAAATCCTGGAATTACAGGAACAGCTTCAGGGAACTGCAAGTGTGAGCTACCAGGGAATGAGGCAACAAATTCATGGAAAAACGGCCTTACTGAATTCCATATCCGAAAGGCGAGCACAAAATGCTTTATTGCACCTGAAGATGAGGTACATACACGACCTTGATGCTCCAACCAAAATCTTCTTCAGCCTTAAAAGGGGGGCCTCTTCGTCAATGATTACACGCTTGCTCCATGATGGGGAACTCCTTTATGAAGATGGCAGAATCAGGGAATGTGCCCGGAAACATTTTAAACAACGGTTTATGCGGCATGACATTAACCAGGATGCAATATCGGAACTTGTTTCTAACCTTCCAACATTGGCGGAGGATCAGAAGCAGCAGTTGGAGGATCCTCTTAGGTTACCTGAGCTCACCGCTGCCTTGAAGGCCTTGGAACCTGATAAAGCCCCTGGACTGGATGGGCTGACTAGTGAATTTTTCCAGTTTTTTGGGGATGCCATTGGACCTCACCTACTGCGGGTATTGAATGAATGTTTAGAGGATGGACAACTGCCGTGGAGTTGCCGGAGAGCAGTCACCACCTTAATTCCTAAGAAAGCGGACACTCAACTTATAGAGAACTGGCGTCCTATTTCTGTTTTATGTACGGATTATAAAATTTTAGCCAAAGCCTTGTCTAATCGAATGAAACCTTTTATGAATGTACTAATAGGAGAACATCAATCCTTTTGTATTCCTGGACGTACTATTTTTAATAATATCTTTCTTATCCGTGATACCATTCGGTTTTGTAACAATTTTAATATGAATGTTGGTCTGTTTTTCATTGACCAAGGAAAAGCCTTTGACTGTATTGACCACATGTACCTTTTTAGAGTTTTAGAGAATTTTGGGTTTGGACCTATTTTTATCTCGTATGTTAAACTTTTGTATTGTAATATATCCAGTGTTCTTAAAATTAATCAAGTATTGTGTAGCCCCATTGCTGTACAACGGGGAGTACGGCAAGGTTGCCCGCTATCTGGACTTTTATACTCTCTTGCCATCGAACCTCTTCTGCTCCAATTACGTACGCACATTTCTGGCTTCACTGGATCAATTCTTACCACACCGCTAAAAGTCTCTGCCTATGCAGATGATGTCTGTATTTATATAAAAAATAGTGCTGATGTCACTGCGGTGGCTCAGGCACTAAAGACATATTGTCAGGCTTGTTCAGGCCTGGTAAACTGGAAGAAGAGTGAAGCCCTTTGGATAGGACCTGGAGATTGCCCGCCAATTGTCCTACCAGGAGGAGTGAACTGGCAGAAAAGTGGCATTAAATACCTCGGTATTTTCCTAGGAGACAACACCTTTGAGCAGCAGAACTGGGTGGGATTACCGGATAAGGTAATGGCAAAACTGGCCCGCTGGAAAGGACTTCTTTCTCAACTTTCGTACCGCGGAAGAACTCTCGTCATTAACAATCTTGTCGCCTCTATGCTATGGCATAAGATGATATGCCTACAACCGCCCGGGAGCCTTCTTATTACACTGCAAAAGAGCATTGTCGACTTTTTCTGGAGCGGGAAACACTGGCTCCAACCCCCCGTGGCATACTTACCACTCACTGAAGGTGGCCAAGGTCTTATTGATATCCGCAGCCGGATTATGGTCTTCCGGCTTCATATCGTGCGCCAACTTGTATATGGAGATGAAGCCCTACTCTGGAGGCCTCTGGCTAACTGCATATTGCAGCTTACATGCAAGCTGGGTTACGACCGAGAACTTTTCTTGATGAACCCTCATCAAATCGATTCATCCTTGCTGCCCACCTTTTACCAAGGGGTGATGAACGCCTGGCAAGCCCCGTCCTTTTCCCGTGAAATGGCAACATACAACATGGAAATGTTGTTGAATGAGCCCCTATGCTACAACCCCTTCCTGGAAAACAGCTTGAATAATAGGGGACTCGTTCAACGTTTTGTTGATGCCAAGCTGCTGCGAGTGAAAGACCTCATGACAGAGTCTGGGAGCTGCCGGCTGAGTGCTGCCACTGTGGCACAAAAAATCGGAATAAAATCTGTCAGGATCATCTCTCGGTTCCTTCAAGGGATATCCACAACGTATCGTAATACCTGCGAGGAACTTGGCCCTTCCCCCGAGGAAACAGCGGGTGACTTCCCCAAACTCCTAGTCTTCAGCCCGCCACTTAATCTGTCCCCTGGCCTGAACAGCCCTGATGATACTGCATTATCCCTTCCCGCCTTTCCAAAGAAAACTTTGTACAACGCGTACGTTAAAATTTTATACGCAAAAACATTTTCTGAGCACCCGAGGCTTCGATGGCGGGATGTTTTACCCCCAATACCCCCCAATTGCATCAATTGGCGAAGTTTTTATCTCTTGCCTACTCCAAAGTATGTTGGAGATATTCAATGGAAACTTGTACACTGGATTTTACCTTATAATGTTTTACTGAACCGGTTTTCTACTGCTAACTCTAATCTATGCCCTTTCTGTGCATCCATTGAAACCCTACCGCATATATACCTTGAGTGTGAACGATTGCAACCTCTTTTTACATTCCTTCAAGAACGCTTTGTGAAGCTTGGTTCCCTCTTCAATCACAATGTTTTTATTTATGGTGTTTTAGGACCGTCTTCCCTTAGAAATGTGGTTTTAATGAATTTTTTCATTGGCCAGGCCAAGTTTGCAATTTATAAATCCAGGAAGAAAAAAATGGGAAACGCTTCTGACTCGTCATATGATGTACTGCTCACCTTTAAGGCTCTTGTAAATACAAGACTAAAGCTAGAATACCGGTTTTTTTAAATGAACAAGAATTTAACATGTTTTAAAGAAAAGTGGGTTTTTAATGATGTCATATGCACACTTGATGATGATGATTTGATAATAACTTTTCCTTGAGACCATTTTTATTGTGTTTTGTTTCTTTATGACTGAACATAACTGATTTTCTGTACTCTTGTAATAAAAGGAAGAAACAGTCAGTCTCTCTCTCTCTCTCTCTCTGTCGCCCCCTGCAGGCCGTTTGTGGTGGGCGTGGCGTCATGGCGGCTGTGAGCAACTGCTCTGTGTTGTAGTGAGTTCTTTGTGAGTTTTCCTCCTCTCCTGCCCTCCCCTGCCCCCCCCCCTCCCTCTCCTTCCTATCCTGTGTACTTTGGCATTTTGTTTTCATCCGTTCTACACCTTTGTCTTCGAGAGAGAGAGGATTGAGAGCGGGCCCATTTTGGGTGCGGCCTACTGGCTTCGACGGCGTTTTGTAAGCCATTTTTGTGCTTATAATGCACGTTTATTACTTACTTTAGTTCGATTATTTAGGTTTGATACCTTCTTGTCCGGTTCGGACAAGTGGGGGGTGTTGAATTCACTGGTATGGCGAATGCACGCTCTCGGTTAGAGGCGTTCGATAGCCTAACGAGGAAGCATGCATTTGTGTGTGTTCCACCAGAAGGAGTCCTCACTGAGGATGTGGTACTCGCAGTGGGGAAAATAATCGGGTGCGAGCATGTCCGAGCTGCCTCACGAATGAATCAAAAAGTTGTTATTTTCCTGTCCGAAGAAAACTTTGTTCACGACGTCGTGAGTGCAGGTTTAACCACAGAAGGTGGTGTTTTTATGTTAGCGTCCCCCATGGATACTCCAGCGATGAAAATCGTTGTATCAAACGTACCACCATTTATATCAAACGACAAACTAATGTCAGTCCTTTCTCGTTATGGAACAGCTGTGTCGAGAATGTCCATGATCCCTCTGAAGAGCCGAGACGAGAGGATAAAACACGTTATGAGTTTCCGTCGCCAAGTTTACATGGTACTTCCCGATCGTGGTGATGATACAGGGTTAAATATTTCATTTAAAGTAAAATCCGACGATCGGGAGTATCAAATGTACGCCTCGTCAGCCTCACTAACGTGCTTTCACTGTGGAGCCTTTGGTCACGTTAAACGTTTCTGTCCCAAGGTTTCGTGTTCAAAGTGTCGGGAAAATGGTCACGTAGACACCGATTGTAAAAAGGATAATACTCGTGTTCCTATTCAACCGACTGGAGTTAATCCTGTGAGTTTACCGGTTCCTGCTGTTCCCTTCTGCAGTGAGACGAACGAGCAGCATCGATGGGCATATCCCGAGTCTAGAAAACGATCGCACTTCACTTCCTGTCACAGAAACCGAAGCGACCCCAACTCGCACAACCTTTGCTGCGATTCCCTCATGTAGTGAAGGAATGGAGGAGGACCCTATTATTGGTTCTAAAAAACGAAGGGCATCGGTTGATAATTTTTCTACCAGTAATCCAAAAAAGGTGGTATTGGAGAAGGCCAGTGTAGCTGAACACACACCTCAATGTGTTCCTCATGCTTCCATCGGGTTTGAAAAAAAGGATGGTGAATCGGGTGCTGCAATTGAGGATAATATGTCTGAAAGTTTGTGTACAAACTCTGTGGACGCAAATTGCTATATGGGTGAAATAAGTTGCAACGCTGAATACGTTGATAAACCCTCGAACGAACCATTACGATCATTGACATCAGTCACTGTGAACGAGCAGACAGTGACTGACTCATCCCTCCACAGTGCTGCTCTACCGATACAGATTCAAAACTGTGTTACCGAGTCGCTCATCGATTCGGTAGATTGTGCTCCACAAGAGGATGAAACCGAGGCTTCAACTTCTGATGAGCACAAATATCACCATGGCATCGTGGATTGCACAGTGGAGCTCTCCAGCGAATCCCCAGAGATACTGACAATTCCCATAGTGACCACGGAGGCCGACATCCACGATCCTGGAGGGACCTTGTCAGACTTGTCGGAATCTGATGAGGATGACGAGGTGCCCGAGTTGTCTCAGTCTCAGTTGAGTCAGCCAATGATATCTCCTCAACTCGTACTCTCCTTTCTGAATGAAACCTACAGACAGCGAAATGTAGTTATCAGGGATACATTTCCTGATTTAGGTTCATTTATTCAATTAGCAAAGGAAATAACAAGAAAGGGCAAAGAATTTCCACTAACAAGGTCACAATTTCACCGACTCAGGAAATTTATTACAAAAGCCAGTCTTGAGATTTCGCAACACCCATTCAAACCTTTTGATAAGGAATGAAGCAAATTACCTTTGGCACCTTGAACATTAAGGGTGGAGGTGCAAACCCAAACCGCCAAGCTCAAGTGCAAAGTTTGTTTCGGCGCAAAAATGTCGATGTACTTTTACTGCAGGAAACGCACATCACCCAAAACGTAGAATATGATTGGTGTCGCGTTTTTGGGGGACAGTGATTTTTTAGCAAACTGTCTTCCTTTTCGGCAGGTGTTGCTTTCGTACTTCGACCAGGGCTAGTACCTGAGTCAATCCTCTTCCAGGAGATCATTAAAGGCCGATTCAGCTCTCTTGAACTGGAGGTTAATAATTTCCATTTCACATTATTCAATGTGTACGCGCCAAGTGAGAGCACAGAACGGAAAGCTTTCTTTGCGTCTGTGATTAATCACCTGCAGACAGTTGATCTAAACCAATGTGTGTGTATCGGGGGTGATTTCAACTGTACCTTTGAACCTGTAATGGACAGGAACTCGGCAGAACCTCATCCCGAATCATGTATTGATTTATCCCTTTTCCTTTCTCGGGTGGGTTTGCTAGATGTATGGAGGGTACTTTTCCCCAATGAACCTCAGTTCACCTGGAGCAGCATCACCAGAGGAAGAGTGTCCTTTGCGAGACTCGACCGATGGTATATAAACTCACCTTTTAGAAACGCTATAGTCTCTCCGGATTATTTTCCGTCAATATTCTCAGACCATCATTTAGTAACCATGGTGTTTCTTTTTCCTCAGTCAATAAATAAAAGTGCATACTGGAAATTTAATACCAGTCTTCTAGAAGATGGTCTATTTAAAGAAGCCTTCCAAGTTTTCTGGGCTAATCAAATCCAAAGAAAGCCCTCTTTTTCTTCAGTTAATCTTTGGTGGGACAATACGAAAGCCCAGATTCGGGTGTTTTGTCAACAGTTTAGAGCAAACATTACAAATGTTAAGAATATAACAATGACTTGATTGGAAGCTGACATTGTACAGCTCGAAGGTAAACTTGCTAAAAATAATAATGCAAGAAACTTCCAGTTATTACTAGAAAAGAAGACTCAGCTGAGAGAGTTAATCCAGGAGAAAGCAGCAGGGTTGTTGCTCAGACTAAGGGTTAAGAACTTAAAGGTTTTAGATACCCCTAGTAAAGCTTTTTTTCGGCTGGACTCTGTCAGTAAAGCACCCAAGAACATTTTTTCTGTAGTTAATCCTGGCGGAGCTGTCGTTGTAAATCCCAGAGACAGACGGTTATGTGTTCAAGACTTCTTTTCCAAACTGTTTTCAAAACAGGTTGTTTGTGATGAAACAATGAGACTTTTAACCTCTCACCTATCCTCGTTAACCGAGTCCCAGCGGCTGGATATGGACTCACCAATTACGCTCGAGGAGTTAACGTAAGCCCTGGCTGGAATGGACTCGGGAAGAGCCCCTGGAATCGATGGTCTGCCGGCTGAATTTTATGTGGAATTTTGGGAACTATTAGGTCCAGAACTGATGCATGTTCTTGAATCATCACTGACTCATGGAGAATTGCCTTTAAGTTTGAGAAGAGCGGTGATGTCCCTTCTTCCAAAGGCTGGTGATTTGCGACAAATGAAGAATTGGAGACCTGTTTCTCTACTATGCACTGATTATAAAATCCTTTCAAAAGTTCTGGCGAATCGAACTAAAAGGGTAATTTGCGATTTGGTTCACCCTGATCAGAGTTATTGTATTCCAGGTAGATCTATGTATGATAACATATTTTTCATTGGAGATCTCATAGATGGCAACTGTGTGCAGAATGACTTTGGTATAATTTTTCTTGATTTAGAAAAGGCTTTTGATAGCATCGATCATGTCTTTTTGAATCATGTGCTTGAAGCCTGTGGATTTGGAGATAATTTCAGAACTTGTATTGCTTTATTGTACAACAATATATTCAGTTTAGTTAAGGTGAACAATGAGCTTTGTTCTCCCATACAGGTTCAAAGGGGGGTAAGGCAAGGTTGCCCTGTCTCCGGCTTACTGTTCACCCTTGTAATGGAATCACTTCTCATGTTACTAAGGAATAACGTTTCTGGAATGAGTATATCTCCTGATCAGCCTCCAGTTGTCGTATCGGCGTATGCTGATGATGTTGCAATCATTGTTAAAAACAATAACGACATTGCAGCTCTGGCTAAGTGCCTACATTTGTTTGGTTTAGCTTCCTCGTTGAAGTGCAACTGGGAAAAGAGCAAAGCGCTATGGGTTCCCTTTGTCAGGGACAGTGCATCTAGAACGAAAAATATGGCGCAAGACCCGCCAATACACCTTCCTGCAAGTTTAAAGTGGGTGGATGGAGGTGTTCGCTATATTGGAGTGTTCCTTGGATCCCCACAGTACGGCCAGAAAAACTGGGAAGGTGTCGCTGAATGCGTAAAAAAGAGATTGAGTAGATGGAGGAGAGCCCTGCCTCACCTTTCGTATAAGGGCCGAGTTTTGGTAGTCAAGAACCTCGTCGCCTCCTTCTTGTGGCACAGATTCATCTGCCTGCAACCACCAGAAGGCTTGGTGAAGGAAGTGCAAAGGCAACTGTTGGAGTTCTTTTGGGGAGGGCATCACTGGTTACGGCCAAATGTTGTATGCCGTCCATTGGCCGAGGGTGGCCAGAGTATGGTCAACATCAGGAGCCGCATAATGGCCTTTCGGCTATGCACTGTGCAAAAACTTTTGGTGAAAGAACAATTACCAAACCATGTTTTGGCCACCCACATTTTGCGGCAAGCTGGCGGGCTGGGATATGGCCATGAATGTTTCTTGGTCCTGCTTCAACAAGTTGACACATCTCCTCTTCCTGTTTTTTATCAGAGTGTGTTGAATGCTTGGCAGAACCTCACAGTGTGCCGTCAAGAAGAAAACTACGACATCCATATGTTTGCACAAGAGCCTTTGTTCTGCAATCGGCTTTTCCCAAACATACCCAAAAGTAGGGACCTCTGCCAGCATTTCATATTTGCCGGCATCACAAAAGTATGGCACCTCCGGCAAGTTTCAGGTTGCGGGTGGAAATCAGCTCGAGAAGTAGCCGAGCTAGCAGGAATTCGGTCCGAAAGAGTGACTGCAAAAGTGTTGAGAGAGGTGATACGAATAGGGGTATGGCTGAGAGTATGCTGGTCCCACGAGCTCGAACCATTGCACGATGAGTGAGTTTTTCCTGGGTTACTGGTGCACTTCAAGTTGGAAGACTTACTTACCCCTGGTTAGCATGGGGATAAGCCCCTTTCAAGAGACTAGCAGTAAAGAGCTATACAAGTCATGTGTCAAGTTACTGCTGGGGGATACGCCGCTAAATGGAGTAATCCGGTGGAAGAGACTGTTGCCTGTGGGACCCCCCTCTGAACCTGTATGGAACTCCATGTATAGCAAGCTCGTAAGTAAAAGATCTGGTGATCTCCAATGGAGACTGATCCACTGGATAGTCCCCTCCAATAAGTTAATCAACCATTTCTCTCCTACATCCACATGTTGCCCATTCTGCATATGTACGGAGGACGTGTTCCACGCCTTCATTAATTGTGTGAGATTGATTCCTTTGTTTCGGTGGTTTTTTATCTTGTGGCACACAGAATGAAGGTTGTTTTCTCGTTGCGTTCTTTTATTTTCGGCTTTAATGCCAAGTCAAGCAAGGAAAATATGTTCATGAGGTTTCTTGTTGCAACAGCCAAGCTGGCAATATATCTCTCAAGAAGGGAGAAATTGAACGGTAAACCTGCCGGGGAATGCAATGTAATGTTGTTTTTCAATGCCCTCGTGTCAGCAAGATTTAAACTAGAGTTTTGTTTCTATAAGGATGCAAACAATCTTGATGAATTCACCAATACTTGGTGTCATGAAGGGTTGTGTGAGGTTCGTGAGAACCAACTGGTAATATTTTTGTAGGTTGTATAAAGTTAATGGTTTATTTTGGCCAATTGTGTGCCGTGATACTTCTGTAACCTTTTCGTTTCATTGCTTTTTCATGTATTTATGATTGGTGTAAAGATATAAATACTTTTTTTTTTGTATTATTTTGATAATAAAAGGACTTCAAAAGTCAAAAGTCTCTCTCTCTCTCTCTCTCTCTCTCTCTCTCTCTCTCTCTCCCTCTCCCTCTCTCTCTCCCTCTCCCTCTCCCTCTCTCTCCCTGTCACCCCCTGCCGGCTGTTGGCTTAATTTAATTAATTTTTCGCTTAATTTAATTAGAACGCCACTCAGTGGAGTGCATACTCCCGCCGTGGGTTTAGTTGTTATAATACGTTTTGTTTAACATCCCCTCTCCCCAAAACAATAAATGAAAAAGAAAGTAAGTCCTCACTGTCAGAGAATTTATTTTGATATATCTCGGAATTAGAGGAGAAAAACATCATTTAAGAATAAGAATAAAAGCTTTAATGCAGTAAAACAGAAAAAATCTTTCCCAAATAATTTCCCAAAAAAATTCCTGGATCAGGAATAATATTCTGAGCTTCACCAAAAACTAATCAATTCTTCCTTATCCCAAGGGCAATCATCCCAACAACTTTCATCCAAATCCGTTCAGAACTTTTCCAGATATCTTGTTCACAAACACGAACATACTGTTGTGGATCTCAAACGTCGGCCTTCCCCTTACCAAGGGGGGATTAATCCCCTTGTCTTTTATCTAGCCGACGCGATCCGGGGCTATGACGTTCCTTCCCGTCAGCGCTGAATTGGGTGGTAGGCCGAATTAGTCCTATTACCTAATTACCAGCGCCTCCCAGGAAGCAAGGAAATAACTCCGCCCGAACCACGGTTTTAGTGGACATGCCGAGCGATCGCGAGCCATGATTCGGGCCGTTCACAGGAACTAACCCAATTTGAGCGGTTTCTAATCGTGCCACATTTACCCAATGGAGAAATCACTAAAACGGTCGAATCAAGAGGAAAAGGAATAACAAGCAATTTATTTACACTTTGTACAATGAAGAAGAAGAAGCAATGTACAGTGAAGAAGAAGAAGCAATGTACAGTGAAGAAGAAGAAACTGATACACAGGGCAGCCTTATACAGTCTTAACTTATCCCTGGACACGGGCCCGTTCGCACTCAGACTCAGACTCACACGGGGGTTGTAGATGGTCGGGTTGAGGGTCCAAAGATGGCGTCCACAGCTCGCTCCGGTCCCTGACTTGTACCACGAAGAAGATGGTAGATGCCAGGCAAGCTCTCCGCGTGTCGTTGGTGCAGATCGGACAATTATATGGGGGGATCGGTAAGCTGGGCTGGCGGTTACTGTGCGGCTCATGGCCACGTACGTAATAGAAATACCGGCGCTTTATATGCGCTTCCAGCAAGCCCAAAGCCAGAATAACAGCGCCTCTCCCAACCAGTCCTCAACAATGGCGCTTTCCCACACGAAGTCCTCAAGCCCTTGCACAATCAAAGTTCCCCCAGCGAGTCCTTTCGCCAATGCCAAACGTGACAGTCCTCTCACAAAGCGCAAATGCTCTCAAGTCCTGGACAGTCCTCTTGCACGAGCGCTGTTGCGTAAGTCCTTTGGAAGGGCTTTTCGTGCGCGGTTATATAGCGCCGCCCAGCGAACCCTCTCACATTTTCCAGACGCGCTCTCACCATGCCCCTTAGGCCATGCCCACGGAGCACTGGTTGGTTGTTAGGGTCTTACCGGCTCCGCCCCTGAAGTCCGCTTGACGTGACCACACCCCTGACCTCACGCTCCCCCCCTTTTTCAGGCCTTACCTCGTGGCATCCGGCTGGCCTCAGCATCCTAATGCGAAGGGCAATAGGGCACAGACTGGATGGTGCGCAACGAGGTCGATTGGAGGGTGGGCTGCAAAATGAACGGGACCTACTCTTATTTATTTCTTTACACAACACAGGTATCACTATTGGAAATGTCCTTATCTCACATATACTATGACATAACTAATGTTCTAAGGTGACCTACGTGTTGCATGTGGACTAACTATGGGGGCAAAACCTTTAACCTTTATTAATCAAGATGTACATTTCTCAGAACTGCAACAATACGAACACACACACACACACACACACACACACACGGACGGACACGATTGAATGTGTTACTCCCTGGCGGAAGTAATAAACCTGAAAATCGCAGAGCCAGAACCAGAATTATTTTTTTGGTCTGGGAAGCCCATGCGAGGTTTCTTCTTCTTCAGCCTCTCTCAACCATGGGTGAATATGTGATCTTTTTTTAAAAAAGTTGGAATTTTGCCAAATCTGTTTTATTCATTTGTTAATATACCTCAGCCATTGACAAATCTGGAACTAAGTCTTTATAAGTTCATCAAATACTGACACCGCGAATGACATTCTCTGAGCTAAATGTTGATATCTCTTCTGAGGTTTAAAAAAATAAAAACAGTTTTAAAGCATTGACGTGTGTGTGTGGGGCTTACGGGCATGTGAGGAGTGCCTGCCCCAATGCGGTTACACCGCAGGAAAGCGGAGGATTGGTGAGGAGCGATTCCTCTTCACCGCACACTGACGGGGAGGAGGCGGATCGAGTGGGTAACCCACCCACCCCACCTACTGCGGTGAGCGACCGGGGGGGAAGTGTTAGGTTTAGAACGTGAGGTGACTAACCCCCCCCCCCCCCCACTTAAGGTGGGAATGAAAGTGGTTGAACCCTCTCCCATTTCGTCCACTGTACACGACAGTGCGGACGATATCATGGGAGTATCGGTAGCGGACACCAGGAAAAAAGGGCAGAAGCGTTCAAGTGATGAATCCTGTGATTCCAAAGAAAAACAAAATAAGATTCAGATCGTGTCAGGCTCACAGGACCTCCACGGTGAGGCCTACACCGGAAACTTCTTAGCGGTAACGGAAATGGTACCGGAAGTGTGTGTACGTGAGGAAGATTCGCTTGCACCAGTTGCCGAGATTGAGCATGACCCGGAAAATAGTCGATCCTCTCAGGATGTGGCGAGTCCTTGTCCTGATAACCAAACTCGCTCAGACGAGTTAGCAGCTGGATCTGCTAGTGAGGAAAAAATAGATAAAGGGGAAAGTCCTTGCGACTGTGAGGATAACGTTAACCCTTCCCTGACAGATAAAAAATGAAAGGGATGATGAGGTGGGGGACATACTTGGAGCCACAGGGGATATGGTACATTTGGAAGGGTCTGCAAAGAGCGCGGAGGTCCTTGACCCTGAAGAATTGCTGTTTCCCAAACTAAGTGTTCAACAAATAGTAGGAAAAGGTGCAGATCAAGATGAAGCACTTGATTCTGATGAAACCTCTTCTACTCCACTCTTTAGTGCTTTAAGTGCTCAAGATAGTGAGGCAGGTTATGACAACACCATCACCAGGGTTTCTCAAGAAAATGTTATTAAGTTCCTTGATGAAACGTTCAGGAAAAGACATGTAAAAATCAAAGACGACTTTCCGAATCTGCATGATTTTATTTTGACTGCAAAGAACATGATTCCTGAGCCTCATCAGGTTAACATGTCAGAACCTCAATTCCAGAGGGTAAGAAAATGTGTAACTCGAGCGGGTAAGGAACTTCATGAATAGTTAACAGAATGGAGATAAAAGTAGCATCCTTAAACATCAACGGTGGTCGCAGTTGTGTGCGTCGCCTCCAGGTGTTTCATATTTTTCAGAATGAAAAAATTGATGTGCTGATGTTACAAGAGACGCATGCAAATCAGTCTTCTGAGGTTGAGTGGTGTAAAATCTTTAAAGGTTGCCACTTTTTCTCCAGTGCTTTCGTTGATGCTGAGGCTGGTGTGGCAGTAGTCTTACATCCTAGACTCCAGCCGTTGGAGATCAGATGTAGGGAAATTTGCAAGGGCCATTTACTATCTGTGGAGTTTGTCAGTGGTAATCAAAAGATTTGCATGACTAATGTATACTGCCCTAGTGCTAACTCTGCAAGAAGTGCTTTTCTTCACAAGTTAGCAGTTTTTAAAGCACTATTGACCTGTCTATGTTGGTTTGTCTGGGGGGAGACTACAACTGTACCCTCAACCCACAACTTGATAGAAACACTCCTGAGCCTCATCCACCGAGTGCAAGGCCTTTGGCACAGCTCATTAAAAAATTTCAACTTGTGGATGTGTGGCGGGTACAGAACCCTAACATCCGGCAGTACACGTGGGTTTGTGCCGCAATAAATCTTTTGACAATGGCTCGTTTGGATAGAATTTATGTTAACTGTGATAAGGTAAATCTTGTCAAGAATTCTTATATACGGCCATCTGGTTTTTCTGATCACATGGTCGTTGTTGTATGTAGCTTACCTCATCACGTTTGTAGACGTGCATATTGGACTTTCAATGTCAAACTTTTACAAAGTGAGCATTTCAAAGAAGCATTCAGAATGGTATGGAAAGAATGTGAAATGCAAAAGTTTTCCTACCTAAATTTAAGGCAATGGTGGGATTGCACAAAATCCCAAATTAAGTGTTTTTGCCAGCAATACTGCCGTTATAATACATGTAACACACTCGGTGTGATATCTGCCTTAAAAAACGAGATACTTTATTGTGAGCAGAAATCTGGAATGTCCAACGAAAATGTCCAGCAGTTGTCAGAGAAAAGAACACTACTGGCTGAAATGGTGAAAGAGCGTGCATCTGGTGCTTTCGTCCGACTGCGAATGGACAATATCCAACTTGACAAACCAAACAAAGACTTTTTCAATTTGGAAAAGACAGCCAAGATCCCTCAACAAATTCACGCTTTGCGCTCTTCTGCCGGTGCGCTTCTGTCTTCTCAAAGTGACATCAAGAATGAATTACGAAACTTTTATTCAAAGCTGTTTACCTTGAAAACGGTGAACCAGGAAAACAGAAACGGGATGTTTGAACTGCCCCCATCTCTGTCTGAAGACAAGCAACAACAACTGGAGCCTGGCATCTCTCTCGGAGAACTTACTGCTGCTCTTAAAGGAATCCAAGATGGGAAAGCCCCTGGACTTGACGGCCTCCCAGTTGTATTTTACAAGGCCTTTTGGGACATTCTAGGCCCTACTCTACTTGACATCTTTCATGATAGCCTTGAACAAGGTGAATTGCCATTAAGTTGCCGGAGGTCAGTTTTGTGTCTCCTTCCAAAAAAAGGGAACTTGCAAGACATCACAAATTGGCGGCCTGTGTCACTCCTAAATACGGACTATAAAATATTGTCGAAGGCGCTCGCGATACGTCTAAAGGAAGTCATCCCCCTTTTGATTGATATTGATCAGTCTTATTGTGTTCCTGAGCGTTCTATTTATGATAACATTTTTTTGGTGAGAGTCTTGATCAGTCTCGGTCATACTACATCTCATGGTTTTGGTTTGGTTCTTTTAGATCAAGAAAAAGCTTTTGACAGTGTTGACCATTCTTTTTTGTTTGCTGTACTAGGGAGAGCTGGATTTGGACAAAATTTTGTTTCCTATGTTAAGTTGTTTTATGAAAATGCATCCTGTCTGTTGAAGGTAAACAACAGCTTATGTCGCCCTTTTCCCTTTCAGCGAGGCATCCGTCAGGGCTGCCCGCTTTCAGGTATGCTCGACAGTCTCTTGGTCGAACCTTTACTAGCTTTGCTCCGCAACTCAGTGGAAGGAGTCTCCTTAACAAAAAACTACAAAATGGTCACTTCAGCTTATGCGGATGACATTTGTGTTGCTGTTTCCAGCCAAAATGATGTGTGTGAGGTCTCTCGATGTCTGTCCCAGTTTGAGCTCACTTCCATGGCAAAAGTAAATTGGAACAAAAGTGTTGCCTTATGGGTGGGCCCCAGTCCGCCTTCCTCAGCTCTGCCTGTGTCACCAGGAGGAATGCAGTGGAATAAAGAGGGGTTTAAATATTTAGGGTTATTTCTAGGAGTCCAAGCATATGAACATAAAAATTGGGAGGGTTTCTTGGAAAGAATTAAGCAGAAACTGGCTAGATGGAAACGGTTGCACCACCTTCTATTGCTTCAGGCAAGGGTGACAATAATAAATAACCTGGTGGTTCCATTTATTTGGCATAAAGTTATCCTCCTCCATCCTCCTAGATACTTGGTCACAGGCATTCAGAGGGTTCTAACTCAGTTTTTCTGGGGAGGCCACCATTGGCTTGGACCAGACATGGTGTGCAGACCCCGAAATGCAGGTGGCCAAAGCTTGATACATGTCCCAAGTCGGATAATGGCTTTCCGCATGTTGACGATAAAGCGTTTATTGTATGATGAGTGTGTCCCGTGGCGGCCTCTCACAAATGCTTGACTGCAGGAAGCAGATGGGTTGAAGTATGACCGAGATCTCTTCCTCATGGACCTGCAGCATGTCAACACGACTCTGCTCCCCGAGTTTCATCAGAGCCTTTTGAATGCCTGGCCAGTCCTTGGAATACAACGATTAGAGGTGTCCTACGATGCCAAAAAATATATGCATGAGCCATTGGTTCTGAATTCTTTATTCCCTGAAATTTCAACCTCCAGGTCATTTATGCATTGCTTCACCAGTAATGGAATAAACAGAGTGCAAGACCTGATGAAGCCTTCCCTAAATGGATGGTTATCCACCAGCTCTCTCACATCAAAAGTGGGGGTTCGGTCATCTGGAATGGTGGACAAAGTTTTGAGAGTTGTGATTAAAACTTTCAGGGAATTAAATATCGGGTGGACTGTGGCAGATGTAGTGGTGGACTCTCCTCTCTATTTCCCCGAGCTCCAAATCACCTCAAAAAAACAACAGTGTGTCTTCTCAAATTCAGATAGTTGTGGTGTGTTTCATGTGATGGGAAAAAAAGTTATTTATGGGATATGCCAAGAGGTGCTTATACCGGGTTTCACAAAACCTTTAAAAAATCGGTGGGAGGAGATCTGTCTGGCTAGTTCGTCCTATCTCCAGTGTGGAAAGAGATGTATAGGTCTCCAACTTTAGGTCGAACCGGAGACTTAAATTGGAGATTAGTTCATCAGGCCCTGGTCACCAAATACTTACTTAATAAGTTTGATCCCTCTGTACAGAATGTTTGTCCTTTTTGTGAAGAGCCTGAAAATGTGACCCATGCTTTTGTGGAATGTAGGAGATTGGTACCCCTTTTTTGTTTCCTCCAACAGTTATTTTATAAATTTAAGATTGTTTTTTCTGTTACAATTTTTGTGTATGGCAATGAAAGGAGCACCAAGAGCAAGACAGCGGTCCCTTTCTTGAATTTTCTGTGCGGGATTGCTAAACTTGCAACTTATAAAACTAGGAAGATCAAATTGAGTGGCAGAGATGAAAATGTGCTCTTTTGCTTTAAAGGAATAGTATCGGCCCGGATAAGTTTCGGCAGTGTGAAGGACGATTTTTTTTTACAGATGAGGTGTTGAGTTTGGTTTTGTAAATTTTACTTACGCTCAGTCCACATATATATATATGTATATACATCTTTTTTGCTTGTACAACTTTCTTTTCTTGTAAAAATTTGTGGTGTTTTCCGTGTGTTTTTTGATACTTTTATAATAAAAGCACACAAGAAGTCAAGTCTCTCCCTCTCTTCTCTCTCTCTCTCTCTCTCTCTCTCTCTACCCTCTTCACTTTTCCTGTCTATGGAACTGCCTTCCAGAGGCCGTTCTGTATCAGTCTTCTCTGCAGGATTAAAATCAAGCAGCGCATCACCATCTCTTGCCATCCCCAATTGTGACCGATTATATTTATTACCCCCACCACCATTTTCTAACCCAACCATCTTATTTGCAAGCTTCGAAATTTCCTCCCTTCCACCCTCTCCTATTTTCCTGTTCATTAATTCCATTAATATTATCTCCTTGTCAGCTCTCCCTTGCTCTTCAATGAGGCTCTGTAAAGAAAAAGAAAAAACGTCGCAGATTAAAGGCCAAAATATGAGCTTCCCTTTGCTTCCCAAGGCAGTTACCATAATTCAATCAATTTTCTGTTGATTTGATCTATTGGCATGCATAATCAAAGGTAGATAAACAACACTTTTAAAGGGGTCTCACCTGCATCTTTATCCATGTGACAAATTTCAATTTTCTCATTTGCAAGCCAGAGAGTGCTATACTGTGACGTTTTGAAACTAGAATGGCACTCGGTAGAGTGCATACCTATGCCAGGCTGAACAGTTTACGTTTTGTATCCCACAAATAGGCCGGATCTTGATCCAGGCCTTTTCCAAAATCGAATCAGCTTGTTCTTGTCACCTAAACAATTCATCTACCGAGTTTTGTTATAATCCGTCCACAACTTTTTGAAATATCGGGCTGTATATCGTTATTGGCCACATCCCCCAATAGTGAATAATCTCTTTAAAAAACTAAACCGGGTCTACGTAGAGGGCATACCTATGCCAGGCTGAACTGTTTACGTTTTGTATCCCACTGATAGGCAGGATCTGGATTCAGACCTGAACCAAAATCTAATCGGCTTGTTCTAGTCACGTTACCAACTCGTCCACCAAGTTTAGTCAAACTCGTCCATAACTTTTTAAAATATCATGTTCTATATCGCTTCTCACCCGACCTCTCAATGGTGAAGAATCACTTAAAAATTAAATAACTCTCGTATCCGAATCCAGATCCAGATCTTCACCAAAATCGAATAGATTAGTCCTTGTCACACACACAACCTCTCCACCAAGTTTCGTCCAAATCCGTGCACAACTTTTTGAGATATCCTGCTATATGTCGGTTTTGGCCCTATCTCCCAATGCTGAAGTGTCACTTAAAAAAATTTAATATCCAGATCTGGATCCAGATCTTCGCCAGAATCTAATCAATTTGTCGTTGTCACGCACACAACCTCTCCACCAAATTTGTTCTGAAGCCGTCCATAACCTTTTGAGATATCCTGCACACAAACAAACAGACAAACAGGAATGATGCTGTTCAGAGCACGATACTTGCAAAATACACGCCCCTCCCAACCCCCCCCCCCCCCCCATAAAAAAAGTTTCCATGGATTGTGCATTAAAATTGATGATCTTAATCAAAGAAAGCACAGGTCAATTGGATGAAAATTTATGAGGTCAGAAATTTGACCTTTGACCTTTTGACCTCAAAAATAGTTGGTTTCCCAATTCAGTGATGCACTATCTAATTGCTCTTTAATTTTCAGGTTAATCGGAGGAAAATCTATGATTTTTCAGATTAAATTTGATGATTTTAGCAGTTACACCTCTGACCTTTTCACCTCAAAAACAGTTGGTTTCCCAATTCAGTGACCTAATATGCAAATCCTGTTCAACTTTCAAGTCGATTGGATAACAAATGACGATTTTATAAATCTTACCTCAAGATGACATTTAACCTCAAAATCAATTGGCTTCTCAGTTTTGATTACCTTGACAATTTCGAGGTTCAATTTCGAAATTGATGATTTTAGAAGTTTTACCTTGAGTTGACCTTTGACCTTAAAACGGTTGCTTTCCCAATTCAGTGATTGATGCACAATGTAATTGCTGTTTAATTTTCAAGTTAATAGGATGAAAATGTATGATTTCTTCAAATGAAAATTTATGATTTTAGAAGTTTGACCTTGAGTTGACCTTTGACCTTATGACCTCCAAATAGTTGATTTCCCAATTCAGTGAAGCACTATGCAATTGCTGTTTAATTTTGAAGTTAATAGGATGAAAATTGACGATGTTTCAGATGAAAATTTATGATTTTGGAAGTTTGACCTTGAGTTGACCTTTGACCTAAAAAGTGTTTCTTTCCCATTTCAGTGATGCACTGTGTAATTGCTCTTTAATTTTCAGTTTAATCGGATTAAAATAGATGATTTTTCAGATGAAAATTGATGATTTTAGAAGTTTGACCTTGATTTGACCTTTGACATTAAAATATTTGCTTTCCCAATTCAGTGATGCACTCTGCAATTGTTCAATTGTCAGGTTAATCGGATGAAAATTTATGATTTTTCAGATTAAATTTGATGATTTTAGCAGTGAGACCTCTGACCTTTTTACCTCAAAAACAGTTGGTTTCCAATTCAATATGCAAATCCTGTTCAACTTTCAAGTCGATTGGATAAAAAATGACGATTTTAGAAATCTTACCTCAAGATGACGTTCAACCTCAAAATCAATTGGCTTCTCAGTTTTGATTACCACGACAATTTCGTATAGTTTCATGATGTTCGGTTTAGAATTGTGACCTGTAGGCTATTGACAGACTAACAGACAAACAAATAGACAAACAGAAAGACAGAATAACAAACTCGACCGACCAATATACTTGAAAAATCTTCGATTTTGCAAGTAACATACAGACAGGTGTGAAAACATAACCTCCACCCACATTCGGTGGTGGAGGTAATATAAAAACATTTCATATCCACATCCAGATGTTCCCCAAAATCGAATCAATTTGTCCATGTCACCCATCCAACCTGTCCAACAAATTTCATCCGAATCTGTCCAGAACTTTTTGAGATATCCTGCTCAGAGACAAACAAACAAATGGGCAAACAGATTGAGGTGAAAAAGGTGAAGAAAAAAAAAGGTAAGAAAGTGGCAGGCCATTAATGTCTTGCACACAAAGGTAATCACTGTGTTTCCCTTGGTAGACAGAAGAGTTTATCTTGCAGTTACACATGTGGCTTGTAAAAACCTGTGCAAGTTGGGTGACAGGGGTGGCTTGGCTCGACTCGCTATATACATATATATACTAGCATATATACATATATACACAAAGAATTAAGTTAAGCACCCCCCCGTTTTTTTACAACCTCGCACATTACAAGTTTGTTGTCGTCAAAACAGTGTAATATACCCATGATATTGCTATATTTTCTGGAGAAGTGATATTATGGTCACATAAAAACATAACAATCATGCCGTTTTCAATATTTTATTCTGAATAATTTAAGGTGAAATTTTTTGGGAATTTTAGGCATATTTTCACCTCAATTTAAGTATGGAGCTATAGGTCCATCACGGACAGTGTGGATGACGTTTATGTTTTCTAATGTACAGTCATTGTTCTGAGAAGACCTCTAGCGATCTTTGCGTCAATAACGTGTGTAGGACCCACGTGATCGGATGGAGCAAGGTGCTGTGACAACCATCCCCTGGCCTGCGTACAGTCCTGACCTGAACCCCCTCGAGCACGTTTGGGACATGTTGGGACGACAAATTGCGAAGATGGTCCCTCCAATAGCCAATCTGGATGAATTGGAACGTGCATTACATCGGGAATGGAACAACCTGCCACAGCAACGCATACGACGGCTTACAGGGTCTATGAGACGTAGGGTTGAGTCAGTGATCCGATCACGTGGGTCCTACACACGTTATTGACGCAAAGATCGCTAGAGGTCTTCTCAGAACAATGACTGTACGTTAGAAAACATAAACGTCATCCACACTGTCCGTGATGGACCTATAGCTCCATACTTAAATTGAGGTGAAAATATGCCTAAAATTCCCAAAAAATTTCACCTTAAATTATTCAGAATAAAATATTGAAAACGGCATGATTGTTATGTTTTTATGTGACCATAATATCACTTCTCCAGAAAATATAGCAATATCATGGGTATATTACACTGTTTTGACGACAACAAACTTGTAATGTGCGAGGTTGTAAAAAAACGGGGGGGTGCTTAACTTAATTCTTTGTGTATACATATATATACGAGCTTGGCTCGGCTCACGACGCTCGCCTCACCACGCGTCGTTGCAGAGGAACGGGCTTGTTTTAGCTGAGGATAATGACTGTACCTGAGGTTCTGTTTTGTCCTGATTTACACCAATCATAATACAAACAATTATTTTGCACTAATTTGTTTGTAATGTTTGTGATATTACATTTTATAAGCAATTTAGGTTTAACAAGTCAGGAGACGACGATGGTTCACGAGCGAGCGGTATTCAATGACAAAGGACGGACTATAACCGAAACAGGCCCGGACAGGCCAGGCCCGGAAATGTCAAAACGAAGGTTACTGACCTTGAAATGAGATAGAAAATAATGTATAATCAGTTATGAGGTTAGTTAGCTACACAATACCGAAAATTAGGTTAGATTCCGACAACTTTTCCGACAACAATTCAATGGAATACTGCTCTCCCCTCTGGGCTGGTGCTCCTGCCTCACACCTAGCTCGTCTTCACACTGTTGAAACCAAAGCGTTCAGAATCATTGGAATCTCCCGCGATGAAGGTAACTCCAAGGGCCTTTCACTCACTCACCGCAGGCAGGTGGGCGGTCATTCCGTCTTCTACCGACTTCTCTCTGGCCTTGCCCCCCCCCCTCCCACCCCCCCGCCCCAGCTCTCTGGGCTCTGTCCCAAATATTCCTACAGGTCGCACAAGATCTGCCTGCAACCCTCTTATGGTTAAACTGCCAAAATCAAGACTCTCTGCTCACCTTCACTCCTTCATTCCTCTTTTCTCCCGCCTCTGGAACAAACTCCCTCACTCTTTTCAATCCCACTCCACCCTCCAGGTCTTTAAAACAGCTGTTCACCACCATCTCTTATCTTCCCCCATCGAAAACCTTGATCTTCTCTACCCCTGCTAATTTCACCCCAAATCCACTTTTTTGAAATACCAACTTCTGTCCTGGAAGTCCTTGGTGTCCTTGTGTTTTATACTTCTCCCCCCCCCCCCCCCCCTTCCCACGCCTCCTCTCCCCAAGCCCTCTCCCTCCCACACATCTCCCTGCTCTCAAATGTTATGTTTGTGTGCTTCCCCTTCTCTCTCCATCTTGTCTTCCGCTCCCTCTTTTTATATATTTTGTTTGTCTGGTTGATTTGTTTGTGAAATAAATGTTAGCTCTTTCACGAGCCTCGATTCAGTATACAAAAAAACAAACAAAAAAAACTTTGAAACTTTGACCTTTGTGACCTTCAAAGGTCGAAGATTCTGAAATTTGTTGGAAAACTTGTATTTCATGATGTATGTGATAATATAAGATCATGTATGACATTTCACTCTATGAGGAGGCGAACAATGTAATAAAACCAAAAATCGACTTTTCTAAATTTTGTGACCTTGTGACCTTGACCTTGGGGTGAAAATGAAAAATCGAGCTCCGTGGGGTTAGACACATGACATTGGCCTAACCAAATACCGAAACCCCTGTCAGATTCCACCAACTGCCTTGGAGAAGATGTAGCTTGAACTCGATTACCCCCTCAAAAGACATCTTTTTGGGGGAGTGGCTCCGCCCACAATGGGCGCAATACGCCCACTCTAGGCAGGACACAACTAGATCATGATATCAACCTCCCACCCAGGTTTCATCAAGAGCGGATGATATCATCGGGTAGTTATGCTGCGGACAGACAGACACACAGACACACACACACACAGACAAACACACACCCATGACGAATATAGTGGTCACTGTGTTTGATAACTCGTGAACCAAAAAATATGAAAAAAAAAACAAAAAAAAACATACATACAGGAGGGGTAGGTGCAGACTGGAAGTTTGGGACGATTATACCTCACCACCATGTAATTCAAAACACCTCACCAACAAGTAATTCAAAACACCTCACCACCACGTAATTCAAAACACCTCACCAACACGTAATTCAAAACACCTCACCACCACGTAATTCGAAACACCTCACCACCACGTAATTCAAAACACGTCACCACCACGTAATTGAAAACACCTCACCACCACGTAATTCAAAACACATCACCACCACGTAATTGAAAACACCTCACTAATACGTAATTCGAAACACATCACCACCACGTAATTGAAAACGCCTCACCACCACGTAATTCAAAACACCTCACCACCACGTGATTCAAAACACCTCACCAACAACGTTATTAAAAACACTTCACAACCACGGAAACAAATTTTTGAGGGAGTAGTTCAATGACAACACAGACACTTCCCACATATGTAGATATATCAATGGAGGACTGTCCTCCATCGATTAGCAACATAAGTTGCTATTTTGTCATGGTTTACACCAATCATAATAGAAACAATTATTTTGCACAATGTATTTGTAATATACGTGATATTACATTTCACAAACAATTTAAGTTGAACATTTAAGTTAAAAAAAAAAAATTTATTATTGTTTTTTTTTTTCAAACATTTTCAAAAGAAATACCCTTAGAACATACCCACGGGTGAGATAGTTGCATACCAGAAGTTTGGTAGGATTTCACAAAAGTTTGAGGGAGTAGTTTAGTGATAAGACAAGACAACGCAACACAGACACTGCACACACACATATATATATATATATATATATATATATATATATATATATATATATATATATATATATATATATATATACATATATACATACAGTATATATATATATATATATATATATATATATATATATATATATATATATATATATATATATATATATATATACAGTATATATATATCTATATATATATATATATATATATATATATATATATATATATATATATATATATATACACACACATACACGACCGGTCAATAGTTTTAGAACACCTCAATTTTTCCAGTTTTTATTGAAATTTACGCAGTTTAATGTCTCAATGTACTCTGAAATTAAGCATAGAACAAATAAACAATTGTTGGAGATAAAAACAGAAATCATAGAATCATTTTGTTTAACAAAATTTCATTTAAAATTTTGACTCGGCAAAGTAGCCACATTTTGCAGATAGAACCGCCGAACACACTCGTGGCATTCTTTCTACAATGGAAATCGAATATTGTTCGGGAAGTTCTTCACAACACTTGCAGAAGTTCCCACAAATGTGTTGCACTTGTAGGTTGCTTTGCTTTCACCCTTCTGTCCAGTTCATCCCAAACCAGCTCGATGGGGTTTAAGTCTGGAGACTGTGCTGGCCATTCCATGATTTGAAGCCTACCGTCTTGTTCTTTTCCTCAAAGGTAGATTTAACATCGCCTGGAGGTGTGTTTCGGGTCATTTTCTTGCTGTGGGATGAACCCCCTGACCAACTGGGCATACTGTATATATATATATCTATATATATATATATATATATATATATATATATATAAATATATATATATATATATATATATATATATATATATATATATATATATATATATATATATATATATATATAAATAAAACAGTTTGTGTGTGTGTGTGTAATGTTACCGATAGACTCCTAAACGGAGAGGCTTACGTGCTTGATATTTGACATAGACATGGCCTTTGAGCCTGGGACGAACATGGCCGAACTCAAAATATTTGACGATCCATATTTTTTATTCATATTTACCTCAGCGCATTTCAGCGCACGGAATTAGAGCAGGTGGGCGCTGATTCGCTCAGAGCGATCACGTGATGACGCTGTTACGTGGTCCCCTCGGTGAATACCTGGTCTCAGTGACCCCCGGACCGTGAGAGGAACTTCGCCAGAAAGCTGTATTATATATGGGCTTTCGCCACGCAAGCCATATGAATTTCACCCCAGAGACAACTGACGTTCAAGGATATTTTCAATGGTAATGATACCAAACAATTTCAATGACACAACCATCAACAATATTTCAAGGACACAACCACGGAGATTTTCCCCGAGCAATCAACAATACATAATCATCACCAATTCCCAATTCACAATCAATTCCCTATGAGTAAGATGGCCATCTTATACATGTGTGTCCCGGTGAGTACTCACACCCCCTTTCGGTCTCTGCTCCTCACAATGTCTCTGGGCCCCTCCTGACCAAGATACTGCTACTGGTCGGCGTCTCCGCACTCGGGCGGTTGAACGAACCCCGGGTGGACGTTCCTCCACCGGGCAGGTATCGTACCGGGGACAGCTGCTGCAGCGCACACCTCCTTGCCAAGCAACGGGGCAAAACCCAGCGCGGCTTCCAACGCGCACGAGGCCCCAAAGTGCGACCCGTACGCGTCCTTGTAGACGGGGCAAACTGTGCCGGACGCTTGGTTCCGTGCACGCACTCAAGGTGACTTGCCGTGTCAAAAGGTAGTTACGCGTCCAGGTAACTCCTCTCGCCAGACGGGTTTCGGAACGCCGCTTGTTCACGCAGCGCAAGGTCGATCCCACCTTTCGTCGGAGCGGGCGAGGAAGACGAAACCTCCTTCTTTTACCTCGTGTCTTTTCTTCTTCCGTTTCCGGTCACTTCCGTTTCCGGCCACTGGTTCAGAAGGGCTCCTGACCCTCCAATCACCACAACCCTTAATATACTACACACGGATAAGCAAAGATCTGAATATTAATTCACATAGATATGTAACACTCCCCCCCTTCAAGAAAGAAAGTTTGACCCCAGCGAAAACTTTCGTTGCCGGCCAACTTGGATAAATAAACCAGATAACTCAACCCCCAAATCCTCAGTTCCCCTGGGCAGCAATTATCCCAACTCAAAAATAAAGCAACAAACTCTCACAAAACCCCCAGATTACTCCCTCTGGACTAAACACCAGCAACGACATTGTCCCTGCCAAATCAAACTCCCTCTCATGACCCTCTGACTTTGACCGTCAGCTTCTTGTGAATGAAGGTTAAGGGGTTGATCAAAGATCCAAAGTTACGCAACTCGATAGCACTTTTTCCGGGAGGCCAAGCCGAGTATTCACTACATGGATGCCTTTAGGAACGTGAAGTTCACGGTTAGTCCGTGCAGGAAAGTTCTCTACATGGGTGCCTTGAGGAACGTGGAGTTCACGGTTAGTCCGTGCATGAAAGTTCCCTATATGGACGCCTTTAGGAACGGCGTTCACGGTTAATCCGTGTAGGAATCTTGGCTCAGCGGCTCCGCCGCATTCAGTGCTTCAACTTCTCAGAACTTCCCTAATAATTATGGTGGGACCCCTTGTCCCTGTAGTCCCACGAATAGCGGTCTCCTTCTCGGCCACTACTTTGCCAATCCTTCCTTCGGGAGCTGCCGTAACTCAGGGAGCCTCCATAATAATATTGATTGCGGCCACCACCAAAACTACCGCCCAGTTGTCCTCTCCTGTAGACCTCTCGACGCCTACGAAATGCCTTCCCTACTGTTATGGTCCGACCCTCCAAATCCTTGCCATTCCAATTCTTCTCTGCCTCTCTGGCGTCTTTGGTGCTGGCAAACGTGACAAAGCCGAACCCTCTGGACTGTTGCGTTTCCCAGTCTCTTACCAACCGCACGTCCACCAGCGGCCCATATCTGTTGAAGACAGAGGTCAGAACTTCTTCCTCTGTTTTGAAGTTCAGTCCCCCTACAAATAACTTGGCACTTTTGTCGCCATCCCGAGCTGGTGTGGTGTTATTTTCCCTGCTGGGCTCTTGACCAACCCTCAGGTTACCATAAACTTGACCCCCGGCCAAATCATTCCCGATAACCACAGATACACCCTCTACAGGAAGCGTGGCTTGTAAACCGACGGTGACCGGTCCTGACACCAAATCGGACTCCAAATGGATGACATGAAGGGGAGCACTAACACCGCCCCCAATCCCCTGTAAACGAACACTATCCCCCGTTGCCGTCTCCTCGGACCATGGCAAAATGCCTTCAAGCATTAAAGATTGATGTGCCCCTGTGTCCCTCAATATCCTAACCGGTTTCCGGTTAGTCGAGGCTCCATCCCGTGACACAAACCCCTCTGAAATAAATGGTTGGTAACCCTTTTGATGGCGATTTCTTACGCTAGCCATCGCATTCGGAGTGGTAATAGTCGGACTCCGCTCTGGGTTGTCCCTTTTCATGAGGTAACAACTGGACATCAAGTGTCCAGGTTTCTTGCAAAACGCGCAAGTAGGCCCGGAGGAAAAACTCGTGGTCTGCCTCGGGCCCCCTGAAAAATAAGTTGGTCTTGGGCCCACAGCCCTCTGACTTCGAACAGGTGGGGTATCCGCGTTGTCCCCCTCATCCTCTCGAGGCCGCCGCCATGTATTGTCGTTCTCCGCACCTGCTGTTCCCCACCTCCCCTGCGGAGATCTAGGCGAGGAGGTAGGTTCATGGACCCCTATTCGGTGGGTTAAGGCATAATCATCTGCCATGGTGGCTGCGTCCCACAACTTCGGTACTTTCTTTTCCTGCAGGTACACTTTGATGTCCTCGTGGACACACTGCTGGAATTCCTCCACCAGGATCAAGTCCCGCAATGTTTCGAAGTCTTTCCCGACTCCTTTTGACTCACACCACCGATCAAACATGTTTTCTTTCACTCTGGCAAACTCCACATGGGTCTCACTCTCCCTCTTCCTGGCATTCCTGAATTTTTGCCTGTAAGCTTCCGGAACCAACTCATAGGCCTTGAGGATGTGCTTCTTCAGTACCTCATAATCTGCACATTGGTCCATTGGTAGCGCCGAATAAATTTCCTGAGCTTTCCCCACCAGCACACTTTGCACGAGTATGGTCCAGGCCTCCTCCGGCCAGTTTAATTGTCGAGCCACTTTCTCAAAGTGTGGGAAAAAATTTGCGACTTCTTTTTCACTGAACGGTGGAACCAGCCTCACATGTCTGCCCACATCCCAGGTTTTCTGGTTAGGTGTCGACCCCGTCAGCAAGGGTGGTGCCTCTCCCCGTTCTCTCATTAACTCCAGCTCCTTGAATTTGATTTCTTGCTGAAGCTCCATGTCACGTTCCTTTAATTCCCTTTCCGCTTTTCTCTCCTCTGCTTCGAGGTCCCTTGCAGCTCTCCTCTCCTCTGCTTTTCTCCCTTCTAACCTTTCCTGGAGTTCTCGTTCCACTCTCCTTTCCTCTGCTTGTTTCTCTTCTCTCCTCGCTTCTGCTTTCCTTTCTTCTTCTTTAATCCGTTCCTGGCTCCGTAATTGCAACTCCAGTTTCCGGAGCTCAACGTCTTCTGGTTCTTCGGGTAGCCACTCCCAGGCTAACTCGTCACATGTTCCTAATCCCACCATAGATTGTATCACCGTGGCCTGCAACTCTGCCTTCCTCAAATTAGTTCGGACCTCCAAGTTAAAATGTTTGGCCAATTTCAAGAGGTCCGACTTTAGCAACGCTCGGAACTGTGCCTCACTCGGTGTTACCCCAAAGTTCTGTGCCACAAACGCCATGGTGCCTATCGTTAACACCTGTTAACCTTCACCCAAGATTTTACCCCAATTTCTCAAAAAAAAATTGACCAATTAATAATTAATTAATAAATTTTAATTAATAAAAATTATTATATTATTATTTTATACAATTTTAGATCCCGGACGTAGACCCAATTGCGAAACCGCAAATCGTAATTTGGACGAGCCCCCAATTCTGTTACGTGGTCCCCTCGGTGAATACCTGGTCTCAGTGACCCCCGGACCGTGAGAGGAACTTCGCCAGAAAGCTGTATTATATATGGGCTTTCGCCACGCAAGCCATATGAATTTCACCCCAGAGACAACTGACGTTCAAGGATATTTTCAATGGTAATGATACCAAACAATTTCAATGACACAACCATCAACAATATTTCAAGGACACAACCACGGAGATTTTCCCCGAGCAATCAACAATACATAATCATCACCAATTCCCAATTCACAATCAATTCCCTATGAGTAAGATGGCCATCTTATACATGTGTGTCCCGGTGAGTACTCACACCCCCTTTCGGTCTCTGCTCCTCACAATGTCTCTGGGCCCCTCCTGACCAAGATACTGCTACTGGTCGGCGTCTCCGCACTCGGGCGGTTGAACGAACCCCGGGTGGACGTTCCTCCACCGGGCAGGTATCGTACCGGGGACAGCTGCTGCAGCGCACACCTCCTTGCCAAGCAACGGGGCAAAACCCAGCGCGGCTTCCAACGCGCGCGAGGCCCCAAAGTGCGACCCGTACGCGTCCTTGTAGACGGGGCAAACTGTGCCGGACGCTTGGTTCCGTGCACGCACTCACGGTGACTTGCCGTGTCAAAAGGTAGTTACGCGTCCAGGTAACTCCTCTCGCCAGACGGGTTTCGGAACGCCGCTTGTTCACGCAGCGCAAGGTCGATCCCACCTTTCGTCGGAGCGGGCGAGGAAGACGAAACCTCCTTCTTTTACCTCGTGTCTTTTCTTCTTCCGTTTCCGGTCACTTCCGTTTCCGGCCACTGGTTCAGAAGGGCTCCTGACCCTCCAATCACCACAACCCTTAATATACTACACACGGATAAGCAAAGATCTGAATATTAATTCACATAGATATGTAACAACGCTGTGAATGATATGACGCTATGAACGCTATGACGCTATGACGCCATGAAAAAAAAAATCGCTATGACGCTATGAACGCTATGAACGCTATGACGCTATGACGCTATGAAAAAAAAAATCGCTTGCTTTACCAAGGGGCTCGCTCTCCCCCCGTTCCCCTCCCCTCCCCTCCCCTTCCCCCTCCCCCTCCCCTCCCCCGCCCGGCAATGCCGGGTACTTCTGCTAATATATATATATATATATATACACAGACATACATACATACATACACACACACACACACACACTGTACACGCACACAAACACAGTGGTGGTGCAACCAACTGTCAGGGAATAAATATTCATATTGACAATATTGCTAGAATATATATCAATGTAATCTTGTTTAAAGTGGAATTATGTTTTACTTTACGAATGAGCAAAGGAGCATAGAACTAGAATTAACATGTGGTCAGGAGAGTTAATTTAAGGAAACAGAATGTGTAATGCTCGTGGACTGCCATCTGTGTCTTTCAATATTTAGCCTGTGTTCCATAGATGGAACACAGGCTGCAAACAGCTTCAGCAGGTCAGAGTATTTGACCTCTTGAACAGAAATAAAGTGGTGCTCTCAGTCTCCCAAAATAGAGGGATGGCCAAAAGAGCCAAATAAAGGCTTTTGGATGAAGGAGTCTGGGCCTTTAAAACCAAGAGAAAGTTGCATTGGAGGAGCAGAGTGGACTGGGAGAATGAACTGAAGAGGAGTGAAAACTGAAGACCAGTTGAACTGATCAACCAACTGGAGACTGGTCAACAACAGACCGAGCTTCAACCAAGACCGACCAAACAAGCGTCAACAAACTCTGGAACAGACTCATTAAAGATCTCGGCTTAGTATACAACAAATTCTCTAAAGTGAATAAACCATTGATTTTGCTAAACCGAGTCTCTTGAAGTTTTACTAACATAACACCAGTAATTGTTAATAATTCTCCAACAAGTGGTGGCCCGTACGGGGACTCAACTGCCCAGGTAAGCTTTTGTTTGTTATCTGTGTAGTCTGATGTTAATCTGTGAAAATAGTTCAGTGTTTGAGTTTTGTGTACGTTTGTTGATGTGTGGAAGGAAAAAACACGAGGCCTTTAACAGGTTTCAGAAATCATGCCAATTATTTTTCTTCCAAAATTTATGTATACGCATTTTTGAGGGATGGTGCCATGAACTGTCACAAATATCCACTAAAGCTTGGTGTCTTTAGAAAAGGTGCTGTGCTTTCATGAAGGATTTGTTTTAAAATTTCAGAAGTCATGACGATAAAAAAAAATTTTTAAAAATTAATAATCAATTATTTTTTTGTTTTTTCTGTAATTTGAATTTTTTTTCGGTACATTTTACGAGTTTAATGAGACGATTGCAAAGAACCACTAACGAACCCCGGGCGTTAGCCAACAGGTGCTGCATTCGTCTTGTCATGTACAACTGAAATATGGATTTTGTATATTTCTTGCTCATTTCATGAATGTCATGAATTCATGAAATAGAACGTCAATTTTGTAAATATCTTTAAAATGATTTCCAGCAATGGTCTGCATTCAAATCTCTGCTCGTTTTCGTGATTAAATGACTTATAAGTGTGTCGATTTTCCCGTTAAAATAATGGTTGAGATCCTGCTTGGGTTGTGACCACAGGCACGAGCAGATTGCAGAATGGACACTATTTGATTTATAATCATATTCGCGGTTTTTGTAAAAAGCGATTTTATACAGCGCCTGTACAGTAAGCCAAATAATGGTAAAATCGACTGGCTCGATTTTAAGTCATAAAAAAAAAAAAAATTTCATTGTGGCACAAATATGGGTTTTTGTACCTTCATAAGAGTTAATTCGAAGCGGTTTGGACGCACGTCTGCATTTTATGCACATTTATGTGTGTGATTGGCCAAATGTGCTCTTACGAACACAAGAAATTGTAATCTTATGAATTATGATGTTCTGACAGGGATGACTTGATGAAGTGCACCATCAATTCATTTTTCCCATGTAGGACAGTAATGTAATTTTTAATTTCTACTGTAATGTAATGTAATGTAATGTTTGCAATGCAATGTAATTTAAAAGGAAAAAAGTTTTCCGTGTCATCTCCAAGTAAGATTGGCACACACTGATGCCGGTAATTGTATCCTGCCAGTGGAATGCGTGCAGGCAGGTTGCCCATGGCAACCGTTTGATGTTGTTGGCCCTAGCCCAAACTTCTACATATAGGATGAGAAGCGATTTTTTAAATGTAACCTTTTTCACTTTTCTTGCCCTACACCCCCCAACCTTCCCTCGCCCTTTCCCCCTCCCTCCTTCCGTCCCCCCCCCCTATCCAAACCCCCCATTTTTTCTTCCCTTCTGTATCCCTTCCCCCTTCCTGTTTTCTCTCCAAACTTACTTTTATCTGTATATTTACATCCTGATTAGAAAAAATATATATATTTTTAGGATTTTTTATGGCGGCGGCCATCTTGGACCACAGCTAAAAATCCTTCAATCAAGATGAAATTTAATGAGAGCCAATCCCATGCTACTGTGATCCGTAATCTCTAAAAAATAGAACCATCAAATGTACCTTTGATCATTTTATATTTCATCTGTCTTTTAAGATTTTAAAAAGGGAATTTATTGATATAAGATCCTATGACATTTGACAAGGCAATTAAATGGAGGGAAACCAATGATGAAATATATTGTGATCTGTTTATACATGAATGAATTTACATGTACATGAATTTGTTGACCCCAACCCAATCTTAACCCTAACTTCATTCTACCATTATCCATCCCCTCCAAATCATGTTATATTACTGATTGTATGAGGCATGTAAAGGATTGTTGATCCCATATCCCATTGGATCCCATGTTGATTTAGCATATCACCTCATTATGTGGCTTTATGTGTTTTTGTGTGTGTGGGTATGTGTTCTTCATTCTCATTTTTAAAATTTCTCCCTCTCCCTAAAGAATATGGCCCCATAGTGTTAAAGTTATGAGTGCCATGGTACGACACAGTTGAAATGGTTAAAAAAAAAAATACACAGATGAGTGTAATGGCTCGCACAGAAGTTCGAGAGGGAGACAGTATTTACCATATAATCTCACAGCCTTGTAAGGGAGTCATGAGTGCGGCCAATGATACACAGCTATCTTTAGGTTAAAATACAATGAGTGTCGTATTTCGCATAGTATTAATTCCTCATTCCTCCCTTGGCATTCTGCCACTTCTCCCCCTCCCTTCCCCACCCTTTTCCTCCCCTCGTTCCTCCTCCTTTCCTCCTCTTTTGCTTCTTCTTTTACCTGTTTTCACCTTTCATAGTTCTCATTGTTTTCTCATTTCTCTCATTGTTTCTCATTCTCATTGTTTTCTCTCATTGTTGATGAGATTCATCATTGTCATCATGATTGTCATATTGTTGATTATTATTGATGTTCATTCTCAAATTTTGTTAATGATAACTGTTTCATTGTTGATTATACCACGTGGATGTGTTGATACAGGAAATGTTTGTCTTCTGCAATGGATGATTATGGTATGACTCTGATAATGGTAACAATTTACAATTTTTTTACAATTATAATTTATAATTGCCAATTTACAATTATGGTAAGTTTACATTTACAATTTATAATTACAATGATTTACAATGGTCATGATTTTACAATCATGAAAATTGCTATGATTATCAGGCATGTCATCATTGGGTTTTGATGTAAATCGATTGCATGGACTTTAAGGATAGCTTTATAGCCCTGCAGGATTAATGATGTATTACAAGTTACAAAGTTTATTGGAGTGTCGAAATTTCGGTATGATTGGATTCCATTGATAAATATTATAAATTAATTGCCATTCATTGGTACACATTTCAGGAATCTTACACCATTTTAATTGTCAAGAACTTTGAGAGTCTTTCAAAGTGAGACATGGTGGGTGACACATGACATGACATGTGACATCACATGACGTGTGACATGTGACACGTGACATGTGACATGGGTGACAGGTGAGACATTGCCCAAATGGACTGGCTCATATCTGTCGGAGCAATTTTCGCTGATTATCTCACAAATGAAGGGTTGAGTTGCCTTCAGTGGTTGTTCAACTTTAATTTGTGATATAATGACCACACAGGATTGAACAAATATGTCAGATATGATCCAGAGGCAGAACGGTGATTTGTCAACTGATGGCAGATATGGGTCAAACGGTGACGACCGATGCTCATATTCCCCGTCAGTAGATGGAACTGTTTTGGCAACATTGGGAAAAGGTTTAGGTATAGAGTAATGTTGATCCCATATCATAGTTCAGTATCAGACATTGGTTTCAATTCGGTATCAGACTGATAAATGTAAATTTGGATATTATCATTTATATTATTTTATTATATATTATTATTAGAATTTTATTGATGAATATTGATAAATTGATTAAAATTGCATAATTGAATTGATTCTGATCCGATTGATCTGATTGATTTTGATCTGATTAATTTAATCTGATCTGCTTTTATTTAAATTTAATTTAAACAAGTCAATTGATGGATGAATAAAAAGTGCGGTCTCAAGAAAGAAGCTTTGAGACATTTGCAAAACATCAATGTGCAGACAACCTGGGACGATGAGCGAGGTGGTGAGTCTAGTGGTTATTTGTTATATTATGTGGTTATTTTTGTTTGACCCCCCTTGACAGGACTTACTGATCCAGACTCATCTGCAACGCTGATCAGTGAGATTGGGGTGTGGGAAAAGCCACAGGGCAGGGGGACTCTCTGGAAATCACCTGCAGTCATCAAGTGGACAGGTGGAGAGATACTTCCTGGAAGACCACAGAGTAGAGCTTATCGGAATAAGCTAGACAACAACGCATTCAACGCTACTTTGTATAAAGTGGAACAAACTTCTGCGATTTTTGCAGTACACACATTTGATAGTGGATACAGGTGTAGTCCGATGTGTAGTCCTTGTAGTTATTTGATATATTGAGTGAGTATAAAGAGGTACTCACACACAGGCAAAATGGGACATTGGATAAGGCGATGCCCATATCAAAGACAATTTCGGAAGAACAACCAAGAACAGGGATACTACCAGTTACCACCGCCTCCATCAACAAATAGGGTTCTATTGAGGAATGCCCCAAATTCAGGGAGGACCTCAGCAGACTAAATGGTCTGCCACACCCTGTTGACTAGACCAAAATGACCAAGTGGCAGCGCTTCCTTTAATCTCAGGGTCGGCTGCACAGGAACCAAGTGTTAATTTGACAGTAGGTGGACGCAAGGCACCCTTTCTCGTCGATACGGGAGCTACGCGTTCCACGTTACGACAAGCAGATTTTCCCGATATACCATTGTCAAAATACTATACAAAGGTGGTCGGAGTGTCAGGAGTTCCCATACACACGCCAGTCACGGAAGAATTGCGTGTCCAATTTGGTCCATTGACTGCACAACATGCCTTTCTTGTGGCATCTGGCGTTCCAGTAAATTTGATGGGAAGAGATTTATTGTGTAAATTGAATTGCACTGTCATCTGTAATGAAAACGGAGTGTATCTAGAAATGCCAGAACACTCCCACGACTTTATTTCTAAGGTACTAGATGGCCTGACAAGACCAACAACACATCGATGGGATATCGATGATACAATCATGGCGGAACTTTTGTGTGTTAGTTTTATGACACTGAAGGATGAAATGCCCGAAGTACAGGAATGGTTAGATAATTTTTTGATGGACTTTCTGACACGGCAGACTGATCTTCACTGTACAACATGTTATGATGCTACAGGAGAAGAGGGGTCCTATGCAGAGCGGGGTTTTAAATACCTGCACACCAAGTATGATATACATCTGACGTCATTGTGGGTGGGACGACAGGGAGTTGGGATGTCAGTGTCTTTGACGCCAGACCAACAACTCCTGTGGAATCAACCCGAAACAACAACCCCACACGTCACCTTAGCGGTGGCACAAGGGTACGAAGCAAAAGATGTTGGAATAATGATTGCAACTCTGAAAGAGTGTAACAACAGGGGATACATGGGAGAAATTCAAAGCGCCCCACTCTATGACTTAGATGGAGATGGATTTTGTTGGCAGCTCGGACAGCAGGTGCTTTCTACAACCTTCAACATGATTGTTGAATCGAATGATACTGACGATATTGGGGTATACCTACTCAGCTCTGACGCTGACGGTGACCAGGACCCACTCGATCAAATACCAATATGCTTGTGGACAACGCATCCAAATGATGTGGGACGAATCAAGAGTATTGCACCTGTAAGGATCACAGTAGATGATTCTAAGCCATTGCCTAGAAAGCGCCAATATCCATTGAGACCAGAGGCAAAAGCTGGTATTGCACCAGTGATTCGATCATTGGTGGAACAGGGAGTTATAGTTCGCACTGTGAGCATGTGCAACACTCCTATTTTACCTGTGAAGAAGCCAGGCAAGACTACTTGGAGATTTGTTCAAGATCTTCGAGCAATTAATGATTGTGTCATCCCAGCCTATCCAGTGGTCCCTAACCCGATCACTGTACTGTCAAGTATTCCATGCAACACGAAGTTTTATTCTGTGGTGGACTTATGTTCAGCGTTCTTCAGTGTACCCATTCATGTGGATTCGCGTTAACTTTTCGCATTCACGTACGAAAATTTACAGTTTACCTGGACTGTGTTACCACAAGGGTACACGGAGAGCCCAACTTTGTTTTCACGTGCTCTACATGAAGACCTCAGCGATGTTGAATTTCCTGGGGGTTCAGTGATGGTACAATATGTTGATGACCTTCTCATATGCTCAACTTCAAAGGAAGCATGTGAGCAGGACACTGTTGTGCTACTGACAGCGTTGGCAGACAAAGGCCACAAGGCCTCGAGAGATAAGTTGCAGTTCTGTAAGGAAGAGGTGAAATATTTAGGACATATTTCGAAAGGCGACACGAGACGATTGTGCCCTGAACGTGTAAAAGTGATCAGGACACTTCCAAAACCTAAAACTGTCAAGCAGATGAAATCTTTTCTAGGGACGGGGAGACCAAAGCAAAGATGGGGGGCTTGAAGAAAGAGGTGATACAGATACAGCATAGGTTGTGTAAGGTAGCAAATCAGATGCCTCTTCAAGTCAGTTATGGAGAGCAATCCCAACCCAAATTGTATCCAGAAGCCAGATCATACGAGACAAATGAACTGGAAGATGAAACTCCTCCACCTTATCGGAGACATATTGTATATCAGCCACAGGTAGTGCCTGTACCTGTACCTGCCGAAAGACCAGAACAGAGTGCAGCGATTGGTTCTAGTCAACAGAGGACAGGTGAAAGACGTGACCCATTTGAGGTAACTACCCAAGAGGGTGCAATTGGGGCACAGGAACCGACTCAAAGTGGGCAAACGATGCAACCAGCTGTTATACCCTTATCATGCTCTCCATTTCACCATACAAGGAGTAAGGGTCGTGTGATAAATGCCAATCAATCTAACGATCAATGTGATTGGCTAATGAATGATCAAAAGTTGACTCTCTCACAAGGAGGGTTTGAGCAAGTGGTGTTATGAATTTTCCTCAGCGGCAATTTCCAGGGGCAAATCAGCAACATCCAGATCTGATGTATAGACCATGGCAGGTACATCAATTGAAGGCATTGCAGAGTAGTATGCCATCAATCAAAACAGATCCACTTCAATTTGCGGAGGAACTGCGGTTAATTGTGGAAACTCAGTTGCCCACTGCAAGAGACATGGAAATACTTTTAAAATGGTTAATTCCTAATACCACCACTTTGAGGAACTTAATGCGTGAGGCCAACTGGGTAAATACGGAAGATGGACAGGTGGACATGCCCACGGAGGCTAGAACGGCACAGATCAATAACTTGATAGAGGCCATAAAAAAAAAAATTGCCACCAGTGACGGATTGGAACAAAGTGGTTACATGCAAGCAGAACACAGGCGAAGATGCTAGCGATTATTTGGACAGATTGCGAGATGTTTTCCGACTATATTCAGGCATAGACCGGGCACAAATTGACAATGCCTTAAAACCCCTTTTTATTAATGGTCTATTGCCCAAATTGAAGAGTGAAGTGGAAAGACAATGTATTGCTTGGGAAGGCAAGCCAATGCAAGAAATATTGAATTACGCCTTGCATCATCAGCGGATTCAAGCCAGGAATAGTGCTGTAAATGCCGAGAAATTGATGCAACTACAGACTCAAGCCCTGATGACTACGAATCAACGCAATAGGTTTTCTGGGCAACAACGCAACAATGCAGTAGGAGATAACCAGGGAGTGGGGTGGCAACTCAGGGATCTGGAGAGGCAGCCCAGCGATACAAGTGAACAGGTGGATAAACCAGTCAATGACAGACATCGATGTTTTAATTGTGGAAATATTGGACACTGGAAACGATGTTGTCCATATTCAAATAGGAAGACGAGTTCATAGGACGAACCAAGATCAAGGGTACCAGTGCTTACCGGTACCTCAGATAACGATTAGGCCTTCATTGCTGCAGATCCCAAATGCCAAAAGACCAACATGAATAATTGTTCATGCTTCTTGTCTCAAACATTTTTGGAGCAAGAATGAATTTTACTTTTGCTTATTAGCAAATTAATAATTAGTTGATTAAATGCCAAAATTGGATTTTTTTTGGAACATGAATTAAAAGATCCAGAATTAGAGTTCATTCTGGAAGCCTCATATTTGCCAATTATAAATGTGGTTTTAGGGAGTATTTTGGGCGAAACAATTTTTTACAACAAAACAATTACCAAAGTGTGGAACATTGCTTTGCAAAATTTTTTGGAAACCAAGTGACGAGCATCACATGATCAGCAGGTGGGCATTTTGGACTATTTTTTGCATGCTCATAGGTCAGTGGTCGACTGACATGTAAATAGAGGTGTTGTAAAATTTGTACAATTTGTAAATTTGTAAAATTTGGATAAATTATTGTAGGACCAAAAAGGGTAATTTCAAGGTGACATTAGGGGTTTTCTAAAAAATAAACTTTTTGTCTATTTGTGTATTAGCGTTTCTAACATTAAAGGATAAATTTTACGAAATTGAAATGAAATTGACACCCATCTTGATCTGTTAATGATGGTTCAAATGCAAACAAATATACATAATGCTTGGGTTTGTGTATGTTTGTGTGTCAATGTTTTTGTTTTGTGTGTCAACCTTACAAGAATATCCAGAAAATTCGTAAAATAAAATAGGAATATAATTTGATTATGAACATTATCTCTTTTGTCAAGGGCGATGGAATATACGGATTTGATGTGCTAGGTTATGAGCAGCCATTAATTAATAGTAAAATTGTGAGTAATCTTGGGATTCCATTTTTGATAGAATTCATATGAGAATAACAGCTATTTATGGATATGAGTTTCATTAAAAAAATGAGAGAGTACAAAATTAGTCAAATTTGGAAAAGGTCTTACACTGACTTCCCAGAGTACTCTGCTCACAGATTTTTTACATATATAAACTTGACCTTTATCAGCATATAAATTGTGCTGTATGTATGGATGTGTCTTAAGCATAGACGATATGGGCAGATATGGGCAGATAGTAAAGACAATTTTGTTGAATTGAACTATTGTGAGTTTTACAACGAAATGCATTGTGAATCTTAAAACCAAGGGGCAGACGTGAACGCGCTGTTATGTTTTTACACTCAGATGTTTTTTTGGGTTTTTATGGGTTTTTACACTCAGAACACGATGTTACGTATACCTGCAACATATTTTGTTAATCTGCCACACCTATATTGGCATACTGGTGTCAGTAGTCTTCACTAAGTTGCATAGAAAAATGGAGGAACAACTTTTAAGGGAGTATACAACCACGTATTTGGATATTTTCTACAAAAGTAGGGGTTTCAATAAGTGGTAGCTGTACACATGGGATTTATCAAATTAAGTTATGCAGTTTAAACAAAGTTACTGGTAAACAGAAGGGAAATGGATAGTAAATAAATTCTTCAATGCTGGGTAAATTTAATGAGATATTACAAAGACTTATAAGAGCTACTGTTCTTCCTTATAGCAGTGGGAAAAGAGTGAATTAGAACCAAATGAATCTATAAATGAATGTGATAGGGATAATATCCTCAATTTGTGTTACTTATTTGATTGTAGGTAAAGAAATTATTTTATCGGAATGGATTGATAACAGCAGCCTGCAATGTCCTGAGAGTGTGCATCCATGTAATTAGAAATCCCAGATTTGTTTCTACAACCAACATTTGGTAGAGGTCTTATGTCGATGAGCACTTACTTGGTAGATAAAAATGGTACTGCATGTTGGCAGCCACTTTTGCGGCCATTTAGGCCAAACACATTGAGAGGAAAATTGTCGTTCAATACGTAATTTACACATGGCTATTTGTAAAAGGGAAGTTGTTGCGATGGGCAACATTTCTAAAGGTTTATTAAAATGTTATAATATGACATGTGTCAAGGCAAACTATTGGATGGGAATATTAGATCTGGTTATAGAATGAATTTGCTGACCCTTTGAGTTTAATTTTTTGAAATTGATTGTTTTATTAGTATTTTGAGTTCACATTGGAAATAGTTTGGTAGAGCTTTGTTAAAACCTATAGTTGTGGTATCTTGGAACGAATTCACAGATCATAGGAAGTTGATAACAATAGAAATGAATATGGACCCCGGGAAATAGGGGCATCAGAATAAGGCAAATAATCAGATTTATGTTACATATTAAGGGATTTTTCTTTAGTCACATTTTAAGAAGTTTGTTAGTTTGGTATATAATGTTGAATGTCATTGACATAAATGAGGGCATAACAACTTGTTGTGCACTATGTCTGTTTTACACGATCGATGAACTCATATCACCACAAGTAACACTGTTAAAGAAAAACAAAAAGCGGGGAGGACTATGCTAATAACATATTAGGCATAGTTTGCTTGTTTGCAAGAATTGTTGGGAATTAGATATTCCTGTTTGTGATTTAAATCATATATAATCATTATTAATGCATTTATTTTCTTTGAGTTGAGTTACAACACCTGCATGTGTTTAATTTTTTGAATTATATGAACCGGAAAGTAATTGTGGATGCTATTCTTAGTTTTAGTAGTGTAAAACACATGTCTGATTTGAATATTATTCGTGTGAAGTTGTTATAAAATATAGTGATTTCATGTTACAATGTACCCCATCTGATTCAATCTGTGTGGAGAGCAGATATAAATGTGGCTAAGTAAAGGAAAGACAAGACCACATCCCAAATGGAGTGATAACGACATCTGGGAAGAAGTTTGAAAAAAGGAAAATTTGTGAAAATGAAGTTAATCTTGGCATACACCCTCTTTCTCAAAGAATGATGAAGAAATGCTCCTTTGGAGGATGGATGTTTACCTTCACCAAGGGAAAATTATGTGACCATTTGTCTGGGTCACACTGCAACATATGGAAAAGGGCGATCACTTACTTGTGTTCAAATACCTCGAACAGTCATCACATCAGCAATTGCAGGACGACGATATTTTACCTGCAACGTTTACGGGATACGGTGACGTGTGTCATTACTTCACCAACTTCCGGGGAGCCAGCATGGAGCTGCAAGCGAACGACTGCCTTTTCCTTCACAACAGCTGTGCACGATTCTGCTGTGTGCTCCTGGTATGGACCATGGACAACTGAGTACCATGGTCCCAACATCATCATTGCGGATGCATCCGGCATCCCTGCTCCACATCTTGTTGACAAATCAACATCACATCAATACTTGCTCCATGCTCACGATTAGTGAGGAGGCAAGTCAACTACAACTGGATGGAGGCCTTGTTCAAATCTACTATGGCTCACAGCAAGAGTGGCAAGGATGCTGCATGGAGAGCAGGGTCAGTCTTTGACTCTGCCCAGCTATCACAACAGCAGAAAATCCTATGCAAATAGTGAAGGTGTGATGAAGACAACAGGAGAAAATGTTTTATGCTGAAATTCCAAACACAAGTGATCCGCCCCTTTTTCAAACAAAGAAAGTCAATATTTGATTAAAGGCAAATATTTTGCCAAATGTTGCAGATGCTTTATTATTTTGATGAACTGAAATTATTGCGTTTTGGTAAAGGTGAAATGTTTTGTGATCTTTATGCAAATGAGTTGAATTGAATTATCAACATAGAAAGAGTCAATGAACAAGGAAATGTATTGTGATCAAAATTCTTCCAGAATGACAGTGTATGCCTTAGGAAATTGAATTACCAGATTAGTGGTATGAATATTTAATGTGGTAATGTTTAGATTAATGGTTAATATAAACATAAAAGAAAAACTGGGGATTGTCAGGGAATAAATATTCATATTGACAATATTGCTAGAATATATATCAATGTAATCTTGTTTAAAGTGGAATTATGTTTTACTTTACGAATGAGCAAAGGAGCATAGAACTAGAATTAACATGTGGTCAGGAGAGTTAATTTAAGGAAACAGAATGTGTAATGCTCGTGGACTGCCATCTGTGTCTTTCAATATTTAGCCTGTGTTCCATAGATGGAACACAGGCTGCAAACAGCTTCAGCAGGTCAGAGTATTTGACCTCTTGAACAGAAATAAAGTGGTGCTCTCAGTCTCCCAAAATAGAGGGATGGCCAAAAGAGCCAAATAAAGGCTTTTGGATGAAGGAGTCTGGGCCTTTAAAACCAAGAGAAAGTTGCATTGGAGGAGCAGAGTGGACTGGGAGAATGAACTGAAGAGGAGTGAAAACTGAAGACCAGTTGAACTGATCAACCAACTGGAGACTGGTCAACAACAGACCGAGCTTCAACCAAGACCGACCAAACAAGCGTCAACAAACTCTGGAACAGACTCATTAAAGATCTCGGCTTAGTATACAACAAATTCTCTAAAGTGAATAAACCATTGATTTTGCTAAACCGAGTCTCTTGAAGTTTTACTAACATAACACCAGTAATTGTTAATAATTCTCCAACACAACGTAAGAACACAGATGTGCAGAAGTAAGTGAACACACCCATGACAAAAAGACCGAACAATTTGATGATCCCTGCATGTCAACAGCCCTTTGCGGTTTCCGTTAGTGAATTGAATGATGTGCGTGGGAACTTTACGCTTTCTTGAATGAAGTCTTTGTATTTTTGTTCTGCTAAGGGTTACCGTTGGCTGTAGGGTATCAGAATTGAGGGGAAATTTGATAAATCACGGGTCACATACAGTTTGCCCAATCCTCTCAATAATATCGTGAAGTGACAGTGTACACTGTACAGTAAATAATCAATTCATGTACTGTATTCTTGGTTAATACCTGTTTGCAATGTTAAAAAAGGTAAATCCTCGTGACCCGTGGATTTTCCATGAACCATCAGCTCGCGCAAAACCACATGCACGCAGGCCCAAGCTAGGCCCAAACCCTACTGTATTTCCCAAACATCAATTAGCCAGTGGTCTCGCTCGCACAATGACATCATAATGGAGGCAAAGTTAAATGACGTTGAACAAGATACAGAAGAGTGAGCCACGTCGCATGCATTAGGATGAGACACACTCTTTGGGAAAGAGAGTGTAATGAGGGGAAAAAACACAAAAAGGAGCTTGCACAAAATGAACATCCAGGTGATGAACCTTCGATGCCCTGGCAAGCGACCATTACATGTCGTGGGCGACCGTTTACCTCTCCCACCGAGATCAGCAGGTATGTGGCCTCACGTAAAGTTGGACAATTAGACCGATGATTGATTGTTCTTCTGGTTAACTCTGTCGTATTTGATTTGATGTACCGTACTCTTTACAGAGCATTGGTGCTGCTGAAGCAGTTTTTTTGGCAAGGGTTGCACTGGGTGGTTTGCCATTGCCTTTCCAGCGTTTTGTAGCAGCACGCACCATTTTTACCTGTACCACCGAAGGTGGATGAAGGTTACATTATCACCCTCTTGTTTGTTTGTCTGTGAACAGGATATGGCAAAAAGTTGTGGACGGATTCGGATGGAACTTGGTGGAGAGTTTGGGTGTGTGACAAGGACGAAATGATTAGATTTTGGTGAAGATCCGGATCCGATCATTTTTTAAGTGATTCTTCACTATTGAGAGATCGGGATAAAAACGATATAAAGAGTGATATTTCAAAAAGTTGTGGACGAGTTGTTTGGGCGGCAATAACAAGCCGAATAGATTTTAGTTCAGGTCTGGGTCCAGATCTCGCCGATCAGTGGGATACAAAATATAAACTGTTCAGCCTGACGGGTTATACACTCTACCGAGCGCCGTTCTGGTTAGACTTTGGTATAACCCGCCTGGGATTTGAACCACTGACCGCCCAGACTCAGAGTGGATGTTCCAACCTAACCCCAACCCTCACCTCACACTAACCCTCACCCTAACACACACCCTAACCATAAACGTAACCTTAACAGTAATCGTTATCCTAACCCGAACTCGAACCATAACCCTAACCCTTGTACAGAAAATGTAAATAATTTTAGTACTTTTTATACAAGTCGTTGACAGTTCACATTAAATTTTACACTTACCTCCAGATATATATACTTTTCATGTTCATGTACGGTGGCTTTAAATTCTGATTAGAGTTCAACTAGATTTCACCAACAACAAAAAATAAACAAGAAAAAGCAATGAAGAGCAAAAACCAGGAAATAGACTTTAAAAGCTGGGCCCGGAATGGTTTTGTTGTTTTTCTACCTCGTGTACCGTTCGCCGACGCGTCGAACAAGAGTCGCGGTTTGCAACGTCGCTATAAATCACAGCTGATTATTTAGAGCGCATTAAATCGGCCGAGTTAATCGAGACCTGGTCGCCGCTTCTGCGGGAAAATAACGAGTGAGAGCGCCGCCCCGCCCGCGTTTAGCGCGCAGTTACTCACTTGGTCGGACGCGTCGCAAATCAGGCGCCGAGATTTGGGGTACAGAGGTGAGAGGCGGGAAGGACCATGGGGGATTGCTTGGGACGAGACGGGAGGACCATGGGGGATTGCTTGGGACGAGGCGGGTAGGACCATGGGGGATTGCTTGGGACGAGACGGGAGGACCATGGGGGATTGCTTGGGACGAGGCGGGTAGGACCATGGGGGATTGCTTGGGACGAGACGGGAGGACCATGGGGGATTGCTTGGGACGAGGCGGGTAGGACCATGGGGGATTGCTTGGGACGAGGCGGGAGGACCATGGGGGATTGCTTGGGACGAGGCGTGAAGGACCATGGGGGATTGCTTGGGACGAGGCGGGAAGGACCATGGGGGATTGCTTGGGACGAGGCGGGAAGGACCATGGGGGATTGCTTGGGACGAGGCGGGAAGGACCATGGGGGATTGCTTGGGACGAGGCGGGAAGGACCATGGGGGATTGCTTGGGACGAGGCGGGAGGACCATGGGGGATTGCTTGGGACGAGGCGGGTAGGACCATGGGGGATTGCTTGGGACGAGGCGGGAAGGACCATGGGGGATTGCTTGGGACGAGGTGGGAAGGACCATGGGGGATTGCTTGGGACGAGGCGGGAAGGACCATGGGGGATTGCTTGGGACGAGGTGGGAAGGACCATGGGGGATTGCTTGGGACGAGGCGGGTAGGACCATGGGGGATTGCTTGGGACGAGGCGGGAAGGACCATGGGGGATTGCTTGGGACGAGGCGGGAAGGACCATGGGGGATTGCTTGGGACGAGGCGGGAGGACCATGGGGGATTGCTTGGGACGAGGCGGGAAGGACCATGGGGGATTGCTTGGGACGAGGCGGGAGGACCATGGGGGATTGCTTGGGACGAGGCGGGAAGGACCATGGGGGATTGCTTGGGACGAGGCGGGAAGGACCATGGGGGATTGCTTGGGACGAGGCGGGAAGGACCATGGGGGATTGCTTGGGACGAGGCGGGAAGGACCATGGGGGATTGCTTGGGACGAGGCGGGAAGGACCATGGGGGATTGCTTGGGACGAGGCGGGAAGGACCATGGGGGATTGCTTGGGACGAGGCGGGAGGACCATGGGGGATTGCTTGGGACGAGGCGGGAAGGACCATGGGGGATTGCTTGGGACGAGGCGGGAGGACCATGGGGGATTGCTTGGGACGAGGCGGGAAGGACCATGTGGGATTGCTTGGGACGAGGCGGGAGGACCATGGGGGATTGCTTGGGACGAGGCGGGAAGGACCATGGGGGATTGCTTGGGACGAGGCGGGAAGGACCATGGGGGATTGCTTGGGACGAGGCGGGTAGGACCATGGGGGATTGCTTGGGACGAGGCGGGAGGGCAGCAGGAAATTGAGAATTTTCTCCAAGCGAACTGCACGGCCACGTTGTATCCATGCACCAGTCTTTGCCATTTGTTTAGGAACGCGCCATAAGCTACGTCTCCTTCAATATCTCCCGCCTCACCTACTCTAAAGGTCCCGAAAACGATGAACACGTGACAAATGCAAAGGAAAATCCGCGGGAGGATCATGTGACCGATTTGAGCCATTCAACGCGTCAGCCCAAGCTTCTTCTTTTTTTAAAAACACAAACACCAATTAAAACTCCAGAAATGATGATAAAACCATTATTTATACAAGTAATTGCGAACTTAAAAGCGCATCGATTTCAATTATGTGAAAACCTTGGTTGTCCTGGTGCGATTCCAGAAAAAATTCCTCTTAACTTTTAAATATTTACGCTGACGGAGATAACAATTGCTGCATTTGCTTCTCTCGGCACATTCGGTGCCAGACACAAGCCAAAGCACTCATGTCATTCTCTCAGGAGGAACAGAAATAACCCCCCGAGCGAAGGGCCTGACAGGTGTCGGGATATTATGAGCCAGCGCGACCTTTATCCGGCATGCGTGACTGACTGAAAGACCATACGTGCTTTGGGTGGTCGCACCGCCTCATGTGAACCACGTTGTCAATTCTGCATATCTGCAAAAGGACCAGCCTCGCGTAATATATGTGTATATATATATATATATATATATATACACGAGCAAAAGTACCCGGCGTTGCCGGGTAACAATGAATCGCTTCCTGACGGGAATATGACAAACGCAATCTGTGTCCATCATCGAGAAGGAATTTTAAAAATCGATCGCAGGTACAGTGTACTCTGATGCAGTGGAGTGACACCCTATCCGATGGAAGTTACAGTCACAAACTGCTTACGAAGTACCAGGCTAGGCTTCGGCAATTTAATAAATAATTCGTGCAACACAATGACATTATTTTGCTCCTTCACCTGACAGTTTCGTTCAGTTTCGTTCAGTTTCAGTAACACACGTAGTAACACACATCTCGATTTTTCATTTCTGTTCCTCACAATTCTATCTCTCTTTTATTCACAGACACACACACACACACACACACACACACACACACACACACACACACACACACACACACACACACACACACATCTCGTTTTTTCATTACCGTTCCTCACATACATACACACACACACAGTAACACACACCCACATAGTAACACACACAAACACAGTAACACACACACAGTAACACACACGCACATAGTAACACACACACACATAGTAACACCCACCCACATGGTAACACACACACACACACACACACACACACACACAGTAACACACACTCACATAGTAACACACACACACACGCACACACACACAGGAACACACACAGTAACACACACACACACACACACACACACACACATACACAGAAACACACACACACACACACACACCTCGTTTTTTATATTTCCGTTCCTCACATACACACACACACAGTAACACACACAAACACAGTAACACACACACAGTAACACACACGCACATAGTAACACACACACATAGTAACACACACACACACACACACACAGTAACACACACCCACATATTAACACACACACACACACACAGTAACACACACACACACACACAGTCACACAGTAATACACACACACACAGTAACACACACACACACACACACACACAGTAACACCCACCCACAAAGTAACACACACACACACACACAGTAACACACACAGTAACACACACACACACAGTCACACACACATGCACACACAGTAACACACACACAGTCACACAGTAACACACACACACACAGTCACACACACACACAGTAACACACACAGAAACACACACACACACACATTAACACACACACACACACACAGTAACACAATGCACATAGTAACACACACAGTAACACACACACAGAAACACACACACAGTAACACACACACACACACACACACACACACACACACACACAGGAACACACACATGCACACACAGTAACACACACACACACACAGTCACACAGTAACACACACACACACACACACACACAGTAACACACACCCACATAGTAACACACACACACACACACACAGTAACACACACACAATATTAACACACACACACACACACACACAAACACAGTAACACACACACACAATATTAACACACACACACACACACACACACACACACAGAAACACACGCCCAGAAACGCGCCTCGAAACACACGCCCAGAAACACACACAGTAACACACACACAGGAACACACACAGTAACAGACACACACACACACACACACACACACACACACAGTAACACACACACGTAGTAACACACACAGTAACACACACACACACACAGTAACACACACAGTAACACACACACACACACACACAGTAACACACACACACACGTAGTAACACATACAGTAACACACACACACAGCAACACACACATACACACACAGTAACACACACATGCACACAAAGTAACACACACACACACACACACACACAGTAACACACACCCACATAGTAACACACACACACACATTAACACACACACACACACATACAGTAACACACACACACAGTAACACACACACAGTAACACACACACACACAGTAACAAACACACAGTAACAAACACACACACACACAGTAACACACACACACACACACACACACACAGTAACACACACACACACACACACACACACACACACACACACACACACAGTAACACACACAGTAGCATACACAGTAACAGTGTTTGAAGCCTTACCAATGGAAAGTCTCTCCTGCCTTTGTTGGTCCTTGTTCGTCACGATTTGTGTACCCGTCGGCAGCATACGATGACATTTTGCCTTAAAGTACAGTAATACACACACACACACACACACACATAGTAACACACACACACATATAGTAACACACACACACACACACATAGTAACACACACACAGTAACACACACACCAGCACCGATCTCGTATAGTGAGATGCGTATATCTATCACCTGCACCGATCTCGTATATCAAGATGCATATATCTATCACCTGGCACCGATCTCATATAGCGAGATGCGTATATCTACCACCTGCACCGTTCTCATATAGCGAGATGCGTATATATATCACCTGCACCGATCTCGTATAGCGAGATACATATATCTATCACCTGCACCGATCTCGTATATATAAAGATGCATATATCTATCACCTGGCACCGATCTCGTATAGCGAGATGCGTTTTACCTGACAAAGTCAAAAAAAACAAAAAAACTTAACCAAACCAACAACGCCGCGCCGGCAACCATCACAAGTCCATTTTGGCGATCAACACAGTTTACGGGATCGTTTTCTCACACACCGACTCTATATATATACTGAAACGCAAAAGAAACTTTCCACCTTTGAAACCTTTAAATATCAACAATAACACTGCGTGTAGTAAATGTGTGAACTTATTTGTGGACAATAGTGTCCTCACTGTCAGACAAAACGGTCACGGATGGTCACTTGAACCTTCAATGGTCACTTCATAGCACAGCTGTTGAACAGCCGTTTTGACTGTCAGTGATTAGCCAAGGGGTACGGGATGATTTTAATGAGCTGCACGTGATGTCTTAATATTGGCTTTAAAAAGGCCAGTGCAAAATGGGCATTTCAATCAACATGCCACGATTGTCAAGGGATCAACGGCAGCGTGCCCTGGGCATGCTGCAAAGCGGACTGAGCTACCGTGAGGTGACACGTCGCCTTGGCTGTTCACACCAGACGATATCGGCCCTGGTGGACAGAGACACCCTCCACAACTCTGCAGGTGACAGACCTCGATCAGGGAGGCCAAGAGTCACCACTGCAAGGCAGGACAGGCAGATGGTCCGAAGTCACCTGCGGGATCGATTCCGTCCAGCATCCCGCACTGCGGCAGAAACTCCGGGGCGTGCAAACCCACGGATCTCCAATGATACTGCACGAAGACGACTGCATGACTATGGTCTGACTGCTATATGTATATATATATATATATGTATATATATATATGTATATATATATATATATATATATATATATATATGTATATATATATATATATATATATATATATATATATATATATATATATATATATATATATATATATATATATATATATATATATATATATATATATATATATACAGACTTGGCATTTAATATGGAATATCTTTTTTATGGGGGTGAACTTACTTTTCAAGTTGACTTAGAACCAAACGTTCATTTGAATTACTAGGGCATGCCCGTACTATATATAAGCTAGGACGTGCCCGTACGTGGGTGCCCGTTCCTTGCCAAAAAAAAAAAAAAAAAAAAATTTGTGTAGGGGTGTGTGTGTGTAAACATCCTAGGGCGTGCCCGTACGTGGGTGCAAAAAAACATGCGTGCAAACAACAACAACAAAAAAAAACTTTGAAACCACGTGGCAGTAACGACCACAGAACCCCCCCCCCCCCTCTATTTACATGAATGGTTTGGTCCATTCGCAACGACCACAGAACCCCCCCCCTCTATTTACATGCAATGGTTTGGTCCAAAGCGAACGGTTTGGTCCATTCGATGTGATTCGATGATTCGATGTGAATGGTTTGGTCCATTCGCAACGACCACAGAACCCCCCCCTCTATTTACATGAATGGTTTGGTCCATTCGCAAAGCCAAAGCGAACGACCACAGAACCCCCCCCCCCTCTATTTACATGAATGGTTTGGTCCATTCGCAAAGCCAAAGCGAACGACCACAGAACCCCCCCCCCCCCCTCTATTTACATGAATGGTTTGGTCCATTCGCAACGCCAAAGCGAACGGCGAACGGCTAAATCGCCATAGCTCGGTAAGTACTTGTCCGATTAATTTCAAACCTTGAAAAGGCACATCCTCGGGTCCCCAGCAATATACCTGGCAAGTTTCAAGTATATCGGACCCGTGGTTGTCGAGAAACAGCGGTCACAGACACACAGACACACAGACACACAGACACACAGACACACAGAGATTGCTGGAATTATAGATAGATGTTGAAATTATTCTAGATTTTGTTAATGTGACCTTTAAAAGAAACAAAAACCACATTTGACATTTCGAAACAAATAAATTGATCCTTGAAAGTGATGTAAACTGATATCGAACTCAATTCATGGACAGTACTGTGTTAAACTTCTGTACGTTTTCCAGAAGTATTTCTTTATTTTGCACATTAGCCAAATTTTTTTTTAACAAAAACAAAAGTTAAATTACGACTGGGATTACGGACAGTAAAATTACAGGTCCGTACGTTGTGCAACCCCCACGAGCATTCAGGAGAGCACGTACATGTCGAGGGATGCTGTTCACGAGATTTGCCAAGGTTTGGATAGGAATCGCTTGCCATGCAGTGACAATAGCCTGCTGCAATTCATGCACAGAGGTCGGCTGCTGGTCCAAGTTGTCGATTTGACGCGTTAATTCTGCCCACAAGTTCTCTATCGGATTCATATCCGGGGACATGGCAGGCCACTCCATATGCTCTACACCACGGTCAGCAAGAAAGTGTTGGATCATGCGAGCACGATGAGGCCATGCATTGTCATCTTGGAAGACAAAGTTTCCTCGAAAGGCTGCACGAGCAAATGGGAGCAATGTTTCTTCCAGAATGGCCCTGTACTTGAACTGGTTCAGGTTTCCATTCAGAACAACCAGGTCAGTTTTGCCCCCTGCATGAAAAGGAGCCCAAACGGACACCCCACCACCTCCAGCTTGCACTCTTGGCACTATACAATTTTCGTTGTAGGCTTCATGCACTTGTCTGCGCACTCGGACGTGGCCATCTTGACGATAGACCAGAAATCAAGACTCATCACTGAAGATCACGTGATTCCAGTGTCCTGGCTGCCATTGACGGTGCTCTCTGGCCCACTGCAATCGGCGCTGGCGGTGTTGTCTTGTCAGGCGCGGCTTTCTCAGGGGACGCCTGGCACAATAGCCGGCCTGAACCAGTCTTTGATTGACTAGCCTTCTGGATACAGGCACATTTGTCAGTTGCTGCCACTCAGCCCTAAGCCGATTAGCTAACTTGGTACGGCCATTGCGGACTAACCGGTGCAGCTGGCGATCATCCCTCCTTGTGGTTCTGCGGGGACGTCCTGGCCTCGATATTGGAGTAGGGACACCCCTCTGAGCATTTCGTTTCGGGATCTGTGACACCTGCCCTTGGGTGATGCCATACTGCCGAGCAATAGCACGCTGTTTCATGCCGGAATTTCGTAAAGCCACCACTCCATGACAAACAGCATTGTCGAGTTGACGGACCATCTCCAGAGGAAGCGGCAATAACTTTTGTAGATGTGCAGCAGTTGTTTTCGACTAATACAGAACGCAACAACCCTTATATACCCGATTGTGAAGCCAATCGTCAAATGTACCTGTCCGTACATTTTGTCACGCCACCTGTGATATAATCCTGTTATTGACTTCTTGCTGTGACAGACAATCAGTGACATGGTTCTTTTAACAAAGAAATCATGGAAGCGTAAAAGAAACTCATCAGATTGATATACTGAGTTCAGAAAGGAAACCCAAGTCAAGAAAAAAAAAAATTCCATATTAAATGCCAAGTCTGTATATATACCACCATTTATCTATCACCGGCGCCGATCTCGTATAGCGAGATACATTTCACCTGACAAAGTTAAAAATAAAAAGTAACACCAGAACGAGAATCCCAGCCTCGCTTAAATAATTGCATATATACACTTAGTTATAAAATCGCAAGATATGGTCAATTTTGTCAGATTTCACTCCAGATTTGGACATTATTTAGTCTACAGCATACAATCCTCATATCTGAATCCAGATTTTGATGATATGCTTCAATTATGTAATGATAATAAATCGTGTTTCCATGGCAAGGCATGTTTGAGTAGGCCAAAGCAAAATGGTGGCTTAAGAAAAACAGCGAGGTGCAGTGGGATGACCAAGATGACGGGCCGCCATATTGGTAAGCCACCACATTGGGTTTTATTTCTTACGAGCACCTAGTTAATCATCTTCAAAAAGGGTATTATAATACACCCAAACACACCCAGTTTTCATCATTGCAATCTGTTGGAGGTCCAAGTGTTTGCATGAAATGTTTGGGGCCACTAGTTTTCATGGTTTTGGAGTTATGGAGGAGACAGACGGACAGATGGATGGACGGACACTGCCTTTTATTATTATTATTATTATTATTATTATTATTATTATTATATATATATATATATATATATATATATATATATATATATATATATATATATATATATATATATATACACAGTCACGTGAAAAAGTTAGTCCACCCAATGTAAAGTTTTGACTTTTTCAACATATTTCAACATACAGCTATTTGATCTTCATTTTAACAATATTGATAGAAAAAGGTGATGTAATATAACAAATATCATGAATCATTTACATTTTGTAGTCCATTGTATAATTTAAATAAACATAAATGCAAATTTCACGTGTGGAAAAAGTAAGTACACCCCTACATTTATCACTACTTCAAATACCTAAAATTAGAATCAGGTGCACCAGCTCAGGTGCAAATGATTAGAACATCGTAAGAGAGGATCTTGGAGGAACCTGTCTTATTTAAACCTCAGACATTTAGTTTGGTTTGCTCTTTGTTGTTGAAGTGTGCGGCGTCACCATGCCAAGATCAAAAGAGCTCTCTGAGGCCTTCAGAAAGAAGGTTATAGATGCCTACGAGTCTGGGAAAGGATTTAAAAAGATCTCCAAACAATTTGAAATCAATCATTCGACTGTCCGGAAGATCATCTACAAGTGGAGAAACAACTGCCAACTTGTTCAAACAACTGCCAACCTGTTCAGGCCAGGCCTCCCCAGCAAGTAAAGCCCGAGAGCAGACTGCAAGATGCTGAAAGAAGTCTCTATGAACCCCAGAATGTCATCACAGGACCTACAGGTAGCACTTGCCACTGTTGATGTCAAAGGGCACGAGTCTACCATTAGAAAGAGGCTGCCCAAATTTGATCTACATGGGAGGTGTGCCAGGAGGAACCCTTTGCTGTCCAGAGAGAACATCAGGGCAAGACTATAGTTTGCCAATGAACGCCTAGGCAAAGACCAGCACTTCTGGAACAATGTGCTCTGGACAGATGAGTCAAACATTGAGCTATTTGGCCACAGTACCAGAAGACATGTTTGGCGAAAACCAAAGACAGCATTTGAGCACAAGAACCTGATACCAACTGTAAAGCATTGTGGTGGAAATATTATGGTTTGGGGCAGCTTTGCTGCATCAGGGCCTGGGCAGCTCACCATCATAGAATCCACTATGAGTTCTTCATTGTACCAGACAGTGCTTGAGGATAATGTGAGGCCATCTGTCGGAAAGTTGAAGCTCAACCGAGGGTGGACTTTGCAACGTGACAATGACCCTAAACATACCAGTAAATCCACCAAGGAATGGCTGAAAAGAAAGAAATGGAGGGTTCTGGAATGGCCAAGTCAAAGCCCGGATCTAAATCCCATCGAGATGTTGTGGGGGGATTTGAAAACGACCTGTGCATGGAAGAAACCCCTCAAACATCACACAGCTGAAAGAATACTGCATGGAGGAGTGGGCAAAAATTTCTCCTAGTCGATGTCAGAGACTGGTAGACAGTTATAAGAAACGCCTACTTGAGGTTGTTTCTGCCAAAGGGGGCAATACCACCTATTAGAGCCAAGGGTGTACTTACTTTTTCCACATGCGAAATATGCATTTATGTTTATTTAAATTATACAATGGACTGCAAAATGTAAATGTTTCATGATATTTGTTATATTATATCACCTTTATCTATCAATATTGTTGAAATGAAGATCAAATAGCTGTATGTTGAAATATGTTGAAAAAGTCAAAACTTTACACTGGGTGTACTTACTTTTTCACGTGACTGTATCTATAGATATATATATATATATATATATATATATATATATATATATATATATATATGTGTGTGTGTGTGTGTGTGTGTGTACTAACGTGGATCAGCTCGCAACGCTCGCCTCACCACATGTCGTTGCAGAGGCATGGGCTTGTCATATTGGATGTTATGTTGTCCAAGTCACTCATGTCTGTTAGTTACTTGCTAATCGCCACTAAATTGCAATTGATCAATTTTCATCTGCAGTTATTTAATTATTACGTGAAAAAGATCATTCATTCCTCATGTCCACTACAAGATGATGTCACGTGGAATGAGTGGAACAACATATCGATACATGATCTTCTGCAACCTCCTCAAAAATAACTCATGATGCAAATTCCACTTACTCTCGAAGAACACAGACGGGTTCATTCCACTACTTTTATTGCATATGTGGCATATTTTATCAGGACTTGTAAAACAGGACTCAATGAGGTGGCGCTATACAATACACATTTACTTAGAAATAATTGGGGTGCAGGAGTAAGTTTTTTTTTGTTTGTTTTTTTTTTAATCCTCTAAAACGTTCCCGTGTACACCTTGAGTACAACCATCAGTTTTCTACTTTGTCCATCCAGTGGCTTAGGAATGCATAGAAGTCAAACAAACAAACAAAACCACAAACAGAGACTTCTCGATTGATATATGGTATGATAATGTATGATCAAACATTTTAAATAGCACACCGCTCATGGTATGCTTGATTATTAGAGGCTCAGAACTAAGTTGTGATCGTGAATTATTGATAAACTTAAACAGCACTCTGTAGAGCACATACATCTGCCAGGCTGAACAGTTTACGTTTTGTAACCTACTGATAGGCCGGATCTGCATCCAGACCTGAACTAAAATATAATCAGCTTGTTATTGTCACCGACCCAACTCATCCACCAAGTTTTGTTTTAATCCGTCCACAACTTTTTGATATCTCATGCCATACAGTTTCTATAGAAAGTCTACACCCCCATTCAAATTTTTCACCTTTTGTTGCCTTATAGCCTGAAATTAACTTGCATTAAATCAGACTTCTTCCACCTTTATTTACACATTGTAACCCGCAACTTACAAATGAAAAACAAATTCTACAAATGTCAGAAAATTAATTAAAAATGCAAAACTAGATTATCTTGGCTGGATAAGTGTACACCGCCCTCATAATAACAATTGTAAATGAGCTCAGGTGTAACCAAGCACCTTCAAAATCACACATCAAATTAATTGGCCTCCACCTGTGTTAAATTGTATTGATTCTGATTATTTCAGAATAAAATCAGCTGTCCCAGTCGGTATCCCCTGCTGGGTAGAGCATTTCACACCAAAGACTCAACCATAAGCACCAATGAGCTTTCAAAAGGCCTCCTGGATAGAGCTGTGCAAAGGCACAAATAAGGGGATGGGTGTAAAAATATTTCAACGGCCTTGAATATTCCTTGGAGAACAATCAAGATAATCAATAACAAGTGGAAGGCGTATGATACCACCAAGACCTGCCTAGATCATGCATGGCGTCCCTCCATACTGGATGACCAAGCAAGGAGGAGACTGATCAGAGAGGACACCAATGGGCCAATGGCAACTTTGAAAGAGCTCTGGAAAATCCTCTCTATCTCTTTGCTGATGACTCCACTCTCTGTTGCTCCATATCTCAACCCTCAGATCGGCAGGCAGCAGCCTCTTCACTCTCTGCAGACCTGGACAATATCACAAACTGGTCAAACAAGTGGAACATGTCTTTCAATCCTGACAAATCTCACTCTCACTTGGTCTCTCTGAAAAGACCGTCTTGACAACCCTCCCATCCACTTTCTGAACAATCCTCTTGAAGAAGTTCTGTCACTCAAGCTTTTGGGTCTCACTATGATCTTTCCTGGGGAAACCACATTTCCAAGCTGGCCTCCAAAGCCAGTCGCCGACTGGGCATCCTCCGTCATGCGAAGACCTTTCTGGGCACTTCTGAGCTCCTCACCACATACAAAGCTTTCATCCGCAGCTCAATGGAATACTGCTCTCCCCTCTGGGCTGGTGCTCCTGCCTCACACCTAGCTCGGCTTCACGCGGTTGAAATCAAAGCATTCAGAATAATTGGACTCTCCCGCGATTATTATTTTTTTTTTTGTATACAGAATCGAGGCTCGTGAAAGAGCTAACATTTACTTCACAAACAAATCAACCAGACAAACAAAATATATAAAAAGAGGGAGCGGAAAACAAGATGGGGAGAGAAGGGGAAGCACACAAACACAACATTTGAGAGCAGGGAGATGTGTGGAAGGGAGAGGGCTTGGGGGGAGGAGGCGTGGGAAGGGGGGAGGGGAGGGAGAAGTATAAAACACAAGGACACCAAGGACTTCCAGGACAGAAGTTGGTATTTCAAAAAAGTGGAATTGGGGTGAAATTAGCGGGGGTAGAAAAGATCAAGGTTTTGGATGGGGGAAGATAAGAGATGGTGGTGAACAGCTGTTTTAAAGACCTGGAGGGTGGAGTGGGATTGAAGAGAGTGAGGGAGTTTGTTCCAGAGGCGGGAGAAAAGAGGAATGAAGGAGTGAAGGTGAGCAGAGAGTCTTGATTTTTGCAGTTTGACCATAAGAGGGTTGCAGGCAGATCTTGTGCGACCTGTAGGAATATTTGCGGGACAGAGCCCAGAGAGAGCTGGGGGGGCAAGGCCAGAGAGGAGTCGGTAGAAGACGGAAAGACCACCAACCTTGCCTGCGGTGAGTGAGTGAGAGGCCCTTGGAGTTAGCTTCATCGTGGGAGATTCCAATGATTCTGAATGCTTTGGTTTCAACAGCGTGAAGACGAGCTAGGTGTGCTGATGAAGTTGAATGACGCGATCAGCGATGAAGCTGATTCTGAGAGCCTTTCTCTCTCTCACCACAGCCGGTAGGTGGTCTTTCTGTTTTCTATCGACTCCTCTCTGGCCTTGCTCCCCCTGCTCTGTCTGTGCTCTGTCCCCCAAATATTCGTGCAGAAAGCTCTGCCAGCGTCCTACAGGAAGCTGCCATATGGTGATGGCAGATCTGCCTGCAACCCTCTTATGGTTAAACTGCCAAAATCAAGACTCTGTGCTCACCTTCACTCCTTCATTTCTCTTTTCTCTTGCCTCTGGAACAAACTCCCACACTCATTTCCATCCCTCTCCTCCTTCCAGGTCTTTAAAACAGCTGTTCACCACCATCTCTTATCTTCCCCTATCCAAAACCTTGATCTTTTCTGCCCCCGTTAAAACACCCCTCAAATCCGCCTCTTTAAATCCCCAACTTCTTTCCTGAAATTCCTAGAATTTTTTTTTTGCTTTATACCGTGTACCTTTCCCTCAACCCCTCAGCCCTCCCCCTTCCACAGATTTACCGACGTCCCTGTTCTCTTCTGTTGTGCTTGAATACTTCCCTCTCTCTCATCCTCTTATCTCCCGCTCCCTTCATTGCATGTATTATGTGTATGTGCATGTTTTCATGTTCAATGTGTTAGCTCTTACACGAGCCTCGATTCTGTATTTAAAAAATAAATAAAAGTGCTACAGGCCTTTATGGCAAAGACTGGTCACTGTGTGCATTTGACAACAATATCCCAAACACTCCATAAGCCTGGACCTTATGGTAGTGTGGCAAGAAGGAAGCCATTACTCAAAAAAAGTCCATCTTGATTTCTGTTTGAGGTATGAAAAATCCACTCTGGAGATTCTGAAGCCATGTGGCAAAACATTTTGTGATCTGGCAAAACCAAGATGGAACTTTTTGGTTTAAATGCAAAACCGTATGATTGGTGCAAACCTAACACAGCACGTCACCCAAATAGCACTATCCCTACTGTGAAGCATGGTGGTGGAAGCATCATGTTATGGGGATGTTTCTAATCAGCAGGGACAGAAGGGAAAATGGATGTAGCAAAACACAGAAAAATCCTCAGAAAACCTGCTGCCCTCTGCAAGAAAGCTGAAATTGGGATGGAAGTTCACCTTTCAGTACGACAATGATCCGAAGCACACAGCCAAAGCTGCACTGGAGTGGCTAAGGAACAAAAATATACTTGAATATACTTGAGTATACTTGAGTCCTCGCGTGGTCCAGTCATAGTCCCGGCCTAAATACATTCGAAAATCTGTGGCATGACTTAAAGATTTCTGTCCATCAACGCTCCCCACTCAACTTGACTGAGCTTGAACAGTTTTGTACAGAAGAATTGGCAAACATTGCCCAATCAAGGTGTGCAAAGTTGGTAAGACCTATCACAACAGACTCACAGCCGTAATTGCTGTCAAAGGTGCTTCAACCAAGTATTAACTCAAGGGGGGTGGACACTTATCCAACCAAGATGTTCTAGTTTTGTATTTTTGATGAATTTTCTGAAATTAGTAGAATTTGTTTTTCACTTGGAAGTTGTGGGTTGCGATGTGTAAATAATGGTGGAAAAAGTGTGATTTAATGAAATTTAATTCCAGGCTATAAGGCAACAAAAGGTGAAAAATTTGAAAGGGGGTGTAGACTTTCTATCGGCACTGTATATCGTTTTTGGTCCCATCTCTCAATGGTGACGAATCACTTAAAAAGTTGTATTATCTAGATTCGGATCTTCACCAAAATATAATCAATTCGTCCTTGTCACAGATTCAACCTGTCCACCAAATTTAGTCCAAATCTGTCCCTAACTTTTTGAGATATCCTGCTCACAGACAAACAAACAAACAGGCGGATAAACAGACAGGGGTGAATACATAATCTCAGTCCTCCTTATTGCTTGAACTTTCTGTCGTTGTGAGGTAGCATCTGGAGCAGCATCACGGAAATATGAGCCATCCGCTCAAGGAGGTTAAAATGGCATATGAGGTGGTATATGAGAAGGTTGGTTGGTACACAATGCATATTGGACTGGGATTCATTTTTCTGACTCCAGCCCGCTGGTTGCATCATTACTGAGATGAGGCTGTTCCGCTGATGAAGTGACCCTACACATTGGTGCAGGAAATGGTCGTTTGTTCAGGATGCTGATGATGATTCGCCGATTCTTCAAAGGGACTGAGGAGATAGCCAAGACTAGAGGAATGCCCTCTCACCTCTGAGCTGTCCAGCTTGGGGTTTTTTTTTGTTTGTTTGTTTGTTTGTTTTTGTATACAAGATCGAGGCTCGTGTAAGAGCTAACATTGATCACAAAAAGACAAACTGACACATAAAACATATGATAAAGGGAGTGGGAGACAAGATGGATGGAAAGCAGGGACATCGGGAGATCTGTGGGAGGGGTGGGCTTGGGGGGAGGAGGCAACGGAAGGGGGGTGGGTGGGAGAGGTAAAAAAACAGATGGACACTGCGAGGACTTCCAGGAAAAAAGTCGGAATTTTGAATCTTGAATCTTGACCCAGCTATAAAATGACATCCAGATGTTTCATATGTCGAGTGAGTCATCAATGCGTGTGGCATTCCTCGGATGGGCGTTACACTGGGTGCCCCATCTGGCAGCATTGGTTGGTGGATGTCAAAGATCCCACTGTATCTGTAGCAAAGAGTAGGCAAGTTATCATCGGCAACCTAGCTAAATGCCAAATTGCTCGCTAAATGACTGCGGAAAGCAAGTGATATGGTATTTTTGGAGGCATTACAATGTACAATTACCATGATGACAGTTTATAGCTGGATCAAGACGAGAGACCAAGCTATACAGCTCAAAAACAGGAAGATTGATTATTCCATATTGGACAAAACTTTGCCAGAAAATTGCAATGATTAACAAGGAGAAAAAGACATAAAATGTCATAGCCGATTGTGTGGAGGATGGATATTGGGTGGCACAATATCATCCCACACATCTCGTGCAACAACACAATAGGCAAACAAGAATCCGAAAAGCAGCAACAACAAGGGGAAAAACACGTAAAATGTCGTAGCCCCGTAGATTTAGTAATTTTGCTCTGCAGAGTTAAAGGCCGTCAGTCGGCCATCTTTGGTCGGATTACAAAAGAAAATATTCTGCTTATGTATAATCTCATGTGTTGTCTTTGTGCCAAGTTTGAACAAAATTGGTCCATGCATGTCCGAGAAATGGGTGAGGACTTGTTCAACATCGTGTTTTTACCTCCGCCACCGTAGGTGGATGGAGGTTACGTTTTCACCCCTGTCTGTTTGTCTGTGAACAAGATGTCTCAAAAAGTTGTGGACGGATTCAAACAAAATTTGGCAGAGTGGTAGTCTATGTGACAAGGACGAAATGATTAGATTTTGGTGAAGATCCGGATTCGGATCCGGCTAATAGCATTTTAAAAGTGATTCTTCACCATTGGGAGATCGGGCTAAAAACGATACATAGCAGGATATCTCAAAAAGTTGTGGACCATTTGGACAAAACGTGGTGGAGAGGTTGTGTGTGTGACAAGGACCAATCTATTAAATTATGGTGAAGATCTGAATATGGATTCGGATACGAGAATTATTTAATATACAAGTGATTCTTCACCATTGAGAGATAGGGCCAAAACTGATACATAGCAGGATATCTCAAAAATTATGGACAGATTTGGACGAAACTTGATGGAGAGATTGTGTGTGTGACAAGGACAAATAGATTCGATTTTGGTGAAGATCTGAATATGGATTCGGATATGAGAATTATTTAATATTCAAGTGATTCTTCACCATTGAGAGATAGGGCCAAAACTGATACATAGCAGGATATCTCAAAAATTATGGACAGATTTGGACGAAACTTGATGGAGAGATTGTGTGTGTGACAAGGACAAATAGATTCGATTTTGGTGAAGATCTGAATATGGATTCGGATATGAGAATTATTTAATATACAAGTGATTCTTCACCATTGAGAGATAGGGCCAAAACTGATACATAGCAGGATATCTCAAAAATTATGGACAGATTTGGACGAAACTTGATGGAGAGATTGTGTGTGTGACAAGGACAAAGAGATTCGATTTTGGTGAAGATCTGAATATGGATTCGGATTCGAGAATTATTTAATTTTTAAGTGATTCTTCACCATTGAGAGATCGAGCGAAAAGCGATATATGGGTATTAGTGGAGTGGCTTATGGAAATGATCGTGACACGCTGGCCCAAAGCACTAAATTTGGCACAGTTATACTTTAGGACCATACAAAACTTTTGAGAGGGGGCTGCCCGATTTTCGAGGCCCAGGTCAAGGTCAGGTCAAGGTCAAAGGTCAAATTATGTGTTTGTCACGTTTTTGCCATATCCAGCTCATAGCTGTCATAGAAACATTATCTCAGTGTCTAAATAATCATTTTTAAGGACAAGGAATCCATTTGTATTATGGAAAATATCCTCAGGTGCTGCCATATTGTATTTCAAGGTCAGGTGAAGGTCAAAGGTCAAATTATGTGTTGGTCATTTTTGCATCGGTGTTTTTGACGTACATCGATACGCTGAGGGAGGATACTGGATTGGCCAGTACAGAGGAGGTCACGGCCTGCATGACTTATGCTTCACAATTTCCGCGACAGAGACACAGTCCTGTGCATGGCAGTCCTGCGTTCCTGCACGTGCAATTCTTTGAACAAGTGGGTGTCGCCTTACATCCGCACTTGAGTAGTTCTCCACAACTAAGAGCAGCAGCTGACAGGGTTGTCCAGGTTGGACGCCACCCGGTATCTGCTTTGGTCCACCCAAAGCCATCTGGATTTGGTGCAGCTAGGATGGGCTTTAGACTCTCTCTCTCCAAATGCTGGCTTGGTACAGGCATCGATTTACATGCTGGAGCAGTGCGTTCTGAGTTGGAGGAAGCTTCTCCATCATCTTCACTCTCCTTGGGAATAGCTCCTGTCGAAGGTCATTCACATTGACATGTGGGGTTGTGTTGTCGTACATGATACAGGTAAACCGCTCGATCACATTGAATGCTGGAGATGTAATCACCTGTGGAACAAACGCAGTCAGGGACGTAATGGTGAATCCTTCTGTGGCTGTCGGGTAAGCTTTCCATGCCTTCCAAGCTGACTTTTTGCCTTTACCACTGAATTGGGATGTTACATCAGAGCCAGAGAATGCATGGAAAAACGGCAGAGCACGAGCTTTGTCTTCCCCAAGTTCCTGGCAGATTGAGTTGACATGGTAATAGCGGAAGTGTTTACCAGTACCAAAGCCAACCCATAGTTGCATACCTGGATGGTGCTGCACAAGATCATGAAACACTCCCACCAGAATCACAATCACGTCTGTGTCTACGGTTCTGATGAGAACAGTAGTCGCCCCTTCCCTTAGGGCATCGTTTACATGAAGACATATTATACATAGGTCGGGGACAGCCTGGCGCCGCCACTGCCTATATGGCCGTCACCTGGTGGAACTTCCCATAGTAGTAATGGATTCATTGACTAAATATGTTGGTTATGTGACTAAGACCAAGTTTTTTAGGTTATATATAAGCTGGATATTGCAAAAACATGACAGACACATAATTTGACCTTTGACCTTGACCTGACCTTGACTTGGGCCTCAAAAATCGGGCAGCCCCCTCTTAAAAGTTTTGTATGGTCCTAAAGTAGAACTGTGCCAAATTTGGTCCTTTGGGCCAGTGTGTCACGATATCACTTAAATTTGGACTTTAGCCACCCCACTATATACTTTAGCATGATATTTCAAAAAGTTATGGATGACATGACTAAACTTGGGGGGTGAGTTGGTTATGTGACAAGAACAAGGCGATTAGATTTTGGTTCAGGTCCGAATCCAGATCCGGCCTTTCAGTGGATACAAAACATAAACGGTTAAGCTTGGCAGAGGTATGCGCTCTACCGAATGCCATTCTCGTTTACAACTAAAATGGCCGCCAGTCGGCCATCTTTGATCACACTGCGAAACAAAATGATGTCCATATGTATACCATCACGCATTGTCTTTGTGCCAAGTATGAACAAAATTGGTCCATGCATCTCCGAGATATGGCTGCAGATGCACGCACGGACGGACAAGTCTCAATCCATAAGGACACTTTCAGAGTAAGTCCAACGGGTGGGTCTTCTGTTAGAATGCAGGAAATGCCATAATATCCGTACGATCATGGCTTTAGAAGATTTGCAACATAACTATACCGGTAGTAAAACCTTTTTAGATTGTTTGTTCTTAAATTAAATATTTTATCAGATGCCAGGGGAATCAAAATAAGGAGGTGTTTTCAAAGTTGATTCACAATGCAAACGGAAGAATATACTTCAAGAAGAACCTCGCAGAAGAATAGGTATTCAAGAAATTTAAGTTTCAACCAATTAGTAATCGGTATTTTTAGTGGTACCTCCCTACGGAAAAGTTAGACCCTTGAGTATGTTGTCTATGCATCTGTTTGTTTACCTGTCAACATGGTAACTCGAGAACACTTAACCGTGTGATGCTGAAATATCTGGGTGTACTGTAGCTGTGTCACAGTGCGGTGCGGATGCCACCGAGTTTGCGCACTTATCTTTGGCCTATCTAGTCTGGGTTAGATTCCCGACCCAATTATAAACTGTCGGATTGATCTTTCACATTTAGGGTGTCTCTTGGATGGACGATAAGCTGGGTGTCCTGTCTGCTGGAAATTAGTTGGTGGACGTTAACGATTCAACGGTGTTGTTTGCAAACAGCAGATCAGTTATCATCACTGGGACCTTGACCAAAATACCAATTCCTGCCAAAATTAGCTCAAGCTAAACGTCAGGCCTGGCCATCTGGTACATGAAAGATTTGGGACAAAAACTTTCCTTGGCAGACCCGACAAGAAAATGCGATTAATTAGGGCTATTTAAGAAAAGGTACCAGTAGTAGCTGTAGCTGTAATAGTACCTGTAGAAGATTCTTGCAATAACTCACCTACTCTTCTAAAAGGATACCGTGGGATTTTCAATGTCCACCAACAAGCATTTCTGGCAGGCAGGTCCTCCGGCTTAATGTCCTCCTGATGGATGGTGAACACATTGATGGACCCCCCTGCAGCGAAACACCAGAGCGACAGTTTATAGCTGGGTCAGGAATCGAACCGAGCCAAGACAGGTCAGAGGTGAATGTGTATACCTCAAGGCCCTCCTGCCAGTCCCCCGTGAGACTATCATTTGCAGCGGTATAATGTAATATCTCTGTTATCTAAAGCCACAGAAAGGAAATGTTTTGAGCTGTAAATCAGAACATTCATTCAGAGTTAATTACATTTGGTAACTGCATAGATAAACACCACAAGCAGTTCTCCAGGCAAACGTCACAAAGACATAAAAGAGGTACAATATTCATTGTGCTTTGTACTTATAAAACAATGAATTATATTATACAAAGTGGGATAACTGCGGAAAGTGTTTCAGGTGACAATAAGGTTCTTGTAAAAGAAATTGATGATGGTAAACTATGCATCTTGCAAAGAGCATACAGACACTTACAAACAAACAGGGAATTTCCCAATCAGGTAAAACACAAATGAATCAGACTGCGATGTAATCAAACGCACACGAAGACATACACACACAAACACACACATATACACACATACACATACACACACACACACACACAAACACACACGTATACCTTCACACATACATGCACGTACACGCACGCAAGCTCACGTGCACATGCACACACACACACACACACACACACACACACACGCAAACATGCACAGACACATAACACCAGACACACACACAGACACATATATATATTGTTACGGTTTTCCGCCGCCCTTCTTACCCTTACCAAGGGGGGATTAAGCCCCTTGTTCTTTCTGGGCCTGGCGTAACCGAGAGACTTGAAACGCCTCTTCCGGGCAAACGCAAGGTAGGGTTTCGGGACCAAGTCTCGCTCGTACCTAAATACCTGCGCCGCCACGGAAGCGGGAAACCAAGCTTCGCACGAGCCACGTGTAATTTGAGTTCACCGAGAGGATAGCGTACCACGTGGTCTGTGCAGTCACCGTTGATATTGGACCCCGATTAGAGCGGTTCTATTCGTATCACGCTTAGTCAATGATGGAAAACACAAGAACAATTGAATGGAGGGAAGAACACAGTTTTAATTATTATTCCCAATATTATGTACAATGATCGGTAGAAGCAGAGACACAGAGCAGAACTTAAACAGTCTTATTCTTAATGCCCAGACTCGGGCCCGTCACACTCACACAGGGAATTGCAGGCAGGATGCTGTTCAGGCCAAAACGCGCTGACGTGGTCGTCCAGGAACGGCCCCGTCCGGCTCTTCACGGTTCCAGCACGTCCCGTGAAGAAGGCACGCAGGCGGTGGAAGGATCCTCGTAGCGCGTCTCCCGAACAAACGGCAGCCGATGAGGTAGGAAGGCAAAGTACGCGTCTCTCAGCGCGGCTGGCGGTTACACAGCGCGTTATCACTCGCGTAACTCAATGCACTATACGTGGCTCGGCTTCAAGCTCAACCGAGCGTCACTTTCATATGAGTGCGTATCCTGGTTCATGTGCGTCTTTCTCCACTCAATGCCAACTCAGTCCTCGTACCTCAATTGCTGCTCGGACTCCTCTGCTCACCGCACTCTCCTTGAACTCTTCTGCTGGTGGCTTTGCGCAACGGCTTATATCGGTATGCCCCGAACCTTCTCGAACCTTCTCGAACCTTCCAACCATGCCCTGTGATGCAGTGCTGCCACCACACTCAGTGAGCCCTGATTGGCGGCTCGCGCTTACCGTCAGCTTCTCTGCCACCCTCACTCGGTTCCGCACCGACCCTCCTAGGCCTGCCTCGTGTTAATTCGTGCCAAAATGAATCAAAGGCAGTACAAAGAGGCAGGAGGCTAGGGAGGCGGGATAGGACAATGGAAGGGATGAAAGGACCTATTCTCCTTACTCTACTCAACGCAAAACTAACATAGGAAAAGTCCTATGATCACAAATACTAAGAGATAATTGCACTATCGTGAGGCTACGTGTTGTTTGTGTGACTAACTATGAGGGGGAAATTTAACCTTTATTATACAAAACTCAAAACCGCAACACTACCCCTCTCCATAGTCAGACTCGTCCCCGAGTCGAACCTACAAAAATTGGAACGACCGGTTTTGAGAAAGATCTGGGAATTAACTTTTACTTTTACATGTGACATATGCAGTCACGTGAAAAAGTAAGTACACCCCATGTGAAGTTTTGACTTTTTCAACGTATTTCAACATACAGCTATTTGATCTTCATTTCAACAATATTGATAGATAAAGGTGATATAATATAACAAATATCATGAAACATTTACATTTTGTAGTCCATTGTATAATTTAAATAAACATAAGTGCAAATTTTGCATGTGGAAAAAGTAAGTACACCCTTGGGTCTAATAGGTGGTATTGCCCCCTTTAGCAGAAACAACCTCAAGTAGGTGTTTCTTATAACTGTCTTTGTATACAGAATCGAGGCTCGTGAAAGAGCTACCATTTTTCACAAAAAGAAATCAAAGAGACAAACAAACAAAGTATATAAAAAGGGGAGTGGTAGACAAGATGGGGAGAGAAGGGGAAGCACATAAACACAACATTTGAGAGCAGGGACATCGGGAATGTGTGGGCGGGAGAGGGATTGGGGGAAGGCGGCGTGGGAAGGGGGGCTCTGACATCGATTGGGAGAAAATTTTGCCCACTCCTCCATGCAGAATTCTTTCAGCTGTGCGATGTTTGAGGGATTTCTTGCATGCACAGCTCGTTTCAAATCCCCCCACAACATCTCGATGGGATTTAGATCCGGGCTTTGACTTGGCCATTCCAGAACCCTCCATTTCTTTCTTTTCAGCCATTCCTTGGTGGTTTTACTGGTATGTTTAGGGTCATGGTCATGTTGCAAGTTACACCTTCGGTTGAGCTTCAACTTTCCGACAGATGGCCTCACATTATCCTCAAGCACCCTCTGGTACAATGAATAATTCATAGTGGATTCTATGATGGTGAGCTGCCTCGGCCCTGATGCAGCAAAGCTGCCCCCAAACCATAATATTTCTACCACCATGCTTTACAGTTGGTATCAGGTTCTTGTGGTCAAATGCTGTCTTTGGTTTTCGCCAAACATGTCTTCTGGTACTGTGGCCAAATAGCTCTACCTTTGACTCATCTGTCCAGAGCACATTGTTTCAGAAGTGCTGGTCTTTGCGGAGGTGTTCATTGGCAAACTTTAGTCTTGCCCTGATGTTCTTTCTGGACAGCAAAGGTTTCCTCCTGGCACACCTCCCATGTCGATCAAATTTTTGCAGCCGCTTTCTGATGGTAGACTCGTACACTTTGACATCAACAGTGGCAAGAGCTACCTGTAGGTCCCGTGATGACATTCTGGGGTTCTTAGAGACTTCTTTCAGCATCTTGCGGTCTGCTCTCGGGCTGAACTTGCTGGGGCGGCCTGGCCTGAACAAGTTGGCAGTTGTTTGGAATCTTCTCCACTTGTAGATGATCTTCTGGACAGTCGAATGATTGATTTCAAATTGTTTGGAGATCTTTTTAAATCCCTTCCTAGACTCGTAGGCATCTATAACCTTCTTTCTGAAGGCCTCATAGAGCTCTTTTGATCTAGGCATGGTGACGCCGCACACTTCAACAACAAAGACCAAACCAAACGAAATGTCTGAGGTTTAAATAAGACAGGTTCCTCCAAGATCCTCTCTGACGATGTTCTAATCATTTGCACCTGAGCTGGTGCACCTGATTCTAATTTTAGGTATTTGAAGTAGTGATAAATGTAGGGGTGTACCGTACGTACTTTTTCCACATGCGAAATTTGCATTTATGTTTATTTAAATTATACAATGGACTACAAAATGTAAATGTTTCATGATATTTGTTATATTATATCACCTTTATCTATCAATATTGTTGAAATGAAGATCAAATAGCTGTATGTTGAAATATGTTGAAAAAGTCAAAATTTTACATGGGGTGTACTTACTTTTTCACGTGACTGTAGATGTAGTTCCCTCTAACATTTACTCTAACCCGTGTATGCGACAGTTTTAAAACACTAAATATGTCCCACCTATTGCGTTGAGTAGCTACTCCAACAGAATCACGCCCACAATTAACTGAATCCGGAATTTGTCAAACTAAGCATAGAGCCGGTGGGCAGCATTTTATATACAAGCACTAAAACTTACTTATTTACAATTCTATGACCCAGGACCTGTCCTTTTTGAAGAAAAGATTGGAGGGGAGAGAAAGCACAGCAAAGCACAAAAACACACTCAAAAGTCATATTTGCTGCTTGCTTCTTGCATCTTTCTTCTTGCATCTTCTGTGTGCATATATCAAACCGGCAAGCCCCCGGACCGGCATACAGGCGATTCCTGCTCTTCAGGGCTAATTAAACTTACAAATATTCTCGTCCCTAGCACACCATAATAAAAATGCACAAAGAATGTTTCATTTTATTTCATTGCCAGGCAGGGCCAACCCTATGTGGTCCGACTGCGTGAAATTGATGCCACTCAAAACAAGTGGTCCGAAGATGCAAGGTGAATTTGCAGCAAGGTGCTGCACAGCAGAGGTGTAAGGCCACAAAACTTGTGGTCCATAAGTGTATAATGTGCAGCAAAGTGTTTGTGGCAGCAAAGTGCTGCACATGTGCAGCAAAGTTGCAACAACAGGATATGGCAGCAAAGTGCTGCGCAGTTCAGCTGCACAGATGTAGCAAAGTGCAGCAGGGATGCTGCACAGATGTAGCAAGTTGCAGCAAGGAATGCTGCACCGGTTGATGGTGCTGCACAGTTCCACCTCTAAAATGGTCCTGGGGTGGGGGGAAGAGACAAAGCACGACCAGCAAAGCGGAAAGGGCATAAAGGTACACAGCAAAACAAGGTAATGCAGCGCAAGGGGCGCGGAAGAGCGAGCGGAGCAGGCTCGTCCCTAACCGTCCGTACCCCCCAACGTCAGCTTACACTACCCTAGCCCTTCCTTGTATTTACAAATTCGTCTCTACGTCTTGTCTCCCATATCCCCCTCTAATCCAAATTCGTCTCCCAATCCCTCCCAGGAAGGAAGGAATGGAACAACCACAATGTCCCATTACGTCATGATGCATCTTACACTCAAACAGTTCACTTGGTCCTGATGTGGAGCTTCGTCCTCTTTGGTGAATGGCTGAAGATGGCGCGAAGGGGATTTCTCTTCCTAACTACTCTAATGACATTTACTTTTAAACTACCCGGGGGCATGCCCTGCCAATCGGCCATCTTTAAACTATGTGGTTCTAAAAACCGAATTCCCATTGCCCACCCTGTGATGCCATCCGAATTTGGGTCTCACTCCCCAATTTTTTCTCTGTGCCCTTGTACAATTTCGGGGCTGGGTCGTGTGGCTCCACTAGCAGGTCTACCTACCTGCGCACCTCCCCCACTGAAGTCGCCACCCGAGCTTACCTGCTCCTGCGACTACCTAAACTGGGGAAGGCCCCTCCTGGCTCTTTACCCCCTGATGCCCACCTTGGCATTGGGCAACCCGGGTCGTTCCTTTGGATCCTCAGGCCCCACTCAACAACTCACAACTACCCTAACTGGCTCCCAGAGCCTACCTGTGGCCTCACCTGGTCGACAAACTACCAGTGGCGGAGTGCCCCAATAACCATACACACCAATTAAACCACACGCCCAGCCATTTCACTGACTCATGCACACTACAAAGCACTACTTTGCTACTACCTGCACCACAGGTCAAAATCCGTACAAATTTTGCCTATGCCCTCTACCTGGGTTTACACTACCCCCCGGGCTTCCGTGAATGGGTCCATCTCCCCCCATTCACTCCTTTGCACCAAGCATTCCACACCAAATATTCTCACACTCCATTTATTTTACTCCCCACTTTTCTCGCACACCTTTCGTGCTCACACACCACTTTCCATACACTTCAACACAACTCCATTTGTCTTACTCACAATTCCTCACACAATTCCTCACCAACCACACAGCATCATCTATCTATCTGCTTTTCCCCTAAAACTCATGCTTTCCTCGTCATCTCGTTAAACTAAGCACTCCCTTCGTCATTATCATCCATCTAAAGTATCTACGTCCCCACTATAGTTCAGATGTCCCGACTTAAATCTCATGTCTTCTACAGTCTGCCTTCTAATTCCCTATCAATTATCCTCGCCCTCCCTCGGCTAGCTTCGGTGCCCCATGGAGGTAACCATTCCTGGCCCCTCCATGTGCCGGTCACTGCCATCCCCCTAATCTAATGCTCATGGGCCCTGGTCCGTGTGAGGAATGGTGAAACTACCATTCCTCCACGTAGGGTACACTATTGCCATCAGTCCGCTACACTTGAGCCTCTCCGTGTGGGAATACGTCGTCATCACAGCTCGACATCGAGAGGCCGAGCGATCCATGCGGGTGGTTAGTCTACTGTAGGTTGGGTCCGTCCGGCATTTTTGATCCAGGGGAGGAGGCATGGATGGGCCGAGGTTCAGGGCCCCATCTCTGCGCGGGGCCTCGCTGTCCCACGCACGATGGCCCAACCGCCCACGTTCGGAGCATCTCACCCGCAAAGGTGCGCGGCTCCGAACTCTCCTACCTCCCCTTGAACCTCGCCAATTGCCTTTGCCGCCACGGCGCGGCACCAACCATACAGGGCGGTGCCCGGCACGAATCGTGCACGTCGGTCCTTGTGACACGGCCGTGGCATCGATCCCCGCCGGTCCCTGCCGCAAACAACTCACCGAGGGCTCACGTTGGCTATCCGTCGCGCTAAACGCTACCCCGGTCGGTGTCGATGCTTGAGCCACGTTCTCACCACTCGCGACCTACTCCACACTCGCACAGGCATCCCTGCGCCGCCCATACATTCTGTTACTGCACACTCTCCTTCCACATTCTCTGGTGTGCATTCTCCCTCACACACCGTACTCGCACCTGCACACCTAGGCACACTCATACCTTCTACGCAATCCGTTACACACTCTGTAACACCCATGGGTGTGCTCTCTCCTGGTACACACCCAATCATCATACACTCTTTTTCCCCACTCTCGGGTGTGCACTCCTTCGCACACTCTGTAACACACTCTCCTGTTACACACGCTTCCCACACACAGTCTGGTGTGCATTCTCCCTCACACTCTGTAACACACTTTTCTCACACACACTCACGCTCCGGTGCACAATTTTCTCTCACACGCGCGCCAGTCGCCCTCGTACACCGCACAATGGACCTTCCACAACCACCCGGGTTTCGTCCATGTCCCAAACGTGCCAAAAACCCATTCGCGCCATACACACTCGCGCCATTAATTCTACTCACCTTGGGGACCTCTTTTCCCGTCAGCACCTGCAAACTTTTTATTGAGTTAGCAAGCCCGACATCACGATGCAAATGCAAACTTTGCACGGATTCCATTTCTACCTCCAGCGATTTATCTCCTATTTCTCCCGTCTCCTCAATTTCAATTATAATCATTTCTTCGACGACCGCCGGCGCGCATAAAATGTCCTTGTCCAATTCGGCGGCCGTCGGCTTTTTTACACCCCGTGTCGTGATTTCCATACCCCCGGTCAACTTAGCTGCGCTCTGCCCAAGCTCGCTCTCCACGTGCCCCTCACACCGCGTCACCTCATCGTGTCCCAATGCAACCTCCTCGCTCAACCCGCGCCTTATGTCCTCCCCCCTATCAAATATTTTGCTCATGTCTTCACCCCATTCTTTTATGAGCGCTAACACTTGAGTCGTGAATAATTGCATGTCTTTAAAACTCACTTGCACAACCGGTTTGGCCTCCGCCGCCATGTGTGAGGCGCCGCCATTTTCGTTACCAGCTGCCGCACCCTTTTCTTTTTCCTCCACTACCAACTGTCCCTGTTGGCCCTGGGTCATTAATTTCTCCTCTTCATCTACCCCCACCGGCATTCGACCACCTTGACTAGCCATGGTACGAATAAAATTTGGTTTTTACTACTAAATTTAGTCCACTCGTAATTTTGAGTGCGTGAAGCGCACTCCAGGTCCAATCTCACTCCCCGACACCAAATGTTACGGCCAATTTGTAAATTTGGTGTCCAAAAATTTTGTCCAGGGTTCCAAATCCCCACCCTTGACTACCAAATGTTACGGTTTTCTGCCGCCCTTCTTACCCTTACCAAGAGGGGATTAAGCCCCTTGTTCTTTCTGGGCCTGGCGTAACCGAGAGACTTGAAACGCCTCTTCCGGGCAAACGCAAGGTAGGGTTTCGGGACCAAGTCTCGCTCGTACTTAAATACCTGCGCTGCCATGGAAGCGGGGAACCAAGCCTCGCACGAGCCACGTGTAATTTGAGTACACCGAGCAGATTGCGTACCACGTGGTCCATGCAGTCACCGTGATATTGGACCCCGATTAGAGCGGTTCTATTCGTACCACGCTTGGTCAATGATGGAAAACACAAGAACAATCGGATGGAAGGAAGAACACAGGTTTAATTATTATTCCCAATATTATGTACAATGATCGGTAGAAGCAGAGACACAGAGCAGAACTTAAACAGTCTTATTCTTAACGCCCAGACTCGGGCCCGTCACACTCACACAGGGAATTGCAGGCAGGATGCTGTTCAGGCCAAAACGCGCTGACGTGGTCGTCCAGGAACGGCCCAGTCCGGCTCTTCACGGTCCCAGCACCTCCCGTGAAGAAGGCACACAGGCGGTGGAAGGATCCTCGTAGCGCGTCTCCCGAACAAACGGCAGCCGATGAGGTAGGAAGGCAAAGTACGCGTCTCTCAGCGCGGCTGGCGGTTACACAGCACGTTATCACTCGCGTAACTCAGTGCACTATACACGGCTCGAATTCAAGCTCAACCGGGCCTCACTTTCATATGAGCGCATATCCTGGTTCATGCGCGTCTTTCTCCACTCAATGCCAACTCAGTCCTTGTACCTCAATTGCTGCTCAAACTCCTCTGCCAACCGCACTCTCCTTGAACTCTTCTGCTGGTGGCTTTGCGCAACGGCTTATATCGGTACGCCCCGAACCTTCTCGAACCTTCTCGAACCTTCCAACCACGCCCTGTGATGCAGTGCTGCCGCCACACCCTGTGAGCCCTGATTGGCGGCTCGCGCTTACCGTCAGGTTCTCTGCCGCCCTCACTCGGTCCCGCACCGACCCTCCTAGGCCTGCCTCATGTTAATTCGTGCCAAAATGAATCAAAGGCAGTACAAAGAGGCATGAGGCTAGGGAAGCGGGATAGGACAATGGAAGCGATGAAAGGACCTATTCTCCTTACTCTACTCAACGCAAAACTAACATAGGAAAAGTCCTATGCTCACAAATACTAAAAGATAACTGCATTATCGCGAGGCTACGTATTGTTTGTGTGACTAACTATGAGGGGAAAATTTAACCTTTATTATACAAAACTCAAAACCGCAACTATATATATATATATATATAAATATATATATATATATATATATATATATATATATATATATATACATATATATATAAATATATATATATATATCTGTGCAGTGTCTGTCCTGTCCTGTGTTGTGTTGTCTTGTGTTGTGTTTTCACTGAACTACTTTCTCAAACTTTTGTGAAATCGTACCAAACTTCTGGAATGCACATATAGTCAGGTTCATTATGTTCAGATTTATAATTTCGTTCTTTTTTTGTGGAGATTAGCAAACCTATACATTTTTGGAAAGCTTATAGCACCAGGAATCCGAAAAATCATGTTTCCATTTGCGCAAATTTTTCTTTGGCGGCCATATTGGATTTTCAAAATGGCCACCATCGGAAACCTATTTTTCGCGATATCTCAACATCCGAACCACCTAGAGTGCTGATTCCAACACCTATACCCACATTTTTGGGGATGAGGAATCACATGAAGCCATCTAAAATAATCTACACCTACCCTGGGATACCAGGTGGCAGCCTACAGCGGATTTTCAAGATGGCCACTTTCAGGAAACATGTTTTTTTCTGAATATGTATACCACATTGAGTGATGTTTCGCCTCAGTACAGTCATAGTCATAAATGGGATCATTTCAACATGTTCAGTTCATGTACATGGAAAGTCATTATATCAGACCTAATAGTTCATTTAAAATAAACCTCATGAAGCTCACAATTACTTACCTGTTGTCGTTTTATATATTTGCAGGTCTTGAGAGAAGATGAGTGAAGTTACGACTCAGCCCACACAGTGGCAGCACTGCATAATTTGTCAAACCGCTTCAGCAAAATATGGAACGCTTGTCCAGCAGCCCAAACCGGACTCGTTTGAACACTTGCTACAAACCCTTAATGATAGAGCAGCCTACCATGATGGAAAATATGTTAAAATTCACAGTCGCTTAAAGGATGAAACAAGTGAAAGTCTGCAATTCAATAATGCAGTTTGGCATCGTATCTGTTATTCAAATGCAACCAACAAAGAGAAGGTACAACGTGCCAAAGACCGCCATCAATATCACATTTCAGCCGGCTCCTACACAGAGAAAAAACGTGGACAAAAGCGAAAAAGCACAGAACTGGACGAACCATCAACTTCCACCACCAGTCCGTTTACACGTTCTGCAACAGCTCCATTCATTAAGGAACATTGCTTTTTCTGCCAGGAAGATAACGAGCAAAAATTGTACACATTGAGAACAGAAAACGGTGGGAAAGCATTACACGATGCTGTGGAGCTGTCTGGAAATCTCACCCTGCAAACTAGGTTAAACACATCCATCTCACCCACTGATGCACATGCAATCGATGTTCAATACCACAAGTCATGTTGGACAACAAATGTATTCCATGTGTTACGTACCAAGGATAACAAGGGAACAACAGAGAGAGGTCATCCGTTTCAAACATCATGTTTGATTGAGTTGATTAGCCTTGTCGACTGTCAAACTCAGAATAAACAATACTTATCCATGGCACATATTGAAACAACATACATCAATTTGCTTGGTGGCACAGATGCATTGGTGCACCACTTCCCTGCATATTGTAGACACTGGCTCAAGGAGAGAATTCTTCTAGAACTACCACACGTAACGTCTGTTAGGCAAAAGGACAGGAGAAAACCTTCTGTTCTTTACTCCCCAGATGCATGCGAATCCGATATGGTTCAGTCTGCCATGATAGAAAGTGAAGTAGACGATCTGAATATTATCTATAAAGCAGCAAAGGCATTGCGCAGAATTATCAAGAACTTCCACCAACAGGAAAACTCATCCGATGCTATACAGGTCACTAGCAGCACAGATGATGTTCCAGCAGCACTCCACGCAATGATCAGATGGGTTATGGTGGGGCCAACAGAAACACTAGAAACTGAAAAACGAACCACTCACGTTAACAGAGAAGTACTCACTGTTAGTCAGATGCTATTGGGTGGATTCAAATCTGACAAGCAAGTGAACTATAGGCCCAAAACTGATTCTGCGACCTTCCGATCAACCAAATCACAAGAAACTCCACAGTCTCTAGGATTAGCCTTGGCAGTTCACCATGACACAAGAAACAAGAAACTCCTGGAATGTCTCTGCTCTCAAGGTTACTGTGTCTCGTACAGTCGTGTTATGCACCTCGAAACAGCCCTAGCAAATGCCATTGTGGAAAACACCCTGAAGTTCCAAGGACTTTATGTTCCTCCATTTTTGAAGAAGGGAACTTTTGTGTTTTTTGCAGCTGGTAACACAGACTTTGCTGAAGACAGCGTGGATGGCAAAGGGACAACCCATGGAACAATCATTGCTGTTTATCAAAAACGTGACACTCAAGGAGAAACATTGGCGCCACAACTGAGCATAGCTGACACTACCAGTTTGTCAGTGACCCCGTACCAGGTTCCTATGCTTCATTGTGACAAGCCGGTGCCGAAAACCATGAAGAGAACAGACACATTCCACATCAGCAAGGATGGTATATCACCAGCGTATCACCTTACACATCTAGGATGGTTGGTTGCTTCTATGATCACCAGAATGCAGAAATCAAACAGCACATATATACCTGGTTGGGCAGGATACCACTCATTGCTGTCGGGTAGTCACAGTTTGACACAAGTCGGAGTCTTACCCCTTCTACCTGAAGTAGCACACGAGTGGTCGACTCTTCTGACCGTCATCTCTCAGACAACTCAGCTAAAGAACTTAGTTGTTGGTACAAGCCACCCTACAGTCATTTCCTGGGATATGGCCCTCTATGAAAAGGTGATAAGGCTGCTGGATGCAAGGCCAGACCTGAAAGGTACCGTTGTACCTCGGCTTGGCGAGCTGCATGTGGTCATGGCTGCTTTGAGAGCCCTGGGTACTTCCATTGAGAACTCAGGTATTGATGACGCGTGGATAGAGGCCGACCTCTACGGACCTTCAACAACAAGGCAGATCCTGAGATGTTCGCATTACAAACGCACTCTCCGTGCTCATATTTATTCATATATAGCACTTTATGAAATGGCGCTGGACCTGTTCTTCAAAGATTATCCACAGTTGAAAGCCGTTTGCTCAGATATGTCAGAAGAAATAGACGAGGCATGTTCAGAAAAGGACAAGTTCACCAAAGCCACAAGTGTGAAAGAAGCCAACACAAAACTGTTGAATGTCATCACTACAGCTGATGTTGTGAACATATTCAAGACTTGGGAAACAGAACAATCCAAAAAAGCCATGTTCAAGTCCTTGATGAATTACCTGCATCGAGTGGAGACAATTCTGTTCTTTGTGGAAGCTTCTCGGGACGCAGATCTCAAACTCCACCTCGAATCTGGTGAGGCACTCAGCAAGCTATTTTTCTCCATGGATCGTATCAAATACAAACGTCTTTGGCCGCGATACATAGCAGATATGTATGACCTGAGGAAGACGCATCCGGCCACATACAGGGAACTCGAGAATGGAAATATCTCAGTAACGAAATCTAGCATCCCCTTTGTATCAATCGGTGCAGACCACGCTTGTGAACAGGAAAACAGAGCAATGAAGGTTCATTCTGGACTTCCAGGCATCTCCAATAATGCCAATGCAAGGCAGAGATTCTTTATGGCCTCTCCAGAATTGTCACGGCTGACCAGAGAATTCAAAGATCAGTTCGACACCAAAACAGACAAAGTGACAGAACACCACGAACTTAGTCCGAGGGCAGTGAATCTGAACAATACAGCGGTTGAAAAGATCAAGGCTGCTATCATGAGTCATGGCAATCCATTTACCACAGAAGGAAATAGCATATACAACTTGATCACACATGCCTATGTCCCAGAGGAGCACACGTCACAAATCCTGAATATCGACAACATTGGTCAACACTTGTACGAAGAGTATGTTGACGAAAGAATCAACGGAACAGTCAGCTTATTTGCACCCGTGAAAAAAGAAAACAACACGATGTACTTGTCTGGTGTGAAGAAGACCAAGATCATGCTCAGGGACAAGTCAGTCGACTTGAAGGAAACAAAAGACTTGTATGGAAGGCTGATGATATTGACAAAATCAAGCCGTGATGTTGACCAGAAAGATGCAATAGGCAACTACGAATTCACCCTTACACCTCGCGCCTTGTTCGCACCAAACGGTGACCTGCTTCCTTGCCTTGACAAGTCAAAGTTAATCCATCTCCTTGTGAAACATGGAGACTTAGCTCCGGGTGACTTAGCTCCGACCTCAAGTCCTCAAGCTCAAGTCCATAACTCTGCAGCTATGAAAATAGCAGTAGTCGACGCCATGGTTCTTGTACAGAAATTGTCGACAAAACCAGCTGCAACAGTAACCGTTGAAGATCTCAGTGTCAGCTTTAATACCAGATTGATGTCACTGACAAGACATTTTGACGAAGTTATCCTCGTGTTTGATACTTACAAGGCCGATTCGTTGAAGCAAAGCACAAGACAAAAAAGACGAGGGGGGCACAATCCAGTCCAGTACCAAGTGAAGGACAATACCAAGATCCAACACATCACCATGAAGCGGTTCTTGTCACACGCTCAGACAAAGTCAGATTTGGCAGAATATCTGGCTGAGAAAACGTTGGAGTACAACAGAGATGCCTCCAAGCTGATAATTATATGTGCAGCAGGAAAGGCCAAGAGTAACAAAGGCGTGCATTTTGAAGACAATAATCATGAGGAGGCAGACACTCTGATGATTCACCAAGCAGTGCTGGCAACTCGCCGCAATCCCAACGCAGAACAGCTTACCTTCTTCTCTCCTGATACGGATGTCCTGGTCTTGGTCATAGCTAACTATGATGTTCTGCTCAAAAACACTGCTGTCTCCCTTGTGTCGGGCCTTGTGCAAGTACAACCAATCTGGAACAATCTTGGCGTCGAAAAGGCCAAGGCATTGCCAGCATTCCACACATTCACAGGAGCAGACAATACTGGACGGTTTTCGCGAATAGGCAAAACAACATGGTTTGAAGCTTTCGTCAGAGCCGATAGTGACGTGATACAGGCCATGAGAATGCTCGGTGATGCTGCAGATGTGACCGCAGATCAGATGTCCAACTTGGCAAGATTTGTATGTGCAGTGTACGTACCAAAGGGAATATGTATCAACAGCATTCCGGAGTTGCGCTGGTACCTACCTCTTCTGTAAACACATGACTGAAAGTCACAAGTTACCTCCAACGCTAGGGGCTCTAAATCAGCATGTTGATCGTGTACATCTTCAGGCAAGGGTATGGGCTCAGGCTACTATCGCACATCAAGTGTTCCTGGATCCATAGCAACATGGCTACTTCAAGGACAACGATGGGGAATTGAAACCACTAATGACAGATGTACCACCAGCACCGAAAGCAATACTTGAGATGGTCAGATGTCAGTGCAAAGGAGACTGCTCATCGAGACGGTGTTCGTGCCGTGCCAATGACTTGGCATGCACAGACTTGTGTTTGTGCAGCTCCGAATGTGAAAACGACGATGACTGTCAACCTGTTCTCTGCTCTGACGACAGTGATGAGGACATTTGAAAACCTATGAGGACAAAATGTTGATGAATGTTGACAAAGATAAAATTTCATCTATGGGAAATATTCTATGTTCAAATAAAAGTAATTATTACATGTATAATTATGGATTGTATAGCCTCATCTCTATATACTTACCTCTTGAATACATAAATCACCTGTTTAGGATATATGAGGGATGTGGTTTCATAATTATGATCCGTGTGCCACAATGTAGCGAAACATCACTCAATGTGGTATACATATTCAGAAAAAAACATGTTTCCTGAAAGTGGCCATCTTGAAAATCCGCTGTAGGCTGCCACCTGGTATCCCAGGGTAGGTGTAGATTATTTTAGATGGCTTCATGTGATTCCTCATCCCCAAAAATGTGGGTATAGGTGTTGGAATCAGCACTCTAGGTGGTTCGGATGTTGAGATATCGCGAAAAATAGGTTTCCGATGGTGGCCATTTTGAAAATCCAATATGGCCGCCAAAGAAAAATTTGCGCAAATGGAAACATGGTTTTTCGGATTCCTGGTGCGATCAGCTTTCCAAAAATGTATAGTTTTGCTAATCTCCACAAAAAAAGAACGAAATTACATAACAAACCTGACTAATATCTCTCCTGTCGGTATGTCCTAAGGGTATTGTTTTTTTTTTGTTTTTTTTGTAATTATTTTGGGGAAAAATTGTTTTTTTTCAACCTCAATTGTATATAAAATATGATATCACGTATATTACAAATACATTTGTGCAAAATAATTGTTTGAATTATGAATGGTTTAAACCATGACAAAACGGCAACTCGGGTACAGTCATTTATCTATACTAGGGCATGCCCGTACTATATCTATATCTAAAATTATATCCCCCCCTCTATTTACATGAAATGGTTTGGTCCATGAAATGTTTTGGTTCATTCGCAACGCCAAAGCGAACGGCGAACGGCTTGCGAGTACAGTGACAATCCCCCCGGGGTTTTTATTAGTTTTAAAACATAGTTTAACGCCAACATAGCGCCAACATAGTTTGCAAACGTGAAATAAATGAATACGCTCTCAAATGTGCCATCCGAGGCAGAGTGTGTCCGCCACGTTCGGCACACGCGATAGCTCGCTGCTCTCTGATTGGTTGAATCGTTTTTTGGACATAGCTCGGTAAGTAATTGTCCGATTAATATGAAACCTTGAAAAGGCACATCCTCGGGTCCCCAGCAATATACCTGGCAAGTTTAAAGTATATCGGACCCGTGGTTGTCGAGAAACAGCGGTCACAGACAAACAAACGTACAAACAAACACACAGAGATTACTGGAATTATAGATAGATATCTACACATCTGGGCAGTGTCTGTGTTCTCACTTAACGACTCCCTCAAACTTTTGTTTCCGTGGTTGTGAAGTGTTTTTAATAACGTTGTGGTGTTTTTAAATGACGTGGTGGTGAGGCGTTTTAATATCACATGGTGGTGAGGTGTTTTGAATTAATTGGTGGTGAGGTATTTATAATTACGTGGTTTTTGAGGTGTTTTTAATTATGTGGTGGTGAGGTGTTTAGAATTAGTTGGTGATGAGGTGTTTTGAATTATGTGGTGGTGAGGTGTTTTGAATTACTTGGTGGTGAGGTGTTTTTAAATGACGTGGTGGTGAGGTGTTTTTAATTTCGTGGCTGTGAGGTGTTTTTATTACGTGTTTTATGGCTGTGAGGTGTTTTTATTACGTGTTTTATGGCTGTGAGGTGTTTTTATTACATGTTTTATGGCTGTGAGGTGTTTTTACTTTCGTGGCTGTGAGGTGTTTTTATTACATGTTTTATGGCTGTGAGGTGTTTTTATTACATGTTTTATGGCTGTGAGGTGTTTTTACTTTCGTGGTGGTGAGGTGTTTTTATTACGTGTTTTATGGCTGTGAGGTGTTTTTATTTTCGTGGTGGTGAGGTGTTTTTATTACATGTTTTATGGCTGTGAGGTGTTCTTATTACGTGTTTTATGGCTGTGAGGTGTTTTTACTTTCGTGGCTGTGAGGTGTTTTTATTACGTGTTTTATGGCTGTGAGGTGTTTTTATTACATGTTTTATGGCTGTGAGGTGTTTTTATTTTCGTGGTGGTGAGGTGTTTTTATTACGTGTTTTATGGCTGTGAGGTGTTCTTATTACGTGTTTTATGGCTGTGAGGTGTTTTTACTTTCGTGGCTGTGAGGTGTTTTTATTACATGTTTTATGGCTGTGAGGTGTTTTTATTACATGTTTTATGGCTGTGAGGTGTTTTTACTTTCGTGGTGGTGAGGTGTTTTTATTACGTGTTTTACGGCTGTGAGGTGTTCTTATTACGTGTTTTATGGCTGTGAGGTGTTTTTATTACGTGTTTTATGGCTGTGAGGTGTTTTTATTATGTGTTTGATGGCTGTGAGGTGTTTTCAATTTCGTGGTGGTGAGGTGTTTTTAATTTCGTGGTGGTGAGGTGTTTTTATTACGTGTTTTATGGCTGTGAGGTGTTTTAAATTACTTGGTGGTGAGGTCTTTTGAATTACTTGGTGGTGAGGTATTTTTATTACGTGTTTTATGGCTGTGAGGTATTTTGAATTACTTGGTGGTGAGGTGTTTTGAATTACTTGGTGGTGAGGTGTTTTGCATTACGTGGGGGTGAGGTGTAATCGTCCCAAACTTCCAGTCTGCACCTGCCCCTCCCCTATGTATGTGCGGAGGGGTTCTTTCTTGAAAAAAAAAACATTCAATCTAAATTGCCTATAAAAATGTAATATCACAAACACAACAAATACATTTGTGCAAAGTAATTGTTTGTATTATGATTGGTGAAAATCATGACAACACAGCAACTCAGGTACAGTCATTAGCCTCAGTTAAAATAAGCCCGTGCCTCAGTATCGACGCTTGGTGAGGCGAGCGCAGCGAGCTGAGCCAAGCTAGTATATATATATATATATATATATATATATATATATATATATATATATATATATATATATACATATATATATATATATAAATAGATATATACACAAACACACACACACACACACACGCACACACACGCACACACACTTGCATGCTCGCACATACACACATACACGTATACCGACACAAACATATACACACACATGCCATGACACACGCACACACACACACACACACACACACACACACACACACACACACACACACACACACATAGACACACACACACACACACACATAGACACACACACACACACATAGACACACACACACACACATACACACACACACACACACACACACACACACACACACATAGACACACACACACACACACACACACACACACACACACACACACTTGCGTTCACCTCCCCACCATCACATCTTCCCTTCTACATTCAATGCATTTTCCAGCAATGCTTCAAAGCATCATGTGGTTTAAATGGACCTTTTACTACTTGTTTGGGGTTCTCAAAGACAATGATTTGTGAAATACGACACTGTTTAATTAACCAAACTGAAAAGCAAGTTGAAATGAATAACAAATTCTAAATAAATCGAAATATTAATGATGTCAGACTTTATGGACCTTTATTTTTTTTTTTTTTTTTTTTTTTGTATACAAGATCGAGGCTCGTGAAAGAGCGAACATTAATCACACAGAAAGACAAACCGACACATAAAACATATAACATCGGGAGCGGTAGACAAGATGGGGAGAGAGGGGGAAGGACACAAACACAACATTTGAGAGCAGGGACCGAGAGACATGGAGACATCGAGAGATCTGATAGAGGGCGAGGGCTTTGGGGGGGGGGGGGGGCATGGGAAGTGGGCGGTGGGAGAGGTATAAAACATATGGACACTGCCAGGACTTCCAGGAAAGAAGTTGGAATTTCAAACAAGGTGGATCTGGGGTGAATTAGCGGGGGTAGAAAAGATCAAGGTTTTGGATGGGGGAAGATAAGAGATGGTGGTGAACAGCTGTTTTAAAGACCTGGAGGGAGGAGTGGGATTGAAGGGAGTGTGGGAGTTTGTTCCAGAGGCGGGAGAAAAGAGGAATGAAGGAGTGAAGGTGAGCAGAGAGTCGAGATTTTGGCAGTTTAACCATCAGAGGCTTGCTGGCAGATCTTGTGCGACCTGTAGGAATATTTGGGGGACAGAGCACAGAGAGAGCTGGGGGAGCAAGGCCGGAAAGGAGTCGGTAGAAGACAGTAAGACCACCTACCTGCCTGCGGTGAGTGAGTGAAAGGCCCTCAGAGATAGCTTCATCGCGGGAGATTCCAATGATTCTGAAAGCTTTGGTTTCAACAGCGTGAAGCCGAGCTAGGTGTAAGGCAGGAGCACCAGCCCATAGGGGAGAACAGTATTCCATTGAGCTGCGGATGAAAGCCTTGTATGTGGTGAGGAGCTCAGGTGTGCCTAGGAAGGACTTCGCACGACGGAGGATGCCCAGTCGGCGACTGGCTTTGCAGGCCAGCTTGGAAATGTGGTTTTCCCAAGAAAGATCATGGCAGATAGTGAGACCCAAAAGCTTGAGCGACAGAACTTCTTGGAGAGGATTGTTGAGAAAGTAGATGGGAGGGTTGTCCAGTCGATCTTTTCGGAGAGACATAGTAAGAGTGTGAGATTTGTCAGGATTGAAAGACATGTTCCACTTGTTTGACCAGTCTGTGATTTTGTCCAGGTCTTCAGAGAGTGAGGAGGCTGCAGACTGCCGATCTGAGGGAAGAGGAATGGAGCGGCAGAGAGTGGAGTCATCAGCAAAGAGATAGAGAGGATTTTCCAGAGAGTCGGAGAGATCATTGATAAAGACCAGAAAAAGCACAGGGCCCAGCACACTGCCTTGGGGAACTCCAGCCTGAACAGGAAGGGGAGATGAGAGAAATCCATTCAGGGCCACACGTTGACTACGACCAGAGAGGAAGTCCGCAAGCCATGCATGGAGATTTCCATGGATACCATAGGAGTAGAGTTTGGTGAGCAGAGCTGGGTGCCAGACCGTATCGAAGGCACGTAATATGTCGAGGGAGACAGCTCTAATTTCCTGTTTGGCATTGAGGACCTCCATCCATTGTTGAGACAGGAGAAGCAGCATGTCCAGAGTAGAGTGACCTGGTCTGAATCCAAATTGATGATCAGAGATCAAGCCATTGGAGAAGAGGAAAGATTTCATATCCGAAGCAATGATGGATTCCATGACTTTGCTGATAATTGGGAGCAGGCTGATTGGTCTGTAGTTAAAAGGATCTGTTTTTGCACCTTTTTTGTGTAAAGCGGTAATGTTTGCTGATTTCCAGGATGCTGGCAGATGACCTTGAGCAAAAGATAGGGTGAAAAGAACAGAGAGAGGGTGAGATAGAGTGGCAGAGCAGGATTTTAGGACCCGTGGGCTGATGCCGTCTGGTCCAGTTGCAGAATCAGAGTCGAGGTTAGACAAAAACTCCTCCACCTTGTCAGGAGAGAAGGACACAGAGTCCAGGAGCAGTTGGGTTCGACTGGGAAAGGTGGGAACAGAGAGAGATGGGTTTGGGACTAAAGATTTTGAGGCAAACACAGAGTTGAGGCATTCGGCTTTGTCACGTGCGATGTCAACTGTGTGGCCATTTGAGGTAAGGGAGGGGATGGAGGGGGAACAAACACCAGAAACGGATTTGACCAGACGCCACCAGGATTTGGAGGAAGGAGACAGGTTTGAGAGTTCGTTCTTGAGTGAGGAGAGATAGTGCTTCCTGGCACTCCTGAGGGTAGACACACACTTGTTCCGAGCTTGGTGGAAGGAACTGAGATTGCCTTCAGTTGGATTAGCCTTCCAAGAGGCAAAGGCAAGTTGTTTCAGGGCAACTGCCTCACCACAAGATTCGGTGTACCATGGACGGGAGGAAGGGTAAGACAACTGAAGACGAGATGGGATAAATCTGTGCATGAGAGAGATCAGTTTGCTTTGGAAGAATTCCCAGGAAGAATTGATGTCAGAGGCAGTGGAGATGGGAGACCAATCCAGACGATTGATGGCTGCTTGAAGCCCTTCCCAGTCGGCGTGAGTGAAATGCCAGACTCTTCGACGCTGAGGAGGCTCTCTGAGAATGGCCAGAGAGATGTCCACTTTGACAAGCACATGATCAGAAGAACCGATTGGAGCAGAAGAAGAGCAGCAGACATTAGCAGGGAAGTTTGTCATAACCAAGTCTAGACGAGAAGAAACTCCATTGGCTGAGATCCGGGTCGGGAAATTGACAGATTGTGTCAATCCCAGTGAGTCACAGAAGTCCTTTGCTGAGGTGCCATGACTGGTGAGAGAGGATCCCACACCCAACCAGGTGGCATGATGAGAGTTGAAGTCACCACATATGAGGAAGAGAGAGTTGGGATGAGTGGATAGAAGTTGGTCCATGTTGTCAGAGAGTGAAATGTAAATTGAGTCATCACTGTTTGGGGGCCGGTGCAGAACACATATGAACAAAAGGTGGGAGCGGAGAGGAAGCCGTAGCCAGAGGTACTCCTGGGGGTGAGGAGGAGAGAGGGCAGTGCAAGGAGAATGAGGAAGAGAGTTTTTGATAAAGATAGCCACCCCACCACCAGGACGAGGCTCAGGTCTATCATACCGGAAGAGGGAGTAACCAGGAAGAGATATTGAGGAATCAGAGACATCTTGAAGGAGGAAAGTCTCTGTTAAGCAGATCAAGTCTGGATTGTCAGAAGCAACCTGTATGGAGAGATCAGTCAGGTTTGAGCGAAGGCCCCGGATGTTTGAGGTCCATACCGTTAAGGAAGAGAGAGGGGGAGCATCGGGTACAGGACAGGGGAGGGGAGGAGTAGGGTAAGATGAAGGATGAGAGGGGGAGGTAGGGAGAGCAGTTGATAGTGTGTCAGAGATTACAGAAGAGTTCCAAGAAAAGGGAGGATGAGGAGGATGAAAGGTTTGGTGGTGAAGGGATGAGGCAGAGTGAGCGGTTGTTTGAGGGGGGGCATGGGACAGTAGAAGGTTGGGGGGGGGGGGTGGAGGCATGAGATAGAAGGGAGACGAGGTGGGGAGGAGGAAACTTTGAGGAGGGGGGAGGAGGGAGAATTTGAGAGGAATGAATGGTATGGGGGGAGATTTGAATGGGAGGAGTTGGGGGGGAGTTTTGAAGGGGAGGAGTGAGGCGGGAGTTTAGGAGGGGAGGGGCAAGGGGGGAGTTTAGGTTGACCTTGTTGTCAATTTTGTACTTTGGTCGGTAATCTTTGAACATATCGCTACATGAAGTTTAAAAAATAATTATAGCTATAAAGTTGAAAATAATTAAAATTACAGTAATTAAAATTAAAACATTACATAAAAATAATTAAAATTAAAGTGAAAGCTGATGATTTTAGAAGTTTGACCTTGAGTTGACCTTTTGACTTCAAAAATAGTTGGTTTCCCAATTTAGTGACAATATACAAATGCTGTTCAATTTTCAAGCCAATCGTATGAAAAATGGCGATTTTAGAAATTTGACCTCCAGATGACCTTTGACCTTTGACCTCAAAATCAATAGGCTTCTCAATTGTGCCAACCTCTACAACTTGGTGAAGTTTCATGACGATCGGCTTGGAATTGTGACCTGTAGGCGAATGACAAACAGACATACAAACAGAATAACAAACACGACCGACCAATATACTTGAAAAATCTTCGATTTTGCAAGTAACTAACAAGAAATATGTTGGGCATAGCATAATACTTGCCAAATCCCTGAAATAGGTTGTTGACCTATGGCCTATGTTGACCTCAAAAATAATTTGTGGTTGAATTCTGTGATCTGATATGCAAATCCTCTTCAAATTACAAGTCAATTGGATGAAAATTTAGTATTTTAGAAATTTTACCTTACTTGTTGACTTTTGGCATACTAGGGCATGCCCGTACTATATATATATGCCCGTACTTCTATATATATATGCCCGTACATGCCCGTACTTCCTAGGGCATGCCCGTACTATATATATATCTAAAATTATATCCCCCCCCTCTATTTACATGAAATGGTTTGGTCCATTCGGAAAGCCAGTAACGACCACAGAACCCCCCCCCCCCCTCTATTTACATGAAATGGTTTGGTTCATTCGCTAGCGCCAAAGTGAACGGCGAACGGCTAAATCGCCATAGCTCGGTAACTACTTGTCCGATTAATATGAAACCTTGAAAAGGCACATCCTCGGGTCCCCAGCAATATACCTGGCAAGTTTCAAGTATATCGGACCGGTAGTTGTCGAGAAACAGCGGTCACAGACAAACAAACAAACACACAAACACACATACACACATTCACACAGAGATTACTGGAATTATAGATAGATGTTGACCTAAAAATATTGGTGGTTGAGTTCATTGATCAAGTATGCAAATTCTGTTTAAATTTCAAGTCAATCAGATGAAAATATTGATTTTAGAAATTTGGCTTATGTTGATCTTTTCACCTTTAGACCTCAAAATAATTGATGGTTGAATTAATTGATTGGAAATGCAAATCCTGTACAAATTTCAAATCAATCGGATGGAAATTGAGGATTTTATAAACTTGACAAACGTGTTAACCTTTGGCCTATGTTGACCTTTTGACCTAAAAAAAAAAATAGGCTACTTATGACCAACTCTACGTTTTGGTGAAGTTTCGTAAAGATCGGTTTAAAATTGTGACCTGTAGGCGATTGACCTACAAACGGACAAAGAGAGACAAATAGACAGAATAACGCATAACATCAACCTCTTCTCCCTCCATCCCCTATTATTTCCCACCTCTTCTTCCTCCTCCCTCCGTACTCCCAGCCCTCCTCCAGATTGACAGAAATACAAAAATTGGAGAGAGAGAGAAGGAGAAGGAGAAGGAGAAGGAGAAGGAGAAGGAGAAGGAGAAGGAGAAGGAGAAGGAGAAGGAGAAGGAGAAAAGGAGAAAAGGATTCAGTTGGTGTCTGGAGGGAGAGAGAGGAGAGACAGGAGGGGGAGGAGAGTGTGAGATAGAGAGAAAATGAGGGGTGATGGCGAGAGGAGGGGGAACAGGGAAGGCTGGGGGAGTGACGCCTCACCACATGTCGCTATACTGTACACTTCGGGTGGAAGGGGCACGAGGAAGTGGTGGGAGTGAGAGAGAGAGGAAGGAGGAGGAGGAGGGGTGAGATACAAGAGAGGCTGAGAAAGGAGGAGGTTGAGGATGGGGCAGAGCCAGGATGGAGGGGAGAGAGAAAGATGTAGGAGAGAGGGGAGGGGTGAGTGAGAGGGGGGATTCGGGGGAAAGGGAAGGGGAGAGTGACGAGGAGATTGGGAGGGAAGAGGGGGAGAAAGTGGGGTGGGAGAAATTCTGGCAGATGTGACGCCCAGTTTAACGCATTGATGAATCACACTGCATGTGAAACACCAGGATGAGAATTTATAGCTGTGTCAGGATTCTATCCCAGGTTAGACAGCTTAGAGCGAATGTGCATACCTCTTGGCCATCCTGCCATGGTGTGGGGATTCATTGCTTTGTAGCCCCTGAAAACATTTTTAAACACTTTTTTTTAAACTTCATCTGAACTTTGTTTGTTTGTCCCATTTCAAATCTTTGAGCCGTTCATTTCCTAGGTTCTATATGTCCTAGAGAGCTGAAATTTGGTCCACGTTCCTCTTTTCTGGTACATTTTCATCGATCAAAATTGAATTTTAAATATATATATATATATTTAATTTTTTTTTTAAATGACCAAAAGTCGAACGGTCTTGAACTCGTTGTTCACTGATCCCTTTGCTTTATTAATTCTAATCTTCTTACTTATTTTGCCTTCCTAACTCCGGGGATGTCCCGATGGAGAACCGAGCTGCGGAATCGCCATGGAAGCTTGCAGAGTGCTCGCCAAGTGGTAGCCGGGTTTGTAAAATATTATAAATCACAAACACATATGATTAGCTTTTTAAACAGTCGTTAATGCTGTGTATAATGTTAAACAAAGAAATTTTGAGGAATCCCGACATCCGTGAGGTAAGTTTTACATTCCAGAACTGAGCGAAGATCTACTGTAATCTAGATTATACCCCACAAGGTTTGGAGGTGTGCTCATTTACCAAGCAGCTAGCTAGCGTTTGCCAAGCCAGCCGTTCCTTAAGGGTTTTGAATGGTGTGCTTGCTCGAATGCTTAAACCACTTAACGATCTCTCCACAAGAAACTTGGTAAATTAACACAACCAATGTTCTTGAGACCCCACCATAGATCGACTGTAATCTATATACCCCAAAGAGGAATGACCCTTCCTGCCACTCCCATAGTGAGCAGGTGTACTTGTAAATTAAAATGTTGGTCGGTGCACTCAGCCATCGTAATGACATCATAGACGTAATGACGTAACAGACACAAAACTGATATAATTTAACTTCCAGCAAGTTTGCAGTCACTACGAGGGGTTTGGGTTATGATTAGATTTACTTTAATATTAACGTTACATTATCATTATTTCGAAAATGATATTACCATTAACAAAACTGAGGCTAATTCTTTACTTCCTCGCTTATTAATATTAGTGCCGAACACCGCTTAGGTCATTGATCATGATCCATACACCATTTCAATCAATCAACTTTCCATTCACGACATTGGGATTAAAGTGTTATGGTTATTACTCCCGCCAGGGAGTAATGCATTCACTCGTGTCCGTATGTGTGTGTGTGTGTGTGTGTTCGTGTGTTTGTGAACAAGATATCTGGAAAAGTTATGAACGGATTTGGATGAAAGTTTGTGGGATGATTGCCCTTGGGATAAGGAAGAATTGATTAGTTTTTGGTGAAGCTCAGGATATTATTCCCGATCCAGGAATTTTTTGAAGGATTTTTTTTACCATTGGAAGATAGGGCTCATTTTTTTAAACATTATCTTCTATATATTCTATATTTAACATTGTGATATGAAAATAGTTTTCATATTTGTTGTAAATGTAGTTTAAACTCGTGGTTATGCGTTAGAGCGGTGTATTGTTTTTTTAGCAGCGTCATCTTCAATGTTCATTTTTTTTTCTTTCTAATAAAGACATATTCTGTCATTTGAAAACCACCAAAGTGTGTATTATGTTTCCCCGTTTCATAAAATGTATCGTTTGATACGTATAATGCTTTAAAACTGTTTTTTGTTTTGTTTTTTTTAACTTCAGAAGAGACATCAACATTTAGCTCAACGAATGTCATTCGCGGTGTCAGTATTTGATGAACTTATAAAGACTTAGTTCCAGATTTGTCAATGGCTGAGGTATATTAACAAACGAATTAAAACAGATTTGGCAAAATTCCAACTTTTTGAAAAAAGATCGCATATTCACCCAGGGTTGTGAGAGGCTGAAGAAGAAGAAACATCGCATGGGCTTCCCAGACCAAATAAATAATTCTGGTTCTGGCTCTGCGATTTTCAGGTTTATTACTCCCGCCAGGGATTAACGCATTCGATCGTGTCCGTCCGTGTGTGTGTGTTCGTATGTTCGTGTGTTCGTGTGTTTGTGAAGACGATATCTGGAAAAGTTCTGAACGGATTTGGATGAAAGTTGGTGGGATGATTGCCCTTGGGATAAGGAAGAATTGGTTAGTTTTTGGTGAAGCTCAGGATATTATTCCGGATCCAGGAATTTTTTTTGGAAATTCTTTTGGGAAAGATTTTTTCTGTTTTACTGCATTAAAGCTTTTATTCTTATTCTTAAATTATGTTTTTCTCCTCTAATTCCGAGATATATCAAAATAAATTCTCTGACTGTTAGAGCCTACTTTGTTTTTCATTTATTGTTTTGGGGAGAGGGGATGTTAAACAAAACGTAGTATTCCAACTAAACCCACGGCGGGAGTATGCGCTCTACTGAGTGGCATTGTAGTATTTACTTTATTATTATTATTATTATTATTATTATTATTATTACGAAAACGATACCACTGAAACGATACACTACTGTATTAAGAAACCTGGGCTTAATTTGTCTGAAGCGGTCCAAAGATGAGTCATAACACGTAAGGCCTATACGTACTGTACCGTATTGTTGGAAGAGACGTAACGCCGATGCTTTTGATATTTGATGATCATTTTAACAATCGGTTTGTTTGTGTTTCACTCTGAATGAAAACCGTGAAGGTAGAGCACGGCGATTGTCATATATGACAGGTTCGACGACATGTTCGCGATGAACGGCAGAAAGATCAAAATGGCGGAGTGTGGAGAGTCAACCGCGTACGCCGTAATGACATCAGACGTAATGTTATGTGACCATATCCTCAGCTCTAATTGGTATAAGTTTGAGAGGACATACATGCATACGGACGGACAAACACTGTTCTAGACGGCTTCGCCCGATGGGCTAAATTTTTTATATAAACAATAAAAAAGAAAAAAAAAGTGCGTAGCCCTAAAGCATGTTTTTTCGTTTACTTGTTCAATTCTCTCTTGAACTCGTTGTTCACTGATCCCTTTGCTTTATTAATTCTAATCTTATTACTTATTTTGCGTTCCTAACTCTGGGGATGTCCGGATGGAGAACCAAGCTGCGGGATCACCATGGAAGCTTGTACAGTGCTCGCCAAGTGTTCTGGGCCCTGTGCTTTTTCTGGTCTTCATCAATGATCTCTCCGACTCTCTGGAAAATCCTCTCTATCTCTTTGCTGACGACTCCACTCTTTGCCGCTCCATTCCTCATCCTTCAGATCGGCAGTCTGCAGCCTCCTCACTCTCTGCAGACCTGGACAAAACCACAGACTGGTCAAACAAGTGGAACATGTCTTTCAATCCTGACAAATCTCACACTCTTACTATGTCTCTCTGAAAAGACCGACTGGAAAATCCTTCCATCTACTTTCTCAACAATCCTCTCCAAGAAGTTATGTCGCTCAAGCTTTTGGGTCTCACTATCTGCCATGATCTTTCTTGGGAAAACCACATGTCGAAGCTGGCCTCCAAAGCCAGTCGCCGACTGGGCATCCTCCGTCGTGTGAAGTCCTTCTTTGGCACACCTGAGCTCCTCACCACATACAAGGCTTTCATCTGCAGCTCAATGGAATACTGCTCTCCCCTCTGGGCTGGTGCTCCTGCCTCACACCTAGCTCGGCTTCACGCTGTTGAAACCAAAGCTTTCAGAATCAATGGAATCTCCTGCGATGAAGCTAACTCCGAGGGCCTTTCACTCACTCACCGCAGGCAGGTTGGTGGTCTTTCTGTCTTCTACCGACTCCTCTCCAGCCTTTATCCCCCAGCTCTCTCTGTGCTCTGTCCCCCAAATATTCCTACAGGTCGCACAAGATCTGCCGGCAACCCTCTTATGGTTAAACTGCCAAAATCTAGGCTCTCTGCTCACCTTCAATCTTTCATTCCCCTTTTCTCCCGCCTGTGGAACAAACTCCCCCACTCCCTTCAATCCCACTCCTCCCTCCAGGTCTTTAAAACAGCTGTTCACCGACATCTCTTATCTTTCCCCATCCAAAACCTTGATCTTTTCTACCCCCGCTAATTCGCCCCAGATACACTTTTTTGAAATTCCAACTTCTTTCCTGGAAGTCCTTGCAGTGTCCATATGTTCTATACGTCTCCCACCTCCCCCCAAGCCCTCTCCCTCCCACAGTTCTCTCGATGTCCCTGCTCTCAAATGTTGTGTGTGTGTGTCCGTCCCCCTCTCTCCTCATCTTGTCTACCGCTCCCCTTATTTTGTGTTTTATGTGTCGGTTTGACTTTTTGTGTGATTAATGTTAGCTCTTTCACGAGCCTCGATCTTGTATACCAAAAAAAAGAAGAAAAAAAAGTGGTTTAATCACTCAAGCAAGCGCTCCAGCCATTGCTTTGCTGAATATGGAGGAGGGATTCTTCTTATTCTTTTTACGTTTAATGGCGTTTTCAGAGCCATGAGGCTCTATATACGCCATACACCTGGACATAACAGCAGTGAACGAAGGCCTTTATACAATTATAACAGCCTTTATGTTATCCATAATACTATGTAATGTATGTACATTGTGCAGTAGGTTTCCCGCTCTCTTTCAAAAATCTCAGAACCAACTTGCAGAGTCAGGAATGCTTCTGGTTCAAATGGCTGAAAGTGTTCAGCAGATCCGACGCACCAATCCCCACCTATTTAATATTTTGAAATAGACGCAATCAGGGTTGGTGTAAGTCTGGCAATCAGTCATATAGCGGAGAAGAAGGGAAGGCAGTGTGAGAGAAGGGGAAGGGAAGGCAGCACCATAGAATATGAGGGTTTCGCAAACCAGAACTCCCACGCCATCCCTTCTCCTCCCTCCGGAGTCCCACCCTATTCCCTCCCCTCCCTCCTCCCCCCTCCCCCCCCCCACCTCTGGACTTCCACCTTAAGGGCATATACAATTATTATTTTGTGAATAATACTGCAGTATTGAGAGTTGATATAAGCACCCCCTCTTTTGTCATGGTACAATCAACAACTCCCCCTTTGTCCTGCATTGTAGAGTAAACCGTATGCAATTTGAAGAGAAGCACAGATTAGCTATCCAATTTCTCTATATACAAGGTCAAGGCGAAAGAGAAAGGGGAAATACCAACAGCAGGACTGAGAAACAAACTAGACAGAGACTTGGACAAATAAGGGATGTGTGGAGGTTGAGTTGTAGGGGAGGATGTATGGGGTGGGCAAGATAGATGCAGAAGCAAACCGACAGCAAGGAAAACCTGGAGATTTGGAAAGAGGTGAGGTTCTAGGGAGGGAGGTGGTGGTTGATGGGGGTAGAAAATGGTGTTGATCAGCTGACTTGTAGACCTGCCTGGGAGGAATGAGATTGAATAGAATGTGGAAATTTGGTCCACATGCATGAATAAAAGAGGCAAGAATGAATGGAGGTGAGCAGTGATTCTGGATTTTGGGAGTTTCATCAGGAGGGTGTTGCTGGCGGACCACGTGCTCCATGCAGAAACCACAATGGAGACAAAGCACGGTAAGAGCAGTGTGTGCAAGACCAGGAAGGAGGAGGTAGAGGACAGAGAGACCAACAACCTTTCTGCGATGTAAAAGTGATAGGCTCATAAAATCAGTTTCATGAAGAGATATTCCAAAGATCTTCAAAGCCTTGCTTTCCATGGCGCCAAGCTGAGCAACGTGTGAGGCAGGAGAGCCAGCCCAGAGGAAAGAGAGCAGTACTCCACCAAGCTGCGGATGAAGCCCTTGTAGGTGGATATGACTTCAGGTGTTCGGATGAGGCCCAGTCGATTAAGTCTTTGTTGTTAAGTCTTTGTATGACGGATGAGGCCCAGTCGATGACTGGCTATGGCAGCCAATTTAGAAATGTGGTTTGCCCAAGAAAGATCATGGCTGATAGTGAGACCCAAGAGTTTGAGTGACCTAATCTTCTTCAAGAGGATTGTTGAGAAAGTAGATGGGAGGGTTTACCAGATGTTACTTTTGGAGAAAAAGGGTGAGTGTGAGATTTGTCAGGATTGAAAGACATATTCCAAGTCTTTGACCAGCTTGTGATTTTGTCAAGGTCTGAGACTGAAGGTGTCAAGGCCTTCCTGTCTGAAGAATAAGGGATGTCAAGGCAGAGGGTGGATTTATCAGCAAACAGATAAAGGGGATTTTCCAGAGAGTCAGAGAGATCATTGACGAAGATCAGGAATAGGACTGGGCCCAGACCACTGCCTTGGATTGACAGGGGCAGGAGATGAAAGGACTCCGTTAAGTGCCACATGTTGACTATGAGAGTAGAGGAAGTCAGTAAACCATGTCTGCAGTTGGCCTTGGATGCCATAAAAAGAAAATTTGGAGAGCAAGTCAGGATGCCAGACTGTATCGAAAGCCTGAGATATGTCTAGAGATACGTCCCTGATCTCATGTTTGATATTGAGGGCCTCCATAAATTGTTGGAAGAGTTGAAGCAGCATGTCCAAGGTAAAGTGAGCTCATCTGAATCTGAATTTAAGATCTGTTCCAGATAATTTTGTTTACAATTACAGTTATAAGGTATTTTCCTTCGAGGAGGGGTCGGGGGATTGTCGGAAAGGTACAGTGTTGGGAATTACAAGGGTATATCGTACTGATAAACAGAGACCTCAGGAATTTGAATGAACACATAAAATTAGCATGTACAATAGTTATCATTGTCAACAGGTAACTGCACAGTAGTTTTTCCCTCATGGTAGTTTTTCCAACATGGTAAATTTTCCCACATGGTATAGTTTCCCAAGTTAGGTATTCCCATGTGGTAGTTTTTCCCAAGTGGTAGTTTTTCCCACGTGATAATTTTTCATCTTGGTAGTTTTTCCCACATGGTATTTTTCCCCATGTGGGAGTGTTTTTCCACGTGGTAGTGTTTTCCCATGTGGTTATTTTTCCCACATGGTAGTATTTCTCACATGGTAGTTATTCCCATATTGTAGTTTTACCACGTGGTAGTTTTCCTGCATGGTATTTTTTCCCCCACGTGGTAGTGTTTTCCCACATGGTATAGTTTTTCCCACATTATACTTTTTCCAACGTGGTAATTTTTCCCACATGGTAGTATTTCTCACATGGTAGTTTTTCCCACATGTTAATTTTCCCCACATGGTATAGTTTTCTGATGTGGTAGTTTTTTGCACGTGGTAGTTTGTTTCCCTTTGTAGTTTTCACCACATAGTAGCTTTTCTCACATAATTTTTACCCACACGTAGTTTTTCCCACATGGTGTAATTTTTCCCACGTGGTGTAGTTTTTCCCATGTGGTATAGTTTGCCCCATATAGTGAGCTTCCCACATGGTAGTTTTTCCACATGGTAGTTTTGCATGGTAGTTTTCCCCACATGGTAGTTTTTCCCACGTGGTAGTTTTACCCACATGGTATAGTTTCCAATGTAGGTATTCCCAAGTGGTATTTTTCCCACATGGTAGTTTTCCATTGTAATTTTCCCACATGTATTTTTTTTACCACGTTGTAGTTTTCCCACATTGTAGCTTTTCTCACATAATTTTTTCCCCACACGTAGTTTTTCCCAGATGGTGTAAATTTTCCCACATGGTGTAGTTTTTCCCATATGGTATAGTTTGCCCCATATAGTATCTTCCCATATGGTAGTTTTTCCACATGGTAGTTTTGCATGGTAGTTTTCCCCACATGGTAGTTTTCTCCAAATTGTATAGTTTTCCATGTTAGGTATTCCGACATTGTAGTTTTTCCACATGGTAACTTTCCTCACATGATGTAGGCTTCCGCCATGGTAGTTTTCCCCCACATGGTGTAGGTTTCCCACCTGTTTTCCCCTCCCCCACATGGTAGTTTTTTTCCCACGTTGTAGTTTTCCGCCGTTGTAGTTTTCCCCCGTTGTAGTTTTCCCCCGTTGTAGTTTTCCCCCGTTGTAGTTTTCCCACATTGTAGTTTTCCCACATTGTAGTTTTCCCACATTGTAGTTTTCCCACATTGTAGTTTTCCCACATTGTAGTTTTCCCCACATGGTAGTTTTCCCCACATGGTGGTTTTCCACATGGTAGTTTTCCCCACATGGTGGTTTTCCACATGGTAGTTTTCCCACGTGGTAGTTTCAAATGGCAGTTTCTTCCCACATAGTAACTTTTCTAAAATCTTTTTTTTCCCCACAGGTAGTTTCTGCTACGTGGTATTTTTCCCTCGAGTAGTTTTCCCCACATGGTGTAGGTTTTCCACATGGTGTAGGTTTTCCACATTGTAGATTTCCCACATTGTAGTTTTCCCACATTGTAGTTTTCCCACATTGTAGTTTTCCCCACATTGTAGTTTTCCTCACATGGTAGTTTTCCCCACATGGTAGTTTTTTTTACCACGTTGTAGTTTTCCCACATTGTAGTTTTCCCACATTGTAGTTTTCCCACATTGTAGTTTTCCCACATTGTAGTTTTCCCACATTGTAGTTTTCTCACATTGTAGTTTTCCCACATGGTAGTTTTCCCCACATGGTAGTTTTCCCAACATGGTGTAGGTTTTCCACACGGTAGTTTTCCCACCTGGTAGTTTCAAATGGCAGTTTCTTCCCACATAGTAACTTTTCTCAAATAGTATTTTTTCCCACAGGTAGTTTCTGCTACGTGGTATTTTTCCCTCGAGTAGTTTTTCCCACATGGTGTAGTTTTTTTTACCACGTTGTAGTTTTCCCATATTGTAGTTTTCCCACATGGTAGTTTTCCCCACATGGTGTAGGTTTTCCCACATTGTAGTTTTCCTCACATGGTCGTTTTCCCCACATTGTAGTTTTCCCACATTGTAGTTTTCCCCACATTGTAGTTTTCCTCACATGGTAGTTTTCCCCACATGGTAGTTTTTTTTACCACGTTGTAGTTTTCCCACATTGTAGTTTTCCCACATTGTAGTTTTCCAACATTGTAGTTTTCCCACATTGTAGTTTTCCCCACATGGTAGTTTTCCCAACATGGTGTAGGTTTTCCACATGGTAGTTTTCCCACGTGGTAGTTTCAAATGGCAGTTTCTTCCCACATAGTAACTTTTCTCAAATCGTATTTTTTCCCACAGGTAGTTTCTGCTACGTGGTATTTTTCCCTCGAGTAGTTTTTCCCACATGGTGTAGTTTTTTTTACCACGTTGTAGTTTTCCCACATTGTAGTTTTCCCACATGGTAGTTTTCCCCACATAGTGTAGGTTTTCCACATGGTAGTTTTCCCCATGTGGGAGTGTTTTCCATGTGGTAGTGTTTTCCCATGTCGGTATTTTTCCCACATGGTAGTATTTCTCACATGGTAGTTATTCCCATATTGTAGTTTTACCACATGGTAGTTTTCCTGCATGGTATTTTTTTCCCCACGTGGTAGTGTTTTCCCACATGGTATAGTTTTTCCCACATTATACTTTTTCCAACGTGGTAATTTTTCCCACATGGTAGTATTTCTCACATGGTAGTTATTCCCACATGTTAATTTTCCCCACATGGTATAGTTTTCTGATGTGGTAGTTTTTTGCACGTGGTAGTTTGTTTCCCTTTGTAGTTTTCACCACATAGTAGCTTTTCTCACATAATTTTTACCCACACGTAGTTTTTCCCACATGGTGTAATTTTTCCCACGTGGTGTAGTTTTTCCCATGTGGTATAGTTTGCCCCATATAGTGAGCTTCCCACATGGTAGTTTTTCCACATGGTAGTTTTGCATGGTAGTTTTCCCCACATGGTAGTTTTTCCCACGTGGTAGTTTTACCCACATGGTATAGTTTCCAATGTAGGTATTCCCAAGTGGTATTTTTCCCACATGGTAGTTTTCCATTGTAATTTTCCCACATGTATTTTTTTTACCACGTTCTAGTTTTCCCACATTGTAGCTTTTCTCACATATTTTTTTCCCCACACGTAGTTTTTCCCAGATGGTGTAGTTTTTCCCATATGGTATAGTTTGCCCCATATAGTATCTTCCCATATGGTAGTTTTTCCACGTGGTAGTTTTGCATGGTAGTTTTCCCCACATGGTAGTTTTCTCCAAATTGTATAGTTTTCCATGTTAGGTATTCCCACATTGTAGTTTTTCCACATGGTAACTTTCCTCACATGATGTAGGCTTCCGCCAAGGTAGTTTTCCCCCACATGGTGTAGGTTTCCCACCTGTTTTCCCCTCCCCCACATGGTGTAGGTTTCCCACCTGTTTTCCCCTCCCCCACATGGTAGTTTTTTTTTTTACCACGTTGTAGTTTTCCCACATTGTAGTTTTCCCCACATGGTAGTTTTCCCCACATGGTAGTTTTCCCCACATGGTAGTTTTCCCCACATGGTAGTTTTCCCCACATGGTAGTTTTCCCCACATGGTAGTTTTCCCCACATGGTGGTTTTCCCCACATGGTGGTTTTCCCCACATGGTGGTTTTCCCCACATGGTGGTTTTCCACATGGTAGTTTTCCCACGTGGTAGTTTCAAATGGCAGTTTCTTCCCACATAGTACCTTTTCTAAAATCTTATTTTTTTCCCACAGGTAGACGTGGTATTTTTCCCTCGAGTAGTTTTCCCCACATGGTGTAGGTTTTCCACATTGTAGTTTTCCCACATTGTAGTTTTCCCACATTGTAGTTTTCCCCACATTGTAGTTTTCCTCACATGGTAGTTTTCCCCACATGGTAGTTTTCCCACATTGTAGTTTTCCCACATTGTAGTTTTCCCACATTGTAGTTTTCCCACATTGTAGTTTTCCCACATTGTAGTTTTCCCAACATGGTGTAGGTTTTCCACATGGTAGTTTTCCCACGTGGTAGTTTCAAATGGCAGTTTCTTCCCACATAGTAACTTTTCTCAAATCGTATTTTTTCCCACAGGTAGTTTCTGCTACGTGGTATTTTTCCCTCGAGTAGTTTTTCCCACATGGTGTAGTTTTTTTTACCACGTTGTAGTTTTCCCACATTGTAGTTTTCCCACATGGTAGTTTTTCCCACATGTTGTAGTTTTTCCCACATGGTGTGGTTTTTAGCTTACCTGGAACATAGTTCCGAGGAGCTTATGGGATGGTACATTGTCCGTCCATCAATCCGTAAACACTTGCAACTTCTTCTCTGAAACTGCTGAAGGGATTGTGACCAAACACGACACAAATTATATTTGCTATGTTATGACTAAAGTTTGTTCACGGCATTTAAAAAAACTGGGTCTAATTGGGTATACCGGGGGTCAAAGTGGGTCCACATTTGATCTGGTCATATATGTAAGTGGACTAGGACTTCCGCTTCCGGTCCCTCAAGCAAGGAAGCGACCTCGACCTCTGCACGGCCTCAAAGTTTAAGTATTTTCCGTTCGTGTCTTTGTTAAATTTCCACTCGTTATTTTATTGTGTATGTGTTTCTAGTTGATATTGGTTTGCAATTCGTGCAAACTTGTGTATAATTAATCGTTTTCTGTTCGCACCGCGTACGCGGCCTGGTAACTTGACGCTTCCCTCCCCCCGTCTGTGTTTTGTGAATTTAAGTTCTTTCCTTCGCTGTATTGCTTATTTCTTTGATTTTTCCCTTCCCCCCTAACTTCCCCGAACATCTACCCTTTGTCCAACGTTTTAAATACAAAAAAAAAGAAAGTATAATTTCCTTCTCTCCTCACGGGCACGTGCGTGTTGTCTCGCCCACCCCCTTTATCTCCTTTTCTTCCACCTCTTACATCTCCAGCCGAAACTCTCCTTTCCAATTCTAGTTTCCTCCATCTCATTTAACCCTTTCTCCTTCTCTGATCCAAGGCCTCACTTCAGGGACTTTTCCCAGATTGTTTTTCACGGTTTTGTTTAAATATGTTTAAACTTCCCCCTGCAGTGTTTTATTCAGTGGTTTATTACAACACGCTGTTTTTCTTCCTATTTAAAAGGCTTTTTTCAATTTACTCATCAAATCATTCCATTTCAAAAAAAAAAAATCAAGCTCTTACAGTCATTCCTTTCTACATTCTCTAAACTCACCTTCATTCCACCCCTCCTCTATCGTTTTCAAACGGATCTCTGACTTGAAAACCACAATAAACCCAGTTTGTAAGAAATGTTCATTTGTCAATAATTGTCCAATTTCTAAACTCCCCCCTCGCCCTTCCCCTCCTAAACTCCCCCCTCGCCCCTCCCCTCTAAATCTCCCCACTCACCCCTCCCCTTCAAAACTCCCCCCTCACCCCTCCCCTTCAAACTCCCCCCTCACCCCTCCCCTTCAAAACTCCTCCACTCCTCCCTCCTCACCCCTCCCATTCAAAACTCCCCCCTCCCCCAACACTCCCCTTCTAATCTCCCCCCCCCCCCTGACAATTTTTCTCCAATTCTCCCCCCTACCCCCTCCTCCTCAAAGCTTGCTCCTCCCCACTTCCTCTCCCTTCCATCGCATACCTCCACCTCCTCCAACCTTCGACTTTGCTCTGCCCCCGCTCTTCAAACAACACCTCACTGTGCCTCTTCCCATCACCATCAAACCTTTTGTCCTCCTCATCCTTCCCTTTCTCCTAACTCTTCTGCAATCTCTGACACACTACCAACAGCTCTCCCTACCTCCCCCTCTCACCCCTCATCTTACCATAACCCTCCCCTCCCCTGTACTGCACCCGATGCTCCTCCTCCCTCTTTCTTAACGGTATGGACCTCAAACATCCAGGGCCTTCGCTCAAACCTGATTGATCTCTCCAGACAGGTTGCTTCTGATAAACCAGACGTAATCTGCTTAACAGAAACTTTCCTCCTTCAAGTCAAGATGTCTCTGATTCTTTAATATCTTTTCCTGGTTACTCCCTCCTCCAGTATGATAGACCTGAGCCTCGCTCTGATTGTGGGGTTGCTATCCTTATCAAAAACTCTCTTCCTCATTCTCCTTGCACTGCCCTCTCTCCACCCACCCCCAGGAGTACCTCTGGCTACGGCTTCCTCTCCGCTCCTACTTTTTGTTCTTTGTGTTCTGTACCTTCCTCCAAACAGTGATGACTCCATTTACATCTCCCTGTCTGACAACATGGACCAACTTCTGTCCACTCATCTCAACTCTCTCTTCCTCATATGTGGCGACTTCAACTGTCATCATGCCAGCTGGCTGGGTGTGGGTTCCTCTCACTCCAGCCATGGCACCTCGGCAAAGGACTTCTGCGACTCACTGGGACTGACACAATCTGTAAAATTCCCGACCCGGATCTCAGCCAATGGAGTATCTTCTCTTCTAGACTTGGTTATGACTAACGTCCCTGCACATGTCTGCTGCTCTTCTTATGCTCCAATCGGTTCTTCTGATCATGTGCTTGTTAAAGTGGACATCTCTCTGACCATTCTCAGAGAGCCTCCTCAGCGTCGACGAGTCTGGCATTTCACTCAGGCCAACTGGCACGGTCTTCAAGCAGCCATCAATCATCTGGACTGGTCTCCCATCTCTACTGCCTCTGACATAAACTCTTCCTGGGAATTCTTCCAAAGTAAACTGCTCTCTCTCATGCACAGATTTATCCCATCTCGTCTTCAGTTGTCATACCCCTCCTCCCTTCCATGGCAGATTGAATCTTGTGGTGAGACAGTTGCCCGGAAACAACTTGCCTTTGCCTCTTGGAAAGCTAATCCAACTGAAGGCAATCTCAGTTCCTCCCACCAAGCTCGGAACAAGTGTGTGTCTACCCTCAGGAGAGACAGGAAACAATATCCCTCCACATTCAAGACTGAACTCTCAAACCTGTCTCCCTCCTCCAAATCCTGGTGGCGTCTGGTCAAATCTGTTTCTGGTGTTTGTTCCCCCTCCATCCCCTCCCTTACCTCAAATGGCTACACAGCTGACACCACACGTGAAAAAGCCGAATGCCTCAACTCTGTTTGAGTGAATGCCTCATCCCCTGTCGGTATTGTGTCCCGAACCCATCTCTCTCTGTACCCACCTTACCCAGTCGAACCCAGCTGCTCCTGGACTCCCCATATTGTCTCCCGCACCCTTTATTACATTTTTTATGTGTCCGTTTTTTTTTGGAATTAATGTTAACTCTTACATGAGCCTCGATCTTGTATACAAAAAAGGAAGAAAATAAAAGTGTGTGTGTGTGTGTGTGTGTGTGTGTGTGTGTGTGTGTGTGTCTACAATTCTACCATATGTGTGTGTATGTGTGTGAAGGAAACTCTTACATGAGCCTCGATCTTGTACACAAAAAAAAAGAAAATAAAAGTGTGTGTGTGTGTGTGTGTGTGTGTGTGTGTGTGTCTACAATTCTACCATATATGTGTGTGTGTGTGTGTGAAGGAAACTCTTACATGAGCCTCGATCTTGTATACAAAAAAAAGAAAATAAAAGTGTGTGTGTGTGTGTGTGTGTGTGTGTGTCGTTAGTTATTATCATGTGTGTGTGTGTGTGTGTGTGTGTGTCGTTGGTTATTATCTTTTGTGTGTGTGTGTGTGTGTGTGTGTGTGTGTGTGTGTGTGTGTGTGTGTGTGTGTATGTCGTTGGTTATTATCGTGTGTGTGTGTGTGTGTGTGTATGTGTGTGTGTGTGTCAGTGTGTGTGTCGTTGGTTATTATCGTGTGTGTGTGTGTGTGTGTGTGTGTGTGTGTGTATGTCGTTGGTTATTATCTTTTGTGTGTGTGTGTGTGTGTGTATGTGTGTGTGTGTGTGTGTATGTCGTTGGTTATTATCGTGTGTGTGTGCGTGCGTGCGTGTTTGTGTGTGTCGGTTATTATCTTGTGTGTGTGTGTGTGTGTGTGTGTGTGTGTGTCGTTGGTTATTATCTTGTGTGTGTGTGTATGTGTGTGTGTTTGTATGTGAATGTGTGTGTGTGTGTGTGTGTGTATGTGTGTGTGTCGTTAGTTGTTATATTGTGTGTATATGTGTGTGTGTGTGTGTGTATGTGTGTGTGTTGTTGGTTATTATCGTGTGTGTGTGTGTGTGTGTGTGTCAGTCAGTGTGTGTGTCGTTGGTTATTATCTTGTGTGTGTGTGTATGTGTGTATGTGTGTATGTGTTTGTGTGTGTGTGTATGTCGTTGGTTATTATCTTGTGTGTGTGTGTGCGTGTTTGTGTGTGTCGGTTATTATCTTGTGTGTGTGTCGGTTATTATCTTGTGTGTGTGTGTGTGTGTGTCTCGTTGGTTGTTATCTCGTGTGTTTATGTGTGTGTCTGTGTCATCAGTTGTGGTTGGGGAGGTGTGCCGTGCGACACCGGCACGCAATACGCACTCTTGTGAAATACCTATATCTTTAATTATCTTTAATTCTCGACCTCCGGCAAATGCGCAGCAGATGTCCTTCCAAAGGACGACGCACTCATTGATGCTCCGGTCCGCTTGCCAAACACCAGGGTGACAGTTTATCATTGCATAGGGAATCGAACCCATGATCCTTAGCTCAAAAGCGATTACACAACCTCCGAGCTATCCTATCAACACAATCCACACTGTAGAAAAAAAGTCCTGGATTGACAAACAATTTAAGATTTTGTTTTGTTTGAAAGTTCAATAATAAATGAACGGTAAAAGTAAGAGTCGTTGCTTGTTGCTCGAAAACATCTTCACATATTACAGGAATTTTTTGGGAAATGTTGTCTTGATGCAAGGTCAAAATGAATGATTTTTTAATGCTTAAGGCCTCTTCCATGACATAAGGAGGATCCATCCAGGAATGCTCATGTAACAGCAGAAAACATGAAATGTGAATATTTAAAATGGAACAGTGTAAGCACACAAATCCCTGCAATCCAATCAGGAATTCAGATGTGTCTTTGCATCAAACTTCTGAATCAGGCATTGGCAGTTGAAATGGATCGGTGTACAAGATGTGTCGCTGGACAGGTGTGCGGACAGAATGATGACAGAGCAGGTAGATGAAGGGAACAGCATAGGCATGTGAATGTACGACAATGAGAAATACCTGGTTTTGGTTTGTACAATTCTACCATCATCTAGTACTCATGAAGTCATTGCTAGAGCGGTATTGCTCATTCTAGCGATGCTTGTGGGTGGTTTACCTCTGACCTGTCTAGTCTTGAGTTTGATACCTGATGATAAATTGTCGCATCAGTGCTTCACAGGTGCGATGACGCATCACAAAGTGCACCGTCCTTCGGATGTGACGATGGGCAAGGCGTCCTGTCTGTTGTTGGTGGACAATAAGGATCTCAAGGGTCTTCGCAAAGAATACAGGTGAGTTGTCGCTGGCAGTTTTACACCTGCTGCTGGACACGTGAGAGTGAAGTAGGGGCTAGTAGGGATTTGGGGGGTTGAGGGGTGAGTTGGTTGGCTTACCGAGAAATAAGTGTGCAACTTTCAAACTGTGCGTGCACAGCATCGTTTACATCCGTGAAAGGCCGCGTCACCAGGCAATCCTAAACTTGACAAGTGCACAAACGGATGTTCCGCATTAGCCGTGTCACTAAGGCGACATCAAAGGTGTAAACACGATGACCTTTTATGAGGAAGAATTCCCGATGCGGTTTCACATGTGGCCTGCACAGAGGCTGCAGTTTCAATTTTTGAGCGCGGAGCGGCACCATTCACAACTCTGTCGATTGGAACGAAGTGAAGCCGGAACTTCAATCGGGACACAGTAGGAATCGAAGGGTGTTCTGGGAAGTCTCGGAGAGAATAATACCCAACAGCTGGAACTTTCGTGCTCAAACTGTCGCTGAGCACAAGGTGCTTATAATAGCACCTCCATTGGAGCTATGGGGGCCCGCAGGCAGTGCCTGCAACACACTCGGCCTCCGGCTATATTTGCGGCTCTCAGGCGCTGACTATATACGGGCAGACGCTTGATAGTTAAACAGGTGCGCCATAGCGCAGGAGTCATGAGCTCTGCGTGCCCTTGCATGGGTCTCACTAGTGCCGACTCGGCGAACGGCGAACACGGGAATGGAACACGCAATGTGATGCGCATCGGTTAAACCCTGCGCACCGTTCTTTTCACTCCATTCGTAACTTACACCCGCTCTGGCCCTCCCACTCCAGTTCGTGAACATATGACATTCCCTTATCTGCACCCGGTCGTCGTCGTTATGTGTGGGAGCTGCCCGAGGGCTTCCGTGCTGCCAAAAAAATCCCGTGGCAAGGATCGCACTAGGTGGGTTGCCATTGCCTTCCCTGCGGTAGTCACGACAGGAATTTGCAACTAATTGGTCGGGATGGAGCCGGTATACGATGGTTGATATAAGATGGGACAGTGAGAGGATCTTTAACGTCCAAGAGCAGCAACTAATGGACACACGTAACTTAACATCAATCTAAGTAACGGTGTAATCATTGATGCAACACACTCTTGCAGAATGCCTGCAATATTAAATATATACATGTCGAAAAATTTGTAGCTCAGCATTCATATTGTAAAGGATAGTATACTGCTCTGTGTGTTATCCTTTAATATATATATCTATATATATATATATATATACATATATATATATATATATATATATATATATATATATATATATATATATATATATATATATATATATATATATATATATATATATATATATATACAGACTTGGCATTTAATATGGAATATTTTTTTTGTGGGGGTGAAATTACTTTTCAAGATGTCTTAGAACCAAAAGTTCATTGGAATTATGTTGAAATTATTCTAGATTTTGTTAATGTGACCTTTAAAAGAAACAAAAACCACATTTGACATTTCGAAACAAATAAATTGATCCTTGAAAATGATGTAAACTGATATCGAACTCAATTCATGGACAGTACTGTGTTAAACCTCTGTACGTTTTCCAGTAGTATCTCTTTATTTTGCACATTAGCCAAAAAAATTTTTAACAAAAACAAAAGTTCAATTACGACTGGGATTACGGACAGTAAAATTACAGTTCAGTACTTCGTGTAACCCCCACGAGCATTCAGGAGAGCACGTACACGTTGAGGCATGCTGTTCACGAGATTTGCCAAGGTTTGGACAGGAATCACTTGCCATGCAGTGACAATAGCCTGCTGCAATTCACGCACAGAGGTCGGCTGCTGGTCCAAGTGGTCGATTTGACGCGTTAGTTCTGCCCACAAGTTCTCTATCGGATTCATATCCGGGGACATGGCAGGCCACTCCATATGCTCTACACCACGGTCAGCAAGAAAGTGTTGGATCATGCGAGCACAATGAGGCCGTGCATTGTCATCTTGGAAGACAAAGTTTCCTCGAAAGGCTGCACGAGCAAATGGAAGCAATGTTTCTTCCAGAATGGCCCTGTACTTGAACTGGTTCAGGTTTCCATTCAGAACAACCAGGTCAGTTTTGCCCCCTGCATGAAAAGCAGCCCAAACGGTCACCCCACCACCTCCAGCTTGGACTCTTGGCACTATACAATCTTTGTAGTAGGCTTCATGCACTTGTCTGTGCACTCGGACGCGGCCATCTTGACGATAGATCAGAAATCTAGACTCGTCACTGAAGATCACGTGATTCCAGTGTCCTGGCTGCCATTGACGGTGCTCTCTGGCCCACTGCAATCGGCGCTGGCGGTGTTGTCTGGTCAGGCGTGGCTTTCTCAGGGGACGCCTGGCACGATAGCCTGCTTGAACCAGTCGTTGGTTGACTCGCCTTCTGGATACAGGCACATTTGTCAGTTGCTGCCACTCAGCCCTAAGCCGATTAGCTGACTTGGTACAGCCATTGCGGACTAACCGGTGCAGCTGGCGATCATCCCTCCTTGTGGTTCTGCGGGGACGTCCTGGCCTCGGTATTGGAGTAGGGACACCCTTCTGAGCATTTCGTTTCAGGATCTTTGACACCTGACCTTGAGTGATGCCATATTGCCGAGCAATAGCACGCTGTTTCATGCCGTAATTTCGTAAAGCCACCACTCCATGACAAACAGCATTGTCGAGTTGACGGACCATCTCCAGAGGAAGCGGCAATAACTTTTGGAGATGTGCAGCAGTTGTTTCCACTAATACAGAATGCAACAACCCTTGTATACCCGACTGTGAAGCCAATCATCAAATGCACCTGTCCGTACATTTTGCCATGCCACCTGTGATATAATCCTGTTGTTGACTTCTTGCTGCGACAGACAATCAGTGACATTGTTCTTTTAACAAATAAATCACCAAAGTGTAAAAGAAACTCACCAGATTGATATACTGAGTTAAGAAAGTAAACCCAAGTCAAGAAAAAAATATATATTCCATATTAAATGCCAAGTCTGTATATATATATATGTATGTATGTATATATATATATACAGTCATGTGAAAAAGTAAGTACACCCCATGTAAAGTTTTGACTTTTTCAAATTATTTCAACATACAGCTATTTGATCTTCATTTCAACAATATTGATGGATAAAGGTGATATAATATAACAAATATCATTAAACATTTACATTTTGTCATCCATTGTATAATTTAAATAAACATAAATGCAAATTTCGCATGTGGAAAAAGTAAGTACACCCCTACATTTATCACGACTTCAAAGACCTAAAATTAGAATCAGGTGCACCAGCTCAGGTGCAAATGATTAGAACATCGTTAGAGAGGATCTTGGAGGAACCTGTCTTATTTAAACCTCAGACATTTAGTTTGGTTTGCTCTTTGTTGTTGAAGTGTGCGGCGTCACCGTGCCTAGATCAAAAGAGCTCTCTGAGGCCTTCAGAAAGAAGGTTATACATGCCTACGATTCTGGGAAGGGATTTAAAGAGATCTCCAAACAATTTGAAATCAATCATTCGACTGTCCGGAAGATCATCTACAAGTGGAGGAGATTCCAAACAACTGCCAACTTGTTCAGGCCAGGCCGCCCCAGCAAGTTCAGCCCGAGAGCAGACTGCAAGATGCTGAAAGACGTCTCTAAGAACCCCAGAATGTCATCACGAGACCTACAGGTAACTGTTGCCACTGTTGATGTCAAAGTTCATGAGTCTACCATTTGAAAGAGGCTGTACAAATTTGATCTACATGGGAGGTGTGCCAGGAGGAAACCTTTGCTGTCCAGAAAGAACATCAGGGCAAGATTAAAGTTTGCCAATGAACACCTCAGCAAAGACCAGCACTTCTGGAACAATGTGCTCTGGACAGATGAGTCAAAGGTAGAGCTATTTGGCCACAGTACCAGAAGACATGTTTGGCGAAAGCCAAAGACAGCATTTGACCACAATAACCTGATACCAACTGTAAAGCATGGTGGTGGAAATATTATGGTTTGGGGCAGCTTTGCTGCATCAGGGCCTGGGCAGCTCACGATCATAGAATCCACGATGAATTCTTCATTGTACCAGAGGGTGCTTGAGGATAATGTGAGGCCATCTGTCGGAAAGTTGAAGCTCAACCGAAGGTGGACCTTGCAACATGACAATGACCCTAAACATACCAGTAAATCCACAAATGAATGGCTGAAAAGAAAGAAATGGAGGGCTCTGGAATGGCCAAGTCAAAGTCCGGATCTAAATCCCATTGAGATATTGTGGGAGGATTTGAAAGGAGCTGTGCATGCAAGAAACCCCTCAAACATCGCACAGCTGAAAGAATTCTGCATGGAGGAGTAGGCAAAAATTTCTCCCAGTCGATGTTCGAGACTGGTAGACAGTTATAAGAAACGCCTACTTGAGGTTGTTTCTGCCAAAGGAGGCAATACCACCTATTAGAGCCAAGGGTGTACTTACTTTTTCCACATGCGAAATTTGCATTTAAGTTTATTTAAATTACTAGGGCATGCCCGTACTATATATATATCTAAAATTATATCCCCCCCCTCTATTTACATGAAATGGTTTGGTTCATTCGCAAAGCCAAAGCGAACGGCTTGCGAGTACGGTGACAATCCCCCCCCTCTATTTACATGAAATGGTTTGGTCCAAAGCGAACGGCTTGCGAGTACGGTGACAATCCTCCCCCCTCTATTTACATGAAATGGTTTGGTCCAAAGCGAACGGCTTGCGGAGTTTGGTAAAGAAATCGCCATAGCTCGGTAACTACTTCTCCGATTAATATGAAACCTTGAAAAGGCACATCCTCGGGTCCCCAGCAATATACCTGGCAAGTTTCAAGTATATCGGACCCGTGGTTGTCGAGAAACAGCGGTCACAGACAAACACACAGACACACAGACATACACACAGACACACAGACATACACACAGACACACACACAGAGATTACTGGAATTATAGATAGATACAATGGACTACAAAATTTAAATGTTTCATGATATTTGTTATATTGTATCACCTTTATCTATCAATATTGTTGAAATGAAGATCAAATAGCTGTATGTTGAAATATGTTGAAAAAGTCAAAACTTTACATGGGGTGTACTTACTTTTTCACGTGACTGTATATATATATATGTATGTATATGTATGTATATATATATATATATATATATATATATACATATATATATATATGTATGTATATATATATATATATATATATATATATATACATATATATATATATATATATATATATATATACATATATATATATATATGTATATATATATATATATATATATATATATATATATATATATATATATATATATATATATATATATATATATATATATATATGTATGTATGTGTTTATATATATTTGTAAAAAAAAAATATATATATATATATAATTTATCAAGATGCAAAATATGAAACAGAAATATCAACATATTATTGTGATGCCTTTGGGTAGACAATTGGCTGTTCTTCCAACAAGGGTCAGACCATCGTGTTTGTGTGTATGTATATATATACATACATATATATATATATATATATATATATATATATATACATATATATATATATATATATATATATATATATATATATATATATATATATATATATATATATATATATATATATATATAATATATTTGGAATGAAGTACTGTATATTGGATTTGGAATATATATAGAAGTATGTATAAAAACATATACATATATATACAAATATATACAGTATATGCAAATGGGAGACTCGGGCGGGGCTGTGTCCTCACTGGTTGGGAGGTTACGGTAAGCAGGTATTCGGGGGTCTTTTTTTGGGGTCTCTGGCCCGATTACCCTGGTCGTGGCTGACCACCAGTGACGTCACAGACCCCCAGGATCGGCGACGGCCAGTATAACGGACAAGGGGTTAACCCCCCTTGCTAACGGGAGGGCCGTCGTCCCAGATCTGCAACAATATATATATATATATGACCAGACTCGGTAGTGTAATGGTTATAGTGCGTCCACTCCTCCTCTGTGACAAGAGTGGTCCAAACCACATCCGGGTAATACCAAAGACTTTAAATGGTACGAGCTGCTGACTTGCTTGACACTCAGCATTCCAAAGGATAGAGCATGGACAAAAAAAAATCCTGGGAAGGCATACACATAGTCGAGAATGGAAGCAGCTACCTCTGAGCAATGCGGCAACCCCTTCCCTGCACACAAAATATTTGATAGCAACACGTGCGCGCGGTGATTACAACTTCGGACCAATTGGAGTGAAGGTACTACTTTGAGGACTAAACTCGAACCAGAACCGAGCAACGGCTTTTCCACGGCGCTTGGTCGAACATGGAGGAACAGCTGCGAGCATTCATGGGGAATTAAGACCCGCCGCGTGGCTCGCCCGCCGACTCAATCGACTCGCAGTGTGGCGCACTGTATGGCACAGAAAGGCGGCGTTAACGGCTCGTGTTACAGAGGGGGTGGGAGAGTTGGGGGTCAGAGGGTTTCGGCGTGGGGTTTCGGGGGGCTGTCCAGCAAGCATCGCTCGTTGCGTGCTCTCTCCGCATGCGCGTACTTATGTACAATGTCGTGTTACCGCACAATGTCTCGAGACAATTTGCAAGGCGACCAGTGCACAATAAAATGTTTGCTTTAACCCCCTCATGTACTGTTGTCCTGCATGCTGAACCAGGTCTTTTCGCTTCCCGCCAAAGGATCTTCGCTTGGACTTGGAGAACACACGACCTGAACTCGGTGTATGGGGAGGGAGGGGGGGGGGGGGGTGGGGGAGGGGGGAGGAAGAAATAAAAGCTTTCATTCATGAACTTGAAACTTCCATTCATGAAGTAGGAGGATAGCATACAGAAACAATAACGCGTATTCAAGGTAAGTCACGTGACCCGCATCGATACCTGGGAACCTAAGTCCGTGAAAGGCTCTACCTGTTCATGCGTGCAACGTAACGTACGTGCGTATACGGTAAATGTGACACACAAAAACAGAAGACACCTTGGTCTTCGCCAAGCGAAGGTGGAACATGTGAATGTTTAAAGCATGGACCCTTCGGTTCACAACGCGGTCATGAGTCAAATGATGATCCATATACAGTACGGTAAGTCGGAAGCCAATTATTCAAAAGTGTGAGCTTACCATGAAACCTGCAAATTATACTCCACGCCGTTTAAAGAATACACTCTGTTACCATCCATCACTGGCAGAATAACTAAGGTCAGCAGTAATTTTAATGAATGCAGCCGCACTGGAAAGTGGGAGGCGTACGGAGATCTGGGCGTGGTCGGGGTGTTGTCGGGGGGGTGTTTAGGGGGAGTTGAGGGAGTATGTCCTTAATTGGCCGTGGAAACACGCAGAATGTACTAACTTTGCCAAAGCTTGTCGCCTCTTCTTCTTTCTGATGGAAAACGTGCCACGTGCTCAGAATATAATCGTGGGATCGCATTGATAGACATGACTCAATGTCAAAGGTCACGAAGCACACTCCGGACATCATTCACGGGGACTGAGACACGGACGAGGAAAACACAGGGAAGAGCGGAAGTGCAGGTACTCAGATCCGTCTTTGTATTGTATAACGACGCATTCAATGCTCTGTCTCACACACACACACACACACACACACACACACACACACACACACACACACACACACACACACACACACACACACACACACACACAATAACACACACGCACACTAACACTAACACACACACTAACACACACACACAATTACTTGCTACCCTCCCACCCCTCCCCCACCCCCCTCCCCCACTCACACACAAACACACACAAACACACAGACAAACAAACACATACATACACACATAGACAAATACACAGGCACACACACAAACACATACACATACACTCAAACACACACACACATACACAGGCACACACACACAAACACAAACACATACACATACACACACAAACACACACAAACACATACACAAACAGACACACACACAGACAAACAAACAAACACATACACACATACACACATCTACACACATAAACACACACACATACACACATTTACACACACAAACACATAAACACACAAACAAACACATACACATACATACATTTACACACACAAACACATAAACACACACACATACACACACAAACACATAAACACACACAAACAAACACATACACATACACACATCGACACACACAAACACATAAACACACACACACACACATACACACATTTACACACATAAACACACACAAACAAACACATACACACATTTACACACACAAACACATAAACACACACACATACACACATTTACACACACAAATACATAAACACACATACACACACACAAACAAACACATACACATACACACATTTACACACACAAACAAACAAACACATACACACACAGACATACACATACACACATTTACACACACACAAACACATAAACACACACACATATCGCGAACGTGAATTCGTGTACACGTTGAATGAATTAGAGTGAGTTGGTATACCTGACTGATACACGAGCCCAGGTAACGAAGTATAGCGAGAGTTTAGAAAGAGGTATGATCATCTTTTACTCGCACGAAGTATATCAGGTGAGCGCGCGCGAAACACCTGGATCTCGAGACGCGCGAGGTCAATGACGTGAAATGAGCACAAATTCCTGGGGATTAAGGGGGAACTCCTCTCGAGGAGGGTGTTGCGGCACTGCATACGCCATACAGGTATGCGAGCAGTAGACGGTGCAGGTAGATGAAAGGTGGAAAAGGTGTCAAGGAGCAAAGCAACCTACACGGTGACGTCATGATGAAAAGGTAACGCTGGATTAATGGATTCCCGAGATGCAAAAATGTCTCGAGGGAAACATTCAGCAGATGTCGGACGGATGGAGACGGAGAGGTGGAGAGAGACGCTCAGCCGCAGGTGAACGGGTTCGAGGGAAATACCTGGTGCGCTCCAGGAGCGCGGGCGCGCCAAATCCAGGAGCTCATTATGGACACGAGCAGGTGCCTCGGAAAGGGTCCTGGTGGGAGTCCGAGGTCTCAGGACTTCGCCGCAACCGGTGGGGCGGCTGTTGCTGCGAATATTGTGCAAATGGGGGTTGGAAAAGGGGAGGGGGAATGGTCGGAGGAGCTGGGGGTGGGGGCGGACATGGGGTGGGGTTGAGTGGAGGGTGCTGCGGGGGGCAGGGTGGGGGAGGCGGTTTAAAAAGGCATTTTGTGGCGTGCGCCGTGGCGTGTTGACGGCTACAAGAGACGCGCTGCTGCACGGGGCCTTGGTGCGACCCTCGCTGGCACCTGGACCCGTCGACCTAGATCGCACGGATAATGGCCTCGCGTCGTCTCACCTTAAGACGGTAGGCGGGTGGGCAAGAAGGGGGCGAGGGACGGGGGGGGGGGGTGCAATGTGCAACTTGCCATCTTGCCACTCTTAGCACGCAATCCGAGTGTGATGTGGAGCACTAGAACACGGTCTTTTACCGTTTACCCAGACCAACGCCGTGCCCCGTTCACTCACTGTACCTTCATCGTACCCACGTCAGACACATGTCGGACTCGCGTCATGCCCACGGCCACAGCGATTCAACACAGCGAAGATGCATCTAAGCATATCTGTGTGCACGTCTACATGTATGTATATAATGTATACATTAATTATATATATCATTATGCATTCTGTATAAGTGCAGCACACAGCTTTCAAATATCTCGGTGAACTAACATTTTACCGGATTTGGCTTCCCTCCAGCAGGTCTAGCGGCGGCACATCGCTGCGGAGGTTCCGAATGTTACACCCTCGTCATATTTACAATAGTACGTACATCCCATATCTGTCTGCTCTGCGGGTTCTTTCTTCATAATTCATAATCCCAGTGCTCTTATCCCACACTCCCCATGACTGCGCTCCCAAGTGAACGCCCCAAGCTTTTGAAGAAAAACCCTCGGTTAGGTGTTAAATGAAATCCCATGACTGCAGTTCTTCTAAACCTCTCCTTTTTTTCTCCCTCCCTCGCTGCCGCGCCCGCCTCAGCCGACTCCTCTGCCCCGCTCTGCGTCAAAGCCTCCGCGTTGCCTCTTACTGCAGAGAGAATGCCACCAAATCTGGGATGTTTCTCCCGTTTCCTTCTTGCTTTTCTTTCTAATGTCCTTCTCTTTCCTACCCCCTCATTTCATACCCAGGAGCCCCCAACCAATGTTCGTTCTGTCTCCCCCACCCTCTTCGATGAGCCACTCACCATTCATCCTGAGCTGAACTCCCAGGTGGCGCATAGCTCTCACCATGTAAACTGCTTTTCACATTCCATTTATACCTCGACCTTGTACTTAGCGCCGCTTTCATCCCATTCTCTTTGAGATCTCCTGCACTTTTTTGGCGCCACCATGGCGAGGTAGGCCCGGCATTCTGCTATGGATTGCCGTTTGAAATGCCACCATCACTGGGTCCAAATTGGGTGAGCGTTGTCGACCCCGAGGTCATTGCTGTGAAATCTGAACCTGGTAATGCACGAAAATGATCGGCACATGATAAGTGTACCTGGATGTGAACTTCAGAGTATTCGTGAACCAAACTTGTGTGGGGGTTATCAGTTTCTGCTTGCGGCCACAACACGTCGAGAATTGTACTTCAGTGGTGCCGTGCAATTGGTATAGTGATCGTGAAGATTTGATAAATGTCTGAACCATGTTTTGTTGAATTATTTGGATCCCTTGTTTCCTCTCCTTATCGCTATTCCTCTGCTTCCTTCCAAGCAACGCTCATGCCCTCTGCCCACCTCTGTCTCACTCAAACTTCCTTACTTGTAGTATTATCTAATTTGACAAACCATGTTATATCATGGTATATTAAACTGTTTTGGTTCGATGAATATATATATATATATATAATTATATATATATATATATATAGTGTGTTACAAGGAAGAGTACCTTCTGTATCAGCATCCTGAGGGTACGTCACATGACTTGTCACTTCCTGTCCCTCTGTGTCAGGTAGCAATACCTATATAGCTTGCAGTCTTTTTACGCATCTTCCTTTCATCCTGCACAATGCCTCCAACCCTGCCAAGTTCACGTACTTCTTTATATACCCATATGAGTGATAGACCGTTATGGAATGTAAAGAAGTATGTATATTTGGTTTGGGGGACTCATCGGTGGAGTTTCTTTATTTTATTTTTTCTTGATTAGGCGTAGTGTTTTCTATATGAGACTTGTTCGAGGGCATTGTGATCAAATTGTGCTCCTTTAGGCATGCACGTGCTGTGTGTAGCTTTAGTAGTTCAAATTACTCATGGGGTTGAAAGGCAGTTGCCAGCTGCTGACAGCTGGCCAAGGAAGGAAATATGATATAGAATGAGGGAGCCATTCCAGCTTCCCAAAAGGGGTAAAGCCTGCAGTGCAGTAGTAATTGTTCTCTAAGGGGAAAGGAAAAGTTTCATCAGAAAAAGTTTTGTGAAGTAACTTATGGTTTTGGAGCATGCTTCAAAAGTACTTTTTCATTTGTTAAGATTTTTCTTTTTTGATTATTTTTTGAATTTTCTGATTTCTTAGTTGAGATTTCCTCCCGACCCACCCCAGGTTTGCTTAGCAGAACAGTTCTTACATACACACCCTCAGTCGACGTCATGCAGCTCCATGCATCACTCGATCTCAAAGTATGATTTCCTAAATCCTTCTCTTTCCCCTGGAGACCTTCACGGCTCCCTTGCCTCTATCCCTGTGGCATGTGCTGGGCAGGCGCGCACATCAATCGGTGGCTTAACACCGTGACAGGTGGTCACGCACCCCCCTCCCTATCCTCACTTCTCCCACCCCTGTTCCCTAAGCCCCAATGTCGTCCCAGCTCACCCTACTCGAAGTGACCCCTACACAAGCAGGACTTATTGGCCACCCAAAAATAGCCACCCCGAGCACCAATCTTTCACCATACCGAGGCATGAGGTATGAGCTAGTTCTGGAACTCCGCACAAGCATCGTAGATCACTTGTGTGATGCCAGACTTAAATCAAATCCTGAAACTAATGATGAAAATAATCACAATAATCATCATATCATTTTTTTTTGCAATTACCGACATTTATAAAGCACTTTAGCAATTCCATGACTTTCACAACTGCAACTAAACCACGTTCCCTCTTGGTTTGTCAACTACAGTGGAATCTCATCTCGTACGTTTTTGGTGCGTTGAGTGCCGATACATTTCTGTTCCTACGGTTCAGGGTCGGGCCCCCACGCTCCGCCCACTTGTAAAGTAGTTCCACTTACATACGCCTTTTTATAACTCAGGCGAAGGTGCCTGAAACAAATTTTCTCGAAATTCAATTTAAAAAAATTGAAATATCAAAAATATTTGTATTAAAAAAAAGCAAATTTTTTTTTTTAAAAATATCAAAACTTAAAATAAAATCAAAAAAAAAATATCAAAATTTTAAAATATATCAAAAATTCCGATTTTCATTGAAAATAATGACTGTAGTTTTGTACAAAGTAAAATGATGTATAGAGGCATGACAAGCCTGGAGGATCAATTTCTCTCATTCTGCAGAAGTTATGGCTCATGTAATAGTTTACTGGTGCGCACTACTTCGTTTAAAGCGTGCATGCTCGTTCTGTTTAAGCGCGTGCTAACCAATATTACAGGTTTTTTGTTTCAACTCCTAAGGTTTGTGTGCATGTGTAATCCGTGCTGTTACTACAATGTGCCCACTGTTGTGTAAGCAAGCCTTGCGGCTTTACATTTCGGAGATGTCATGGCTCACTTGATGCTCAGTAAGTTTCACATCCTCAACCAGCCCATGAGTTATTAGCACGACTTGCTCGTTAAGACGTGGCAATGTGGTGGCAAATATCAAAGAGCATGCTCCATGCTGAACACACATTTTATTGCATCAGTTAGAAGATTTAATATAATTTAGTCATTATGCTTCATTTTCATTGTAATGAATCACACACAAAGTGCAAAGCAAAGCACATGATTATATCTTTGTTAAAATTGGCTTTGGATGACACCTGAAATGCCACCATCAACTGCGTGTGTGTGTGTGTGTTTGTGTTTGTGTGTGTGTGTGTGTGTGTGTGTGTGTGTGTGTGTGTGTGTTTGTGTGTGTGTGTGTGTGTGTGTGTGTGTGTGTGTGTGTGTGTTTGTGTGTGTGTGTGTGTGTTTGTGTGTGTGTGTGTGTGTGTGTGTGTGTGTTTGTGTGTGTGTGTGTGTGTGTGTGTGTGTGTGTGTGTGTGTGTGTGTGTGTGTGTGTGTGTGTGTGTGTGTCCAGGCTGGGTTTGAATCTCAGCCCAGCTATAAACCGTAATTCTGGTGTTTTGCATGCAGGGCGATCATCCCTCAGATGGACCTTTAACTCGGTCGGTGTCCTGTATGGTAGCATTAGATGGTGAACATTAAAATGCCACGGTGTCCTTCACGAAGAGTAAGCGCGCTATCACGGGTACCCTGAACAAATTACAAATCGTGCACACTCATTCGAGTATCCTGAGTCGGAGTGGTGACCCGTCCACGATCGGAATCTTTGCCAAGAAACTGCTTGGGCAGAACTGATGCTTTGTGTACAGCATAATGAATGAATGATATACTGTATATATATATATATATATATATATATATATATATATATATATATATATATATATATATATATATATATCACAATCACCTCACACTATCACGATATGTATATATGTCACAAACAATCACCTCATACTATCACCATATATATACACCATATATATATGGTGATATATCACAATTGGTGAACAATTGGTGAATATATCGCAATCACCTCATACTATCACCATATATATATATATATATATATCTGTGCAGTGTCTGTCTGGTGTTGTGTTATGTTGTCTTGTCTTGTTTTGCCTTGTCACTGAACGACTCCCTCAAACTTTTGTGAAATCGTACCAAACTTCTGGTATGCACATATCTCTCCCGTCGGTATGTCCTAAGGGTATTATTTTTGAAAAAATTTCGTATTTATTTATTTATTTATTTTGGAGTTTTTTGGGGAAAAAAAAATTTTTTCAACTTCAATTGTTTATAAAATGTGATATCACGTATATTACAAATACATTTGTGCAAAATAATTGTTTGAATTATGATTGGTTTAAACCATGACAAAACGGCAACTCGGGTACAGTCATTTATCTATATATCTACACATCTGGGCAGTGTCTGTGTTGTCACTTAACGACTCCATCAAACTTTTGTTTCCGTGGTTGTGAAGTGTTTTTAATAACGTTGTGGTGGTTTTGAATCACGTGGTGGTGAGGTATTTTGAATTATGTGGTGGTGAGGTGTTTTTAAATGACGTGGTGGTGAGGTGTTTTTAAATCACATGGTGGTGAGGTGTTTTGAATTACGTGGTGGTGAACTATATATAATTACGTGGTGGTGAGGTGTTTTGAATTACGTGGTGGTGAGGTGTTTTGAATTACGTGGTGGTGACGTATTTATAATTACGTGGTGGTGAGGTGTTTTTAATTATGTGGTGGTGAGGTGTTTTGAATTAGTTGGTGATGAGGTGTTTTGAATTACGTGGTGGTGAGGTGTTTTGAATTACTTGGTGGTGAGGTGTTTTTAAATGACGTGGTGGTGAGGTGTTTTTAATTTCGAGGCTGTGAGGTGTTATTATTACGTGTTTTATGGCTGTGAGGTGTTTTCAATTTCGTGGTGGTGAGGTGTTTTTAATTTCGTGGTGGTGAGGTGTTTTTATTACGTGTTTTATGGCTGTGAGGTGTTTTAAATTACGTGGTGGTGAGGTGTTTTGAATTATTTGGTGGTGAGGTGTTTTGAATTACTTGGTGGTGAGGTGTTTTAAATTACGTGGTGGTGAGGTGTTTTGAATTACTGGGTGGTGAGGTGTTTTGAATTACTTGGTGGTGAGGTGTTTTGAATTACTTGGTGGTGAGGTGTTTTGAATTAGTTGGTGATGAGGTGTTTTGAATTACGTGGTGGTGCGGTGTTTTGAATTACTTGGTGGTGAGGTGTTTTGAATTACTTGGTGGTGAGGTGTTTTGAATTAGTTGGTGATGAGGTGTTTTGAATTACGTGGTGGTGAGGTGTTTTGAATTACTTGGTGGTGAGGTGTTTTTAAATGACGTGGTGGTGAGGTGTTTTTAATTTCGAGGCTGTGAGGTGTTATTATTACGTGTTTTATGGCTGTGAGGTGTTTTCAATTTCGTGGTGGTGAGGTGTTTTAAATTTCGTGGTGGTGAGGTGTTTTTATTACGTGTTTTATGGCTGTGAGGTTTTTTAAATTACGTGGTGGTGAGGTGTTTTGAATTATTTGGTGGTGAGGTGTTTTGAATTACTTGGTGGTGAGGTGTTTTAAATTACGTGGTGGTGAGGTGTTTTGAATTACTGGGTGGTGAGGTGTTTTGAATTACTTGGTGGTGAGGTGTTTTGAATTACTTGGTGGTGAGGTGTTTTGAATTAGTTGGTGATGAGGTGTTTTGAATTACGTGGTGGTGAGGTGTTTTGAATTACTTGGTTGTGAGGTGTTTTTAAATGACGTGGTGGTGAGGTGTTTTTAATTTCGAGGCTGTGAGGTGTTATTATTACGTGTTTTATGGCTGTGAGGTGTTTTCAATTTCGTGGTGGTGAGGTGTTTTTAATTTCGTGGTGGTGAGGTGTTTTTATTACGTGTTTTATGGCTGTGAGGTGTTTTAAATTACGTGGTGGTGAGGTGTTTTGAATTATTTGGTGGTGAGGTGTTTTGAATTACATGGTGGTGAGGTGTTTTAAATTACGTGGTGGTGAGGTGTTTTGAATTACTGGGTGGTGAGGTGTTTTGAATTACTTGGTGGTGAGGTGTTTTGAATTACTTGGTGGTGAGGTGTTTTGAATTACTTGGTGGTGAGGTGTTTTGAATTACTTGGTAGTGAGGTGTTTTGAATTACTTGGTGGTGAGGTGTTTTGAATTACTTGGTGGTGAGGTGTTTTGAATTACTTGGTCGTGAGGTGTTTTGAATTACGTGGTGGTGAAGTGTTTTGAATTACTTGGTGGTGAGGTGTTTTAAATTACTTGGTGGTGAGGTGTTTTGAATTACGTGGTGGTGAGGTGTTTTGAATTACGTGGTGGTGAGGTGTTTTGAATTACGTGGTGGTGAGGTAATTATAATTATGTGGTGGTGAGGTGTTTTAAATTACTTGGTGGTGAGGTGTTTTAAATTACTTGGTGGTGAGGTGTTTTGAATTACTTGGTGGTGAGGTGTTTTGAATTACGTGGTGGTGAGGTGTTTTGAATTACGTGGTGGTGAGGTGTAATCGTCCCAAACTTCCAGTCTGCACCTCCCCCTCCCGTATGTATGTGCTGAGGGATTCATTTTTGAATTTTATATATTTTTTCAACCTAAATCTTCAACCTAAATTGTTTATAAAAATGTAATATCACAAACACTACAAATACATTTGTGCAAAATAATTGTTTGTATTATGATTGGTGTAAATCATGACAACACAGCAACTCAGGTACAGTCATTATCCTCAGCTAAAACAAGCCCGTTCCTCAGTAACGACGCCGAGCCAAGCTGGTATATATATATATATATATGTCACAAACACCTCATGCTATCACCATATATATATATGTGTGTGTACTTGGACTAACCTACACTGAGCACCTTCCATTGTGGTGGTTAGCTTGATGTTGGCCTAACGGTTCAGGCCGCTTTTTATGATCTTAGACTCTTGTGTTTTTCCACTGTCATGCTGTTGAATTAACACCAGGTGGGTTGACTCAGTCTGTCCATCCTTCCGAGGTCTGCAAAACGAGTACCCGCTGATTCGTAACAGGGGCACTGCATGAGCGGCACACCCTCGCTTCCAGAAACGATGCCACAGGCTACATATGAAGCGACAACATTCCAGTTGTTTCATCAGAGACACACCTGTGATTTTTGCATCGCGGCTGAAAATCCTCTCAAGACACTTGCTGATGCAAATGGTGGAAGATACTTGAAGAGAGATGCGCAGGTAGAGTTCTTCATTTTATTGAGTCAATCTACATATAATGTCCACAAAAGAGGAGTGCAGAGACAGTGAAGGGACGTTGAATGAAGAGGAAGAGAATGAGACGTTATGCAGGACGAGAAGGAAAGTGGGCGAAGTTTAACAGGAGAAGATTCTGAGTGCATCGGACGAAGGTGATGTAAAAGGCACATATGCGTGGAAAGGTCAAAACTCCGTTATTTTACACACCGAATATGTAGATAGCCCTGTAATGAATTCGGTAAAATATAAATCATTGCAGGACCGCTTCGAGGCGTTGGGAATGCTGGAGTGTTGTATTGGATTTATCGTCTTATGGGAATGACCTTGTTGTGAAAATAACAGTAATTGTCAAGCAAACCATGAGATCTACAACCATTTTAACAACACTCGGAAATAATAACATAATTACTTGTCTAGACTCGCTATGCCATCGCCAACGATGGGAATGGAGGTGATTTTGGGCTTTCGCGTCATGTCGCCGCCTTCCATGTTTTAACCAAACGCTGGTGGCCGGTTGGAAATTGCAGCGGCCGCTCTCAAGAAAGTGTCGGAAACAGAAGCGGTGACGTTTCCCACCACGTCACTCTGCTGCCATTCCGAAGCATTGTCACCAAGAAGCACCGAGAGCTTACGAAACTCCGAGGTGCTGCCAACACTCACCGCAACATGCCTAAAACATACAACTCACCCGGCGACAGCCCTGTGTGTGTCGTCTGTCGAGGAGCCTTGCTGGCTTTGGCAACGCTCAGCAGGTCAAAGCCAAGAAGATTTTGGCACCGGCTCGACTTTTTTTCGACCTAAAAGCGAAGATGAAGACAGCGAGCTGCTTGTTTGCAAACACGCGAGCATGATCGCCAGGAAAGGGTCCGAGCCAAAGCAGGTCCAATTAAAAAAGGTGCACCTTTGGTTTGCTTGCGGAAAACAGAGACAGATTTGTACAGCGGTGTCACGGATCCTATGGCAAAAGAATTGGGGACAATTGTTGAGTAGAGTGGCAAAAACTACCGCTGTTGTTAAATGCTCCAACCACAAGGGGCCATATGCGTATGATGTATGTGGAAGGAGCAAATCCTCCATCTTCTCTAATATATATATATATATATTTATATAATTTACATCTTCTCGCCTTACTCCGATATCCTCACAATCTCCTTAGTTCTTGCCCACATCCTCCCCTTTATCTACCCTCTGCATTTACCATTCCATTTACAACATGCATTTTCTCAATTTACAACCTCAGGTATAAAAAAAAACTACTCCTAAGAAAAGTTTTGAAAAAATCAAAAAATTTGAATTTAATTAACGAAAATTTGAAAAGTTAAAGTTAGTTATTTTCCCTACGAAGAAAGAACCCACTCTAACCAAGATTAGTCTTCCACTCCCAAAGAAAACCCTCATGCCAAATGTGATTGCACAATCCTAACTGTCAGTCCTGGGCAGTTGTTTCACTCCCCCTTCAGATGGACACCTCCTCTGACAAAGTAGATTAAATGACTTCGCAATATGTATAAGAATGAAACAGTAGTAGGTCTTCAAGGGGGCACTCAAACATTTATTGGAAACATTTACTTATTAGGCCAAAAAATGGCAACACTAAGTATATATATAATTACATATATACATATATACCTCGTTACGCTTACTTGGGTTGCCATGGACTGTTGTTATTGCTATTCGTAGAACTTTTTAAGCAGCACTCTTATTTTAATTATTATTTTTTATCTTTTATATTCCACTAAATCCGTCAGTGGCCTTTCAAGTTGTTCTACTGTTGGCCTACTAACAAATAATTGTCCTGAGTTTTTGTTTTCTTTATGTTGACATCTCAACAACTCTACTTCCAAAGCCTGTAGCCATGAACACGACTTCCAAAAAGTTAGTTGGTAAAGTGCGAAAGCTTTGCGTACGTGGATTTAGTGGTGTACGAGTCCAGCTGTCCCTCGTTATTAGTTATGGCTTTTTCAGTAGGCAGCGATTATGTCGTTTTCATCTCGGAGAGTGAAAGGAAATAAGCGAAAGCGTGTTTTTGGCTGTTTCGGAGTTGAACGTTGCTCAACACTGACCGACCCCGAAATTTGCACCATGCTTGAGCAAAGATGGGTTCCAACAGAAAGGGGCATTTTCCTCTCACTGCCTGTTTTGTATTACACTGCTCCACCATTTAATCTGATCAACAGGGCCATTGCTCAATGCCATTGCATGCCACCAGAACGTCCACCCGCCATTCCCCTCCAAAAGGAAAAGCATCGCCAGCACCGTCGGGACTTTCTTTTAAGGGAATTCTCAGCAATGCCCAAAATGTACTCGAGCACTTGAAAGCATGGTGAGATGTGTCAAGCCAAAATCTTCGTATTTTGGTTGTGACTCTTTTTAGTGGTTGTGCGCTAGCAGGATAGCCAAGTGGTACGTATATTTGTTTCTAAGCTTTAAACTGTCATGCTGGTGTTTTGCAGGCAGGACGAGTCATCAATGTGTGTGCCGTCCCTTGAAAGGACGTTAAACCGGGCATCCCGTCTGCCGGCATTAGTTGGTGGACATTAAAGATCCCGCGGTGTCCTTGGTGAAGGGTAGGTGAGCTCTCGCCACCACCGAGTTCAACTTTCCTGTCCTAATTACTCCTGGGAAGGCAATAGCAAACCACCCGGTATAACCATTGCCAAGAAACTGCACTATCAGCTCTAATGCTCTGTAAAGAATACGTACGTATCATCATCATCATCATCATCATCATAGTGGTCATAGAGGCAGGTAGGATTCAGGATGATAAGAATACATTTTAGCCATTGCTCCTTTGTACGTTGTTGTTTCGTCAAGCTATGAGAGTATAGTTGTGTAGTTGTTGTCCATTTGTGTACAATCACTCTTGTGATAGTGTGAAAGCATCTTCCACCCCTTCTTCCAAAACACCCCCTCCCTTCCTCGCCCCCTCACCCATTTCCACTTCTTTCACCATCGTTCGGAACACAATGTCTGCCGGACACAATAAAATCATTGTCAATGGTACATTTGTGTATTGGACATTTCAGTTGCACTGGGATGACACCGACACACCATATGTGATATTTTGTGAATTGGTACTGTCTATCTCTTTGGAAATCTGTCTTTCTGTCTGTTTTCTCTTGGTATTGATTAAGTTGTTGCACATGTGTACTTCACAGTGCTCCCTATCGGTGGTGCTCCAGTCTCTTAAGTTCGTTGAGTTGACCGACTACAAGCGTTGAGGCTCACGGAAGAAGGAAGTGACAAAATGATGGGAAGTAAACGTATTACATTGTGGTGGTGAGAAACAGATGGACATGAAACAGACGGACAAGCAGGATGAGAAGATGTATAAAAGATATACAGGTAATATTGCCTTTAACTGCAGCAGCACGAATGACTATAGGAGGAAGGGAGATGGAGGAGAGGTGAACAGAAGGAATGAGGATGGAGATGTGGACAAGGATTATGTTTGGGAAGATTCAGGGTGTCAGGGAAATGTCACAACCCACATTACTATATCAAAATGACCACCTCGCACTTCACACCCAACCTCCCCTCACTACACACCTTGCCATTCCACGTGGGAACTGCCTACGAGTTTGAATGTTGTTCCAACTCGAATTTGCTTGTGGACAGGACAAGATCCTATGGGACCTTTCAAAAAAAAACCCCTCCAGAAAACCAGGCTATTGGGTGCCAGTACCCAAGCTCTATACTCCTGCCCTAATGTAAGGATTGTATTGCGTAAGCGACATACCGGGCTGACAGGATGGCCTACAGGTATGCATAGTCGCCTTTAAGCTGTCTATCCTGGGTTCGAAGCCTGACCCAGTTATAAACTGTCATGGTGGTGCTTCACAGGTGGGGTGATTTGTGTGCCATCCCTCGGATGGGCGTTAATCGGGTGTCACGTCTGCCAGCATCCGTTGGTAGGCATTAAATGTCCCACCCACAGTGTCCTTCTTTGTTCAGTAAGCAAGCTATCGCCGGCACCATGGCCAAGTTCCAAATTCATACGCTAAACAGCAGCGGGACGCACAGCAACACCCTCAGCCAATGATGCTACCCCGCAGCCTTGTGCGGCATACCCGCACGTCCAGAAATGGCACGGAGGTGTGGAGAGGTGCTGCCCAGGCTAGATAATCTTGTACCATTTGTGTCACTGTAAACACCTTAAAAATTCTCCATCCTTAGAATCCCAGGCGTAGCACCGCGATGTTGTACTATGACGTCATATGTGTATGCCAGTTTGAACATTCCTCATTCCCTGTAAGGTAGATGGACCACCATGGGTACGTAGGAACAGTCACAGCATCACACACTTTGATTGGCATCACAAAGTTCACATCGCTTCATTTCCCCTGGTCAACTTGTGCAAACCTTTCCTCTCACGCAAGCACTTCCGCATCATTTCGAAGCAACGCATTTAATTAATCATTGGATTCTTTTTTCATTATTCATGACTGTTTCCGGAATCCCACAAGGATGTGCTTGCGATGTTTGTCCAAACATTGCTTTCTTGACTGTTGCGACACAGGCCTAAGACACAGTCCATATAGGCCGTCGTTCATCCAAAAATAATGGGCGTAAAACGAGATCGACCTCTGGTTTCAGGAAGTAAACATATTACATAACTTTTCTGTTAAAAACAACCTGCTGAGTGTTCCACGTTGATTTTGAAGTCATTGAAATGTTGATCTGAATCTGTTACCTGCATGGGGAGTGTAGTTGAGATACTTTGGTTTGTAAGTGTCAGTTTCGGGGATGGAGACGGGTAGTTTCGGGATAGATGAGTTACCGTTTGTGCAACCTGATATTTCTATGGATACAGATACTTAAGAAGAACATTTGCCAGTTTATTGCTGTTGCACGTTTGAAAAAGCTTCGACCAGATCTGAAAAATGAAGTCGCCGCTACAGGAGTCGTCGAGATAAATGCTTTGCTGAAGCTGGTAAAATGGAACCAGATCAACTACTCAACGGATTTGGTCCCCTTCAACCAGCTATAGCTGAGCATTAAACACCTCTGGAGCTTCAGAACATCTGCACAACTACTTACAATCCCAAACTACCCTCACACCCCAGGCAGCACCCTCCCAACCACGCGTTTAGTGGTGCAACCTGCAATGCTATGCGTAACAAGTAGGTGACCCTTAAATCTTCAACGACACTTGACCTCATAACACGCTGACCTCTTAAACTTTCCTCAAAGGATATGATATCTGAGCTTCTATATGTTCAGGTGAATGTGCAAATACATCTATACCTTTAAGGCAATGAGCGTCCAGGAGATCAAGGTGTCGTCAAGGAAATAAAGATGAGGAATTGAGGAATGTCTTTCATTTTATAAAACCTTGCCAACACCTGCGGCATGATTTACTTTATTTATTTATATTCCACGATGTCAATATCAGAGCCTTGTACCATTTGTTTTTCGTCATGCCTCTGAGGTTTGGAGAGGGTTAGCCATTACAAGGCCGCACTCTTCCGTTTAACCCTTTCCGGGCATTTATAGGGGCATCGAGGTTCCACGTACTTCTTTTTCATGTCCAGGCCTTTATAGGGCCATGGATGTTCCGGTTACTTCTTTTTTTGGTATTTTCCTTATTGTTATGGTGTTTCTTGGACATCGACTGTACATGGCCCATGTCTAAGCTCCATGAACTCCACTGCACTTGCAGCTGTTTACAACTGTGTTGCCATCCTATCCAAAGCAACTGGGCAAAGCGTCTCCTTTGTAGCGGGCAATCCGACCTAGTTAGACACTCGATTTAATTGATCTGCTCCAACTCCAGTAATCTTCTCGCTTACAAGTGCTCATAATAAGCACTCGAAGCCTCAATTTCCACACCGATTATGAGTGATACTTGTTTTTGAAAACAAAATTAATAGAAACATGAACAATGTAGAGCGATTACTTTGGCTGGCGAGGACCAGGAGGCCAAGGGTGGTGACACGCAGACGGTACTATGGTTTTCCTATTCAATGGGAGTTCACATTCGCCACTTTGGGACTATATGATATATATAGGATTGCCAAAGGATACAAAAATGGTGATGTTGCGGCCAACGAAAAGGACCAAAGCTTCTGATTTTTTTTCCGTCAGTTGTTGGTCGTTCAGATGTAATGATGGTTAACCGAATCCTGTTAGTTTAACTTCACTATCCTTGTTAAACAACCACCGGCAGCACATAGATGTCTATGGTAAATGGTACGAATAATTCACTGTGCTGACTTGCCGATGTTTTTGGTGCTCGGGTTAAACCCAAAAGTCTTTTGCTTCCTCAGCAGTGTGTGTTTTGTTTGCTGCAGGTTTGACGGGTCGAGGATGGAGGTGGGAGAGACGGGCAGGGGCGGTGAGGATGTCAAATGAGAGGGAAATTTCGCTTTAGGCACACTAGACTAGCCAGGCCTCAGGCTTCACCATTCCGATTGTACCTGCACTTCAGGTCAACTTCTTGTACCTCTGCCATTCCCTCATCATCCATCTCCCAAAGTGAGCTCAGCTTTGTCAATGTAGCCGTCTCTGTCATTCCACAGTGGGCCTTGGATATTAAGCAATCGGCCTGGCTAAGTAAGCCAAATGAGAAGCCGGGATACCGTGAAAAATGTCCGCCCGCAGGGAGCTCGTTTGCTTGCAATCAATATTTCCTTTGGCTGAAGATTAATATTGGATGTCACGCATCAGAGAAGGGTGGCAAGTATGTCTAAGTCATTTTTTTTTCTTCCAGAATTAACATGTTCTTGGGAAGCTAAGCCATCATTTATGGAATGGATGACATACACTATTGGAAATAATTTTGGAAACACAGGAGAAAAATGGGCATAAAATGCAAATAACTTGTGATAGAATTGCATTTCATGCGTAAAAATGAAATGCTCCAAGGTACAGTCTTGCGTTGATACAATACCCTGTGATTGGCTATCATGAAAGCAATGAGAAGGGAGCACCTGCAGATGTGCTATAAAAGTATAGGTGGTAGTCATGTATTGTGGTGAATGGAAAAGGTTCCTGGTTCCTGGTTCCTGGGAAGGAAATATCACATGACAAGCATATAATCAAAGGCTACTCCAATGGGGGCAGATTTCAGCCTGACCTTGTTTCAGCAGGAGGTGTATCCAAAACTTTGGGAGGGATACACCAAACTGATACTGTGGACAACAAAAGTGGTCGATGAAGAAATGACACATTCCTCAAAAGTTTATGTCAGAGAACATACCCTGAGTTAGTTACCTATGTGATAGACGACAATCCACTGGAGATCTTGAGATTGACGAAGCTGAAAGTATGGGTGTTGATGTTTTGTCAAGAACAATAACATACACAATAGCACAAAATGATCTCATTAAATGTGTACCTGCCAGAAAACCCTCTTTGTGTATTCAAAGTCGAGGCTCGTGGAAGAACTAGTGCACGGAGTGGATTAGGACGTAACCGGACAAAAGTATCAGTAGAGAGAGGGGTGCACCACCAGCAGAGATGAAGAACAAGATAGAGGGACATTTGGACAACCAATAGATTGGGGGAGGGGCAGAAAAGGACCCATGGGGGTGTACAGGATGGATACAGAAGGAAACTCTCAGGAAGTTCCACAATTGGAAACTAGAACAGCACAGCGTACCTCCACCAGGCTAAACAGTTTACATTTTGTATCCCACTGATAGGCCACATCTGGATTCGGACCTAAATCAAAATCTAATTGGCTTGTTCATGTCACCTAACCAAACCATCCACCTAGTTTTGTCATAATCCATCCAAAAGTTTTTGAGATATCCTGCTATATATCGTTTTTGGCCCGACCACTTAATGGTGAAGAATCACTGAAAAAATAAACGATTTCCATATCCGGATTTACACCAAAATTGAACGAATTCAAATCAATGTCACAAATCCAACCTTTCCCCCAAATTTCGCCCGAATCCATCCACATCCAGATATCCTGTTCACAGACAAACCGACAGACAGATAACAGATAGGGGTGAAAACAAACATAACCTCTGTCCACCTTCGGTGGCGGAGGTAAAAAGAGGAGGGATGGTGAGCATTGATCCCGGATTTCGGGAGTTTCCCCAGGAGGAGGTTCATGGTGGACCATGTGCAGACCAGAAAGGAGGTGGGAGAAGACCAAGAGACCACCAACCAGTCTGCGATGGGAAAGTGATAGACTCGGCTTCAGCCGAGATTCCAATGATCTTGGAGACCTTGGCTTCCACGGCGTTGTAACTGAGCTAGGTGTGAGGCAGGAGCACCAGCCCAGAGGGGAGAACAGTATTCCATTGAGCTGCGGATGAAAGCGTTGAAGGTGGGTAGGTGTTCAGCTCTGACTTTGTATGATGGAGGATGCCCATTCTGCGAGGCCAACTTTGAAATGTGTTTTGGCCAAGAAAGGCCATGGTTGTTAATTGTTAAAGCCGTGGCCGTGGTTGTTAAAGGCCAAACCCTAGGAATTTGAATGACTGACCTTCCTCAAGGGGATTGTTAAGAAAGTAGATAGGAGGGTTTGCCAGACAGTCCTTTCAGAGAGAGATTGTGAAAGTGTGAGATTTGTCACAATTGAAACACACATTCCAAGTGTTTGACCAGCTTGTGATTTTGTTAAGGTCTGAAGAGAGGCAGACGCTGCAGCCTTCCTGTCTGAAGGATGAGGGATGTCACGGCAGAGGGTGGAGTCATCAGCAAATAGATAAAGGGGATTTTCCAGAGAGTGAGAAGGAGTTTTCTGAAGCTGAAAAGAGGCAACCAAACAAAGAGGCTGAAATAGGCAGCAGAAATGAAACAGTGAGACGAACAAACCTGGAAGAAGGTGCTCTTCACAGATGAGTCCAAGATTGAAATGTTTTACAATAATCAACATCAATTTGTTCAAAGTGTCAGACTGGGAAGCGGTATAGCAGCCAGTGTACAACAGCTACAGTGAGGCATCGGGGTTATTTTTTATTTTTTATTTTTTTTCATACAGAATCGAGGCTCGTGAAAGAGCTAACATTTATCACAAAAAAAAAATCTAACAGACAAACAAAATATATAAAAAGAGGGAGCGGTAGACAAGATGGGGAGAGAAGGGTAAGCACACAAACACAAAATTTGAGAGCAGGGACATCGGGAGATGTGTGGGAGGGAGAGGGCTTGTGGGGAGGAGGCGTGGGAAGGGGGGGGGGGGTGGGAGAAGTATAAAACACAAGGACACCAAGGATTTCCAGGAAAGAAGTTGGCATTTTAAAAAGTGGAATTGGGGTGAAATTAGCGGGGGTAGAAAAGATCAAGGTTTTGGATGGGGGAAGATAAGAGATGGTGGTGAACAGCTGTTTTGAAGACCTGGAGGGTGGAGTGGGATTGAAGAGAGTGAGGGAGTTTGTTCCAGAGGCGGGAGAAAAGGGGAATGAAGGTGAGCAGAGAGTCTTGATTTTGGCAGTTTAACCATAAGAGGATGTAGGCAGGTGGATCCATACAATCGTGTGGCGACAAGTCATCTAAAGGTGGTAGAAATTTAAATAAAATTTAAAGGTACGCTGACTGCCGACAGATACAGGCAGGTTCTGATCCATCATGCCATTCCTTCGGGAACACTTCTCTTTTGGCGAAGATTCCTCTTCCAACATGACAACGACCCCAAGCACACGGCCAATTTCCTGAGTACCTATCTGGAATGTAAAGAGGCTGATGGAATGTCGACACAAATGCCTTGACCTGAACAAAATCCTGATATGAGCGTCATTGAGACTGTAAGGAGTTATATATATATATATATGAAGAAGGTCACACGACAACCAAACATTTTGGATAAATTAATTATAGAAGATATTTGGATCAACATTCTGCAGTCGTCCATTGATAAACTCGATAGGAGCATGAAAACTAGGCCTCATGCGCTCTATATAAGCAAAGGCCTCACATACCACATCCGAATGCACTGCACAACGTGTTGTTTATTTATTTATTTGTATATCTTCTGTAATAATACATTGTGTATGTTTTTTGGTGTTGTTTTTGGATGCATGGTCAAGGTTCGTGGAAGAGCCGGACCGGAATGGAAATGGGAAAATACCAAGAGCAGATTAGAAGTGATATGAGATAAAAGCTAGTGAGGGGGTTTTGGGGGTGAAGGGTGAAGATCATAACACATGGGGGTGAAGATCCTGCGCAAAAGCAGAAACACAGCAAGAAGAGGAAGGGAAAAAACCAATAAAGGAACAAACCAACCGACAACTATCAAAAGTAAAGAGGTGATGGAGAAAAATCACAATAACCTTGAAAAAGTGGGAGTGCTTTGGAATGGGATAATTTGGGGGTAGAAAAGATCATGCGCATGGGTGAGGGATGACCAGAGGTAGAGGTGAATTGCTGTCTTGAAGTCTTGGATGGAAGAATGGGGACTGAACAGACTTGGGGAAGTTGGTTCCACATTCGAGAGAAGAGAGGAACGAATGAGTGGAGGTGAGCAGTGAGCCTGGATGTTGGGAGCACCTCTCAGGTTCAACCACTCATTAATCTGTGCATATCCTGTGTATGTTTCCCGAATTATTTCCAATACTATGCATTATCTAAACTTCCAAGACAAGATTTATTTATTTTTTCATCCCTTTTTGGCAATATTAATATTTGCCAAAAGTATTGTGGGGAGAAACTTCAGAGTGAGAGGAGAAATTGTTTCATGCAATAAAAAGCTTTGGCCTCCTATGACGTATCGTTTGCTGCCGTTTTAATTATCGGGCATTGTCAATGCTGTTCATCGTTGTTGGAGTAACACATCATCACACCTACGGTGCACTTTTATAAATGTTGGCTAGGCATGCCGATGGCCGACACGTGATTGCATCATTCACAGGCCGAGACTACAAATGCGATCGTTGGCTGAATTTAGGGTATCAATATTCTTTTGGCCAAACCTTCTCCCCCTCCCGCATCCTCCCATTCCCATCCTTCCTCCCCCCACTCTAACCGAGCCGACCCCTCCTACTACACTGTCTCCATCCTCTTGCACTAGAGCGGCCCATATACTGCTGAGAAAGCCTGGCATGCATAATTAATAAAGACATCGGCGGATGGCTGCTGCGCGAGAGGGGACGGCGCGTGCAAAGCTATATCGACTCGTCGATGTCCGCAGCGCCCGCTCGGGGGCGTCTAAAGATGCATTTCCTGCCATTACTATTTGGCTAATGCAGCGCGGTGTGCGTGTTGCGAGCCGAGGAGGGACAGAGAGAGAGAAGACATGGGAGAGGGCAGTGGAGAGGAAAGAGAGAGAGGGGAAGTGAGGGAGAGAGAGTGAGTGTGAGAGTGAGAGAGAGTGTGAGAGAGAGGGAGAGTGAAAGAGTGAGAGAGTGTGTGAGAGAGAGAGTGAGAGAGAGAGGGTGAGAGAGAGTGGGAGAGAGAGAGAGAGAGTGGGAGAGAGAGAGTGTGAGAGAGAGAGAGAGAGAATGAGTGAGAGTGTGAGAGTGAGAGAGAGAGTGAAAGAGTGAAAGAGTGAGAGAGTGAGAGAGTGAGAGAGAGAGTGTGTGAGAGTGAGTGAGATAGACAGAGAGTGGGAGAGAGAGTGTGTGAGAGTGAGTGAGATAGACAGAGAGTGGGAGAGAGAGAGAGAGTGGGATAGAGAGAGTGAGTGAGTGAGGAGAGTGCGGGAGTGAGAGAGAGTGAGTGATTGAGAGAGAGAGAGAGCGAGAGTGAGAGAGAGTGAATGATTGAGAGAGTGTGAGTGATTGAGAGAGAGTGAGTTTTTTTTTTTTTTTTTTTTTTTTTTTGTATACAAGATCGAGGCTCGTGAAAGAGCGAACATTAATCACACAGAAAGACAAACCGACACATAAAACATATAACATCGGGAACGGTAGACAAGATGGGGGGAGAGGGGGAAGGAGAGGGGGAAGGAGTGAGAGACAGTGTGTGATTGTGAGTGAGTGATTGAGTGAGAGAGAGTGAGAGTGAGTGATTGAGAGAGAGTGTGTGAGAGTGAGAGAGTGTGAGAGTGAGAGAGTGAGTGAGAGATCTCTGTAACCCTGTGCGGTGCAGGAGCAAAGGCACTTAAGAAGCTAACAGACGATAAACGTCGGTCGCGAATGTATGCCTGACTCCCAGTCCCAAGCCATCATCCTCCTTTCTATATTTTCCTATCTCACAACTATTCGTGAACAAATAATTTGATCAGAGCATACCTGGCAGATCCTTTGTCCGGCAGGATGGTGCAGAGGTAGCTTCCTTTTACCTTTGATCAGTGCTAGTTTGTGTTCCATTTCCGACCCCTAACATTTGGCCTGCTGCGTCACAGACAAGGTGTTGCATCATAAAATGCACGGTCCGGATGATATAATAAGCCGAGTCTCCCGTATGCCAGCAATAGTTGGTGGACCTCAAAAATCCCACAGTGCCTTATGTGAGTTATCAGCAGCACCTTGAACAAATTACAAATTTCTGCCACCATCACGAGTCAAATGCCACCAAGTCTGGCCAGCCGGTGCATGAAAGATCTGGCCCAAAAACATCCGTCACACCAGACCCCGCAAGAAGTGGGAATAATTGGAGCAGTGGAAGTAGTAGTATTAGTAGTGGTTTTGTTGGAAAGGCTTTGGAGGATTGCGCTCAGGGCGCAGGAGAGTTCAGGCAGACATGAGTTAGTAGTAGTAGTTGTAGTAATGGTCAGCAGATCCTGTTCGGGAAATTGATACCAACTGGAACAGGGTGTAAGGAGGTTTCGCTGTAGTCATATTGGCATGCGCTCACGTTTCAACCTCTAGGGGTTGGTACTCACAAACGGTGCGCCTGCCCGCTGATTACGCACTTTCTGCAGGGAGGATGAGCAAGCCATAAGCGAGCGAGGAGGCCTTGAGAGAGGGAGCATAAGCACGCGAGAAGCCATGTGCGAGGAGCCTCGGCAGGGGCATCGGGAGGGGCATCGGGAGGGGCCTCGGCAGGGGCATCGGGAGGAGTCGCGGGTAAAATGAGAATGGGTGAGAACGCTCGCTGAGTCGTTTCGCTCCATCACAGTTATCTGGATTGGGAAGCTTCCCTTGCACTTCACCGGCGATTCATCGCAGCACGGAAGCAGTTTTCTTGGCAAAGTGTGATAATGTGAATTAGCGTCCATTTTTATGAGCTCTGTTCATTTTACAGCTTCTCTTTGCTCAACGGAAAGATCGGCCTCTTATGAGATATATGGGCGAGCGGATCGTGATTTTATTACATTGAACCTCGATGATTCTTCAACCGGCTACAATTGTCATATCATTTCTTTAAAACAAAGATCCAAGGTTCATGTAGGAGCCAGAATATGCATCACCTCTAGGACAAGAACATTATGAAACGGTATGAATTACAAAGAGATCATCAGAGAATGGACAGTATACTGGATTCGAAAGTTTAAGATGTCAGTTTCATGAGCAGCTGGGAACGCCAAGAAGTTGATGAGGAATTGCGTTCATGATGTTTTCTAATAATTGCATCCTTGCAATGAATCGTTTAACACGATTGCGTTTGATTCCAATTTCCAACTCGACTGAAATGGTTTCCCTTTGCCAAAGGAAGTGTGTAAAACGAACGCTTCGTGACCGCTGAAGTCAACATCGGGTCTCATCATGCAAAGCGATCGCAGAGAATTGACCGATGAAGGCCAACAAGGGCTGAATCTGCCAGACAATGTAAGCTGGAAGATGTGTCGGAGTCCGACTGCCTCCCTCAATTAGGACAACTCATTTGGCTGCTGAATCTTGCTGTGATCGCCAAACCAAAGCGCCATTCATCTTGCCAAGCTGTCGATGGCTCTCCGGATGTGCTTACACCTCTACCCTGTACCTGCCACGACCATTCCAGCCCTGCTTTACTTTCAATAACTTCAAGCAAGGCCATGACAATAATAGAGATCAGAAACTACATGTACTCTATTGTATTTAAACCACCTGAGGACAAGTGTGACTTCCTTTTCCTACTTGGGTCGCTCAAAGATTTCTACAAACAAGATATTCACAATAGTCGCGACACGCCAAGGTTTGTTTTTACCTCTGCCACCGAAGGTTGATGGAGATTATGCTTTCACCCATGTCTGTCTATCTGTCTGTCTGTCTCTCTGTCTGCCTGTCTCTCTGTCTGTCTGTCTCTCTGTCTGTCTGTCTCTCTGTCTGCCTGTCTGTTTGTTTGTTTGTGAACATAATATCCCAAAAAGTTGTCAACGGATTCGGACGAAATTTGATGGAGAGGTTGGGTGTGTCACAAGGATGAATTGGTTAGATTTTGGTGAAGATTCGAGTGTGGATCCAGGTCAGAGAATTTTTTAAAGTGATTCTTCACCATTGAGTGAAGAGACTAAAACCCATATATAGCACGGTATCCCACAAACTTGAGGGCGAATTCGGATGAAATTTGATGGAGAGGTTGGGTGTGTGACAAGGAAGAATTGATTCGATTTTGTTATAGATTTGAATGCAGAACCAGGTCAGATAATTTTTTAAAGTGATTCTTCACAATTGAGTAATGAAGAAACAAAAAACCAATGGTGGACACACAATTTCTACCAATGTTAATTATGGTAATTAGAAGACAGAACAGGCCAAACGTATCAATTTACCATCGAAATCAAGTATCCTATGCTAATCCCAAAAAATGTAAGTGTTTTGATTGCCATTAGTGTGCCTATTCTATTTGCCAAGATCCTAACTTCACACTCATCGTTCCCTATACACAGTACTTATTTTTTTTCTTTTTTTCTTTTTGTATACAAGATCGAGGCTCGTGAAAGAGCGAACATTAATCACACAAAAAGTCAAACTGACACATAAAACACAAAAATAAGGGAAGCGGTAGACAAGATGGGGAGAGAGTGGGCAGGACACAAACACAACATTTGAGAGCATGGACATCGGGAGAAATGTGGGAGGGGAGGGCTTGGGGGGGACGTGGGAGAGGTATAAAACATATGGACACTGCAAGGACTTCCAGGAAAGAAGTTGGAATTTCAAAAAAAGTGTGCCAGGGGTGAATTAGCGGGGGTAGAAAAGATCAAGGTTTTGGATGGGGGAAGATAAGAGATGGTGGTGAACAGCTGTTTTAAAGACCTGGAGGGAGGAATGGGATTGAAGGGAGAAAGAAAAACAGCGTGTTGTAATAAACCACTGAATAAAACACTGCAGGGGAAAGTTTAAACATATTTAAACAGAACCGTGAAGAACAGTCTTATATTCACAAAGATACCAATGGGGAGAGGGCCTTGAGGGACAAGAGGGCCTTGAGGGACAACCACGAGTCACTTGAACAGGGCAAAAGGTGGAAGGCAAGGCGATAATTGTGGCGGGGTGGGACAGCGCACGTGGACAGAGGCGCACGGTGGGACAAAAGCACACGAGGAGAAAGGGAAATAACAGTTGTTGTTTTTTTTTGGGGGGGGTGGGGGTTACAACGTTAGACAAAGAGTAGATGTTCGGGGAAGTTTGGGGGAGAAGGGAAAATCTAAAAACCGAGCCAAAACAGTGAAGGAAGGAACAAACTTCGACGGGGGGAGCCTGAGGCAAGGCCGCACACGCGCGGCAAACAGAAACGATTAATTTATGAAAGACTAGCAGAAGTACCCGGCATTGCCGGGCAGGGGAGGGGAGTGGAGGGGGAAGGGGAGGGGAGGGGAACGGGGGGGAGGGGAGGAGAGGGGGGGAGGGGAGAAGAGGGGGGGGGGGAGAATAGGGGGGAGGGGAGGGGGAGAGCGGGGGAGGGGGAGGGATGGGAGGGGGAGTGGGAGGGGGGAGGGGGAAAGGGAGGGGGAGGGGGAAAAGGGAGGGGGAGGGGGAAAAGGGAGGGGGAGGGGAAAAAAGGGAGGGGGAGGGGAGAAGGGGAGGGGGTAGGGTGGAGGGGGAAGGGAGGTGGAGGGGAGGATGGAGGGGGGAGGGGGAAGGGGGAGGGAAGGGGAGGACCAGTCAACAATGACGTTGCAGTTCTCATGGTCGGAGAGCAGCACAACAATCGCGACATCGTCCTGCATCTTCGCAACAGCACGAAGCGGATTTGGAGACTCACCGATCCTGTGACGCCCTCCAGTACCGGCGTTGCTGGGCAGGGGAAGGGAGACCCGTACATTCCCAACCCGTACATTCGCCCTCTCGACTCAAGCTCACTCGGACAAAAGCCTCGCACAAATTACACCGTGAAGGCCCAATGGCCATGTCTATGCCACAAATCAAGTACGTGAGCGAGTCGGGCGCACTGAATTGAAAATATATAGAACGTTCATACTCCGTGAAAAGTGAAGCCGCCGTGTCGCCATCTTGGTTAGCACGACTCGACCAACTCGCTTCGCGGATCTCGTTTGTTTTGAACGTGCGAATTACGTGCGAACGCGTAACTGTGAGTTTATGGCGGCAAGGAGCATCACGTGATCGCTCTGAGTGAATCAGCGCGCTGCTCTGCCACCTGATCAGATTCCGTGTATAATATATCTCGCTGAAATGCGCAGAGGTAAATATGAATAAAAAATATGGATCTCATAAAGATGAAAGAAAAAAAAACCTATGTGGTGTGAATGGCAATGTTCCTTGCTGAAATGTGAGAAAACGCAATCGCTTTTCGCTCTGAAATACGTGCGAACGCGTAACTGAGTTAATGGCGGCAAGGAACATCACGTGATCGCTCTGAGTGAATCAGCGCGCTGCTCTGCCACCGGTCAGATTCCGTGCATAATATTCCTCGCTGAAATGCGCTGAGGTAAAAATATGGTAAAAAAATATTATGAAATATTTTTTTTTAGGTCGGCCATGTTCTTCCCAGGCTCAATGGCCATGTCTATGCCAACTATCAAGCACGTGAGCCTCTCCGTTTAGGAGTCTATCGGTAACATTACACACACACAAACTGTGTTTTATATATACTAGGGCATGCCCGTACTATATATAAGCTAGGACGTGCCCGTACGTGGGTGCCCGTTCCTTGCCAAAAAAAAAAAAAAAAAAAATTTGTGTAGGGGTGTGTGTGTGTAAACATCCTAGGGCGTGCCCGTACGTGGGTGCAAAAAAACATGCGTGCAAACAACAACAACAAAAAAAAACTTTGAAACCACGTGACAGTAACGACCACAGAACCCCCCCCTCTATTTACATGAATGGTTTGGTCCATTCGCAACGACCACAGAACCCCCCCCTCTATTTACATGCAATGGTTTGGTCCAAAGCGAACGGCTTGCAGTGTTTGGTAAAGAAATCGCCATAGCTCGGTAACTACTTCTCCGATTAATATGAAACCTTGAAAAGGCACATCCTCGGGTCCCCAGCAATATACCTGGCAAGTTTAAAGTATATCGGACCGGTAGTTGTCGAGAAACAGCGGTCACAGACAAACATACACACATACACACATACACACATACAAACACACAGAGATTAATGGAATTATAGATAGATATAGATAAACACCGAGAAACTTCCAAGGGGCACACTATGGGTTCACAAAACGAAAGATAAATGCAGTTTCGACAAAATACAATTGTGAACAATAATAATAATAATAATTCATTTATTTTGTATAGCGCTTTTCCAGAAGCCCAAAGGCGCTTTAACAGAGTAGAAAACATAATGCATAACAATACATGAAAACAACAATTGCAAAAAGACAAGAATCAATAGGGAAATATTTAAAGCAAAAGGAGGGAGAAGGAGAAGAGATAGTCAGGGGTTAAATGCTGTGGGTTGAATGTTGAATGCAGTGTTGAACAGGTTTTAGTCTTTAGTGATGTTTTGAATGTGGTGAGTGAGGAGGAGTCTCTGATGGTGTGAGGTAGTGAGTTCCAGAGGGTGGGATGACTTAATGACTTAACTTAACTTTGACTTAACTTTGAAAACGTGGAGACTGTGTACAGCTTCGAAAATCCGTGACGTCGTCTCCAAGATCTCGCGAGATTCTAATATAATAATCCAGGGACAGCAAGAGCAAATCGTGGTCAGGTAGGAATATATTGCTTTATTTGCAGCAAACATAGTTCATTTGTGTCAGCAGTAATAATACATTTTTGGCAGATGCAGACGAGGATGTTGCTCAACATGGCTGGAGAAAATGGCCAGTTTGATCTCACCCTCTCATCCTCCCCCAACCTAACGTCATGTACAGTATGCTTGAAAACTTTGAAGGCTGATGTGGGAAGATGGGAGACTTTCCATCTGCTCACTGGCAGGGAGGGTGATCGACGGTGCATTTTAAATATTTTACCTAAACCTTTTGGGACCCAAACAGTCCTTGAAAATGCCAATTGACCTTACAGTAATCGCTACCAGCAGCATTGGATGGAGAGAAGGAGAGAGAACATAATCCATCTCAGCACGTCCAAAAAGTTCCTTCTGACCTTTATCCAAATTGTATTGTGGTCATAATTACCAATTTACCCCTACTTAGCATGCTGATTCCTTTCTATGAATTTAGGTCATGCCCCTCACTATTTCTCCAGCCATGGCACTCCGGCACAATAAGCTGTCTGGTCGTGTAATCACGCTGGTCCCCCCCCTTCAGGACTCTTTTGCCCGCTCCATCCTCACCATGGCACTCAAGACCTTGTGGCTGACCTAGGGCACCCTCTGCCCCCACTCCCTATAAACAAATTTTGGGCCTTTCTTGGCACTCTAACTGTGCTCTTTGGCACCCACATCATGGGCCCTTCCTTAGATGCCTGGGCTCTTGAACTACCTAAAAGATATACCCTCTGACCTCTCTGGCAGCCTCCGGATGCGAAGGAAGCTCCAAGGTTAGGTCTTCCACTAGCACGGTTCTCCCATTCCGCTATCCCACTCTACTGTCGAGCCACACTCCAAACCGTCAAACAACACTTTCGCACGAGTACACCATTCCTTTACTCTCTCTGCTAAAAACATTACTATGCCCAATGACCACCAGCTTTATTGATCCCTTTTTGTATACATAGTCGATGCTCATGGAAGAGGTAGTATTAGTACACTGAACGGAACAGGACGCAACAGGACAAGAGGAACAGCAGAAAGAGGGGGAAACACCAACAACAGAGCCAAAGGCCAAGACAGATGGAGGCAGACAAACCAATCATTGGGTGTGCGGAGGAATGGGGGGAAGGAGGAGATGCATGGGGTGGACAAGATGGATACAGAAGGAAACTCAGAAGGGAAAACTGGAAATTTGGAAGGAGGATTGGGGTGGGTGAGAGCGGGGGTTAACTCGGATAGAAAAGATCATCGTTTTGGATTGGGAAAATTAGCTAACCCCCGACCTCACCTATAACTTGTTTGGAGGCTCCTTCCTACTCCTCCTTCCTTGGTGTTCTTTCACAAATCATACATCACGTCTCGAACCACCATATATCTAATATTTGGTCACATACTCATTCCACACTCTTTACAAATCAGCACACTTACCAAACATTCTCCATTCATCCTGAATCCTACCGGAGCAAGAAAGGGGATAAGGAGAAAGGCACATCCTATTACTGTAACCCAACCATACTCATGGACAAATTCACCCATGAAAAATGTCTCCTTGTAAATTCCAATTTTCCATGCACTATTTTGATTTGGTTCTACTTCCCCTCTGCTATCTACCATCCGTCCATCACTGTCACTGCTACACGTTCATTACCTCTTCGGCTCTGCCTTCTGTAGGTACTTTCCCCTGCTGTATGCTCTCAAGTGTTTAATGGAGCAAAGGATCATCTCCTACCCATGGTAAGGACTCAGATGGTCACAGTGAACAATTCCTGGATGGGCACATGAACCCATCTTTCCATCTGGTATACCGCTTCATTTATTTGCGACGGCACGACCTTGCCAGGACGAAGTCTACTTAGGGCATCGGCCCTCTTCCTCCTGGAGAAGAAGAACCAAGTATTTCCACCCCCCCCCCACCCCCCCAAGGCAAACTGCACTGCCCAGACCCTGGTGTTGTACCTGCGCTTTATCCACTCACCGGACACCACTTGTTCCAAGGTCCACAATGGCATGTCGCCTTAAAATTTTAACTGAATGTTTAGGTTGCCAGTGCCAATCTGTCCAACAATAAACAATGTGGGGTCGACGTGAAGACTTGGAAACATTCTTCACTTTCAAGCACAGCCCTTTGTGCCTTGCAATTATTTGTTTCCCTGAGCATAGCGCTGGGGGGCAGCTTATTGGCTGGCTTTAGATGTGCCTGGTGGCAGAGTTTGGAAATATTGGTGGCCCTTGCTTTCTCTGGGGCACCTTATAGATCTGCTCATGGTAAACATGGCATGCCACAATAGTAAGTGGCCCAAATAAGTTGCGCTCTGCTGATAAATCAAATACCCCCCTGAACTAGGCCCACCAAATCTAACCTGGTAGCTGGCTCACCTTGTCATTCAGGGTTTATTTTAATTTGGGCAACGAGTACACCCACACACTACAGGAGCTGCAGAAAGGGTCCTTCCTCTTTGGGGTATATTGATTACAGTCGATTGAAGGTCGGATCTCAAGAACATTGGGTGTGTGTTCATTTACCAAGTTTCTTGTGGGGAGATCGCCAATAGTAAGGGAAACATATGAAAATCTGTTAACTAAATTGTTACCAAAAAAATTCTTCACCAATATGTTTGTAAAGGTGTGTAATAACATGTGTTAAAATGTTGAAGGTCAACTCCCGTGGGAAACCCAGAAAAAAAGCTGTTGAATTCGGGTACCGAAAAATTATTTTCGAGAATTTTTATTTTTTTTAATCGGCCCTTAAGTAACTTATGAGGGGTCAAATAAGGGTTTTTCATGATTCTGAGTTGATTGTTAACATTTATATTTCAACACAGACACTCCTTTGTGGAAAAATAATTTCTAAATATATCTCATTTTCTACTTTGCAGGACATGGATTCTAGCAATATGGATGAAGACGTTACTCCACCTGTGCTCAATTGCTTCATCTGTGCACGCTCGGATACACCAGCTGAAAGGCTCATACAGGCAACTCCAAAGGGATACTCAACTTTATTGAAACAAGCAGAAACTGTCGAAAATGTTACTGTTGTGGAACGTATGAAGGAGGCTCAAAAGGAAGGAAAACTGAGGTACAGTACCACCAGAAGTGTAAAAATGATCTGTACAACAACTTTGTTGCAACCACCAAGAAGTCAGCTCAAGCATCAAAGGCAGAGAAAGAGTCATCAAAGTTGAAGAGAAGACGCACTACTTGTGAGTTCAGTTCATCAACTGGCTGCAGTTCTAGAAGATCACAGTCAGTTGACCTCCTGTATAAGGATGTATGCATTCTTTTCAACCAACCAGCCCAGCTCTACAAAAATAATCCAGCACAAGCTAGAAAGAAATACAGAGTGCCAGATAATTTGACTGCAGATACACTGAAGGCAAGCTTGCTGAAGACAGCACGGAGTCGCGGGGATGACTGGGGCACTGAAGTCACTGGACGCCTGGAAGGGATCAACGACTTGGTAGCAGAAGAAACACTGTACCATTTGCGATGCAAACTTATGTTTGCGAGAGGTGACAGTTTGTCCAAGACTGATGAGGAAGGAAAAAGGAAGAGAGGACAGAGGAGTATTGATGAGGAGCGAGAGGCAGTTTTTATTGAATTCTGCGAATGGTTAGACTCAGAATTAGAGCATGGGGTAATGAACATGGACAAAGTCCATGAAAAGCTGCAGGAGTTTGATCAGTCACCAGAGAAGAGCCTTTCTTATTCAAAGCATTGGCTAAAGATAAAACTTCTAGAGAAATACGAAGACACCTTGTATTTCACAACACAGGAAAGAAGGGCAGATGTACTCTGTCTCAAAGATGGCACCGACAATATTCTGCGAGTGCATCATGCTAATCTTGACCATGGAGATGAGAAGACTCAGATCATAAAGACGGCACTCAAGTTCATATCCAATGATATTGCCTTGATTGATTTAGGTCCAAAGTCATACCCCACCACACACAGTATGACTGACATCGATAGTCAGCTGACACTTGTTCCTGCAAGCCTTCAGATGTTCTTGAGACCGATTGTCAAGACAGACGAAAGAGTTGCCGTTTGGGGGCAGAATTTTATTAAGGCCTGTCGACCTCGGTCTGGAGAATTGCCACACCAAATGGGGCTTGCCATACAACTTGATCATAGATTTGGGTCAAAATGGATGCTCAACAAGTTCCACCGGCTGGGATACACTGAGTCTTACACGGAGACACAAAACTACAAATACTGCTTCCTTAATAGTAGGAGTGGAGATGATGTTCCAGATACTTCTGGCACTCTTGACACCATTGTGGAGGAAACTGATGAACAGATCAATGATGAGGTTGCGGTTGATGCTGCGCTTGAGGATCAATCAGTGATGACAGCCAAAGTGCCAGCCAGTGAAAGTGAATTGTCAAGTAATGATCAGGTGGTCTTTATGGAGGTTGGGGAAACAAACAATGCAGTCACTCAGTTTGTTGGAGACAATATAGATTTAAACATTGTCTCTATTCACGGAAACATTCCCTTTCACTCAATGGGTTGGATCGAAGTCACCTCTCCGGCACCACCTTTGCCAGATCCACAGACAACAGCAGCTTTCCCCCGGGTGAAGTTGAAGGCACTCGACAAAGCTAAGATCCTGAGAGGAACTGAAGTAAAGATTATTCCATTTACGAACAGGAAACAGATAGGAACGAACGCGATCATGTTTCTCCCCCTCGCTGAGCTTTCCTCCTCCCTGGCTCATGATCAGCCACTCCTCACTCCAGGTGACACACTCTGGGCAGCGGCAGGAGTGATCAAACCAGAGACTCTACCTCCAACAGAGGGTGCAGCTGCACAACATTCACTCCGTGCCTACCTGCAGACCCGGGACTGGATCCTTCTACAGAGCATGTCTCTGAACCCCAGTGACTATGGATGGACAATAGGTGTGCATGGGTATGAGCCAGTTCCAACACTGGACCCCACGGCTCCTGAGGAGCTATTGCAGTTCACGAGCTGTAATTGTCATGGAGATTGCAGCAACCGGCGATGCAGCTGCAAGAAGAATGGGGTCACGTGCATCTCGGCCTGTGGAGTCTGTAATGGCATTACATGCAGAAACTGCAGTCATGATGTTGTTGAGTCTGAAGAAGACATAGACAATGACTGTTGAAACTTCTGACATTGTGAATGAGAAATAACTCTTGAGTATTATATATGTATGTGAAATAAAAGCTACTTTGTGTGTAAATGTAAAAGTGAAAATATAAATGTTAACAATCAACTCAGAATCATGAAATACCCTTATTTGACCCCTCATAAGTTACTTAAGGGCCGATTAAAAAAAATAAAAATTCTCGAAAATAATTTTTCGGTACCCGAATTCAACAGCTTTTTTTCTGGGTTTCCCACGGGAGTTGAACTTCAACATTTTAACACATGTTATTACACACCTTTACAAACATATTGGTGAAGAAATTTTTTGGTAACAATTTAGTTAACAGATTTGTGAAATATCTCATAAAATGCCCTTACTACAAGTGGTTTAAGCATTCGAGCAAGCACTCCATTCAAAACCGTTAAGGAACGGCTGGCTTGGCAAGCGCTAGCTAGCAGCTTGGTAAATGAGCACATCGCGGTCTTCCTCTCTTTGTTTCGTATTAAACAGCAGGAGCGAGTTTTAAAAGTTCGTTACGAAAAATGCCACGGTAGCGACAGAAAGGGGCATGTTATGAACTTAACATTTGTGGGTTATATAGAGTACAGTAGATCTTCGCTCAGTTCTGCAAGTAAACCTTACTTCACGGATGTCGGGATTCCTCTAAATTTCTTCATTTCGTGTTATAAACAGCATTAGCGACTGTTTAAAAAGCAAACCATACGTGTTTGTTGTTTATAATATTTTTTCTTCCTGTAGAAGCTGTTGCTAACGCAGAAAAGCCATTATAACTATAAGCTATTTATACACATTATCAATGCAGGAAAAACGCCTTGGGGAAGTGGGAGATTATCTTACTATAATTCACCAAATGTCTGTCTGTCTGTCTGTCTGTCTGTCTGTTCAAAGGTACCGTAAAAACTGCTGAACCGATCTCAACAATATTTCGGGTGCATAATCCTGGGATCTCCAGGAGTAAAATAGGCTATTTAGTTTTCCCAATTTCAGCTTTAGTCTCCAGCATTCTCAGGTTTGGACTCCCGCATAACATTCGCGTTCGCATAACGTTCAATGTTCTCATTGTGACGATGTTTTTTTCCCGGGTGCCGCACAAAAGGCTGCACCAATTGAAGTCGGTGACCTCGGACAAAGACCTTTTATAAGGACATGGGTTGAATCCCTGCTTGAGAGAATTCCATCCCCCTCGCCGCCATCATGGCCGTCTCTCCAACTTACAATCCCACGAGATATGCGGAAAGGACGACCCTTAATCTCTACATGAGAGAATTTCACATAGCTATTTGGGCGGTGAATATGCTAACAGATCGCTGTCTCCATCGATCTTGCCAAGGCCGTGACACCTATCGGCTCAAAATCCTTTTAACTGTTGATTTGTAAGTTTTTACAATGAAGGAAACATTAACGATGTTGTTAAAAGTTTATTTTGTGATTAATTGGAGTTATGTTGTTTGGAATTAAAAAAGAGATATCGAGTTCAGGTGAATGACGAAACGCCATGAAGGTTTCTACTTTCTGAACGTGAACTTCGCGGATCGCCATATGCAGATTCACCACGGACCCACGATCGATGTTTGTATATGTGAACGTACCCGTTTGTTTGCGAACGGGTACGTTTTTCATGGAAGTCTTTCACGAACTTGCTGTCCATGTCTGACGTGCGACTGAAGGTGCTACAGGAATGTGGAATTTATTGGTTTCATGCTTTAACATTCGCCGTATCTGCATTGCCTGTTTGCTTCTGGCCTCCCACCCGTGCGTAGCTAGGGTATCTCACTGGGAATCATTCCCTTGGATTCTAGCAGCCGCCAACCCTAACGATACATAGCAGGGTCTTACAGCCGCCATATTGGTGCTCACCGTCACTGCGATGCGAAGTTATGTTGTATCGCCATTATATATGACGGTTAGGGCGGGGCTTCAATTTGGAGGCGCGATTTATATAAACATCCGTGAAATATCACACGCAAATCATCAAAATCAAAACAGTGAAGGAACTGCGCTCCAACGCGAGTCGAAAGAATTGACGCGACCAAAGACGGAATTCGTCCGAGTTGCTTTATTGAAACAAAACAGCTCAGGTATTCTGACAAGCCCGTTTTTCGGGCAACAATATATATACACATTTATGTCGGGAAGTTTGCCCGGCAAAAGCTATACCGGGCATGCCCGGGTATCAAGGGCGAGCCTTGGAAAGGCGAGTCTGGACCTGCCCGGGCGTGTTTGGCTGCGGCCTGGCAAGTCGAGGCTGGGCGTGCCCGGGCGCTCTGGGCGAGCACTGGAAAGGCGATAGCGGGCATGCCCGGACGCTCTGGGCGAGCCCTGGAAAGGCGATAGCGGGCATGCCCGGACGCTCTGGGCGTGCCCTGGAAAGGCGATAGCGGGCATGCCCGGACGCTCTGGGCGAGCCCTGGAAAGGCGATAGCGGGCATGCCCGGACGCTCTGGGCGAGCCCTGGAAAGGCGAGAGCGGGCATGCCCGGGAAAGACGAGACCGGGCGTGCCCGGGAGGTTCGGGCGTGCCCGGGAACAGTGAGTCCGGGCATGCCCGGGAGAGGCGCGTCTGGCCGTGTTCTGGCCGGTGCAAGGCGATTATGTACATCCAGCGGTAACCGCTACACACGCCCCTCCAGAATCGACCTGCACCGGCAGGGTCAATTTAAGGGGGGTCCGGATGACCCGGCCGAAGCGACCCCTGGAGGGTCGTGGGGAGGGGTCTGATGTGGTGGTGGGTGGTCGAGTGGGGGGAACTGTGGACGGGGGGCGGCCTCGCCGCGGAGGAAGGGCCAACCGTGGTGGTCGGTCGACGTCCATGTGCGCCGGTTTGAGGCGGTCCACAGAAATCCGGTCCGGCCGGCCGCCGAAGTCGACGATGAAAGACTTGTCGCCCCGTCGCAGGACCCGGAAGGGCCCGTCGTACGGCGGCCGGAGTGGCCCCCGGTGCGCGTCATGACGCACAAAGACGTACTCCGCTGTGCGAAGCGCCGGGGGGACGTAGTACTGGGGGCCACCGTGGCGGGACGTCGGCACGGGGGCAAATCGTCGGGCGGCCTCCTGGAGGTCCGAGCGCTGGCGAGCGGCAGACCAGGGACTGGTAGCGTCAGGCACGAATTCGCCCGGGACGCGGAGTGGCTGGCCGTAGACGAGCTCGGCGGCGGACGCCTGGAGGTCTTCCTTGGGGGCCGTGCGAAGGCCCAAAAGGACCCACGGCAGCCGGTCGGCCCAACCGTCGTCCTGAAGGCCGGCCATGAGTGCGGCCTTCATGGAGCGGTGAAACCGCTCACACAACCCATTGGCTTGGGGGTGGTAGGCCGTGGTGCGGTGCAGCATGACCCCCAACGAACGGGCGACCGCGCCCCAAAGCTCAGACGTGAACTGTGGGCCGTGGTCGGACGAGATGTCCACTGGTGCGCCGAAGCGCGCGACCCAGGTGGCGATGAACGCCTGCGCCACGTCGGCGGTGGTGGTGGAGGTGAGGGGCACGGCCTCCGGCCACCTGGTGGTCCTGTCCACCATGGTGAGCAGGTGGGTGAACCCCCGCGAGGGGGGCAGGGGACCCACCAGGTCCACGTGGACGTGGTCGAAACGCCGTTCAGGCACGGCGAAAGGTGCCAGCGGGGCCTGGGTGTGGCGGTGGACCTTGGCTCGCTGGCAGGCCGTGCAGGCGTTGGCCCAGTCGCGGATGTTTCGTCGAAGGCCGTGCCAGATGAAATGCGCCGACACCAGCTTCTGAGAAGCTTTCCGGCCCGGGTGAGAAAGGCCGTGGATGGAGGCGAAGATGCGGCGCTGCCAGGAAACGGGCACGATGGGGCGAGGCTGGCCCTGGGAGACGTCGCAGAGCAGGACGGTGCCCGCGACGGGGATGTCGGCCAGGCGGAGGCCCGTGTCCGCCACGCGGAGTGCCTGCACCGAGGCGTCGGTGGTCTGGTCGGCCGCCATGAGCGTGAAGTCCACGCCGAGGTGGACCGCGTTCGCGCTGGCCCGCGAAAGGCAGTCGGCCACGGCGTTGTCTTTGCCGGCGACGTGCTGGATGTCCGTGGTGAACTCCGACACGGCGGAGAGGTGGCGCTGCTGGCGGGCCGACCACGGCTCCGTGACCTTAGCCATTGCGTAGACCAACGGCTTGGGGTCGACGAAAGCCGTGAACGGGCGGCCCTCCAGGAGGTGTCGGAAATGGCGAACGGCCAGGAATAGCCCGAGCAGCTCGCGGTCGAACGTGCTGTAGTTTAACTCGTTCGGCCGGAGTTGCCGGCTGAAAAAAGCGAGTGGCTGCCAAACTCCGTCCACCCATTGCTCATGGACGGCGCCCACCGCGTAGATGGAGGCGTCCGTAGTGAGGGCGATGGGCGCGTTGAGCACCGGGTGAGCCAGCAGCGTTGCGTCGGCGAGGGCCCGTTTGGCACTGGCGAAGGCCGCGTCCATGGCCGCGGACCAAACAATGTCATGCTTGGCCGGCTTGCCCCGGAGGGCCTCGTAAAGGGGCCGCATGAGCTGAGCAGCGCGGGGCACGAATCGGTGATAAAAATTCACCATGCCGAGGAACTCTTGGAGGGCCTTGATGGAACGGGGACGCGGGAACGTGGTGATGGCCTCGACCTTGGTCGGCAGCGGCACGGCCCCGGTCTTGGTGATGCGGTGGCCCAAAAAGTCAACGGTCGTCGCGCCGAAGTGGCATTTGACCGGGTTGACAATTAAGCCGTGCTCGCTGAGGCGACCGAACAGTGTTCGGAGGTGGAGGAGGTGCTCAGCGCGGGACGTGCTGGCGACGAGGATGTCGTCCAGATAGACGAAAAGAAACGGCATGTCGCGCAGCACGCCGTCCATCAAGCGCTGGAACGCCTGGGCCGCGTTCTTGAGGCCAAACGGCATCCGCAAAAATTCGAACAGGCCGAACGGCGTGATGACGGCCGTCTTCGGGACGTCGGCCGCCCGGACAGGTACCTGGTGGTAGCCCCGTATCAGGTCAATTTTCGAAAAGATGACCCGTCCCGCCAAACGGGCGGAAAAGTCCTGAATATGCGGGATCGGGTACCTGTCGGGGGTGGTAGCGTCATTGAGACGGCGGTAGTCGCCACACGGGCGCCATCCACCCCCCGGCTTTGGCACGATGTGCAGTGGCGAGGCCCACGCGCTATCGGAGCGCCGCACGATGCCGAGGTGCTCCAACGCGTCGAATTCGGCCTTTGCCACGGCGAGCTTGGCTGGGTCGAGGCGGCGGGCCCTGGCGTAGACCGGCGGGCCCGTAGTGGGTATGTGGTGCTCGATCCCGTGCCGCACCGCGACGGCCGAAAACGTCGGCCGCGTGAGGGCCGGGAATTCCACGAGCAGGCGAGCGAACTCGTTCGTTGCCGGGAGGGCGCACGCCAGTTCGGTCGGCGCGGAGCTGCTCATTGTGCACACCAGGGAGCTGAAGGTCTCGGCGTGGACAAGGCGACGTCGTTTGACGTCGACCAGCAGCCCGTGCGCGCAGAGGAAGTCGGCGCCTAGCAAAGCCACGGGGACGCTGGCGGTAACAAAAGTCCATTGAAAGCGCTGGCTGCCGAAGCAGAGGGTGACGACGCGTGGGCCGAAAGTGCGTATGGCCGAGCCATTAGCAGCGACCAAAGAGGGGCCGCAAACTGCGTCCAGCCTGTCCTGCTCGGAGGCAGGTATGATGCTCAGTTGGGCGCCGGTGTCGCACAGGAAACGCCGTCCAGACGCTTTGTCCCGAATAAACAGCAAGTTGCCCGAGTGGCCGGCGCTCATGGCTGGGAATGAACGCCGGCCCGGCCGTTTCCCGACCTGCCGAAAGTGCACGGGGGCCGGCACGTCCGAGCCTTGTGTCCGAACCTGGCGTGGTAATAACACCATGCCCGGTCAGGTGGAGGCCCCGGCCGTCGTGTCGGAAGCGGGCGGTGCGGCGTGGCGGCCGCCAGTTGCACCGGCAGTTCGGCCTCCAACCGCGCAGGGCGCTCGGGCGTCGTGGGCGTCGCCTCGGATGGCGGCGGGCTCCAGGTAACCGCGCCGATGTGCTGGCCCGCCGAGGAGATCTTATCGGCTTCCCTGGCGAGGGCGCGGGAATCCGTGATCAACGTGCCAGCCAGGGCGAGGCGTACCGGGTTAGGCAGCTGATGGAGGAACAGCTCCCGGAACAGGAATGCCGGAGAGTGCTCGCCGAGCAACGAGAGCATATAGTCCATGCGCTCGGACGGGCGCGTGTCGCCCAGCTCGGGCAGGTCAAGCAGGCGCCGTGCGTGTGCTGCCGCTGAGAGGGCGAAAGCGCCTAGGAGGAGCGTCTTCAGCGCGTCGTATTTGTCAGCAGCCGGCGGGTGCTGGAGGAGGCTCAAGGCGCGGGCCGCGGTGGCGGAACCGAGCGCCGCCACAACATGGTGGAAGCGGGTGTCGTCCGCGGTGATGCCTCGCAGGGCGAACTGGGAGTCCGCCTGGGCGAACCAAACAGCCGCGTGAGTCTCCCAGAAGGTAGGCAGTTTAAGCGTCACTGCCGTATCCATGTCGGTAGGTCACCAATGAAGGAACTGCGCTCCAACGCGAGTCGAAAGAATTGACGCGACCAAAGACGGAATTCGTCCGAGTTGCTTTATTGAAACAAAACAGCTCAGGTATTCTGACAAGCCCGTTTTTCGGGCAACAATATATATACACATTTATGTCGGGAAGTTTGCCCGGCAAAAGCTATACCGGGCATGCCCGGGTATCAAGGGCGAGCCTTGGAAAGGCGAGTCTGGACCTGCCCGGGCGTGTTTGGCTGCGGCCTGGCAAGTCGAGGCTGGGCGTGCCCGGGCGCTCTGGGCGAGCACTGGAAAGGCGATAGCGGGCATGCCCGGACGCTCTGGGCGAGCCCTGGAAAGGCGATAGCGGGCATGCCCGGACGCTCTGGGCGTGCCCTGGAAAGGCGATAGCGGGCATGCCCGGACGCTCTGGGCGAGCCCTGGAAAGGCGATAGCGGGCATGCCTGGACGCTCTGGGCGAGCCCTGGAAAGGCGAGAGCGGGCATGCCCGGGAAAGACGAGACCGGGCGTGCCCGGGAGGTTCGGGCGTGCCCGGGAACAGTGAGTCCGGGCATGCCCGGGAGAGGCGCGTCTGGCCGTGTTCTGGCCGGTGCAAGGCGATTATGTACATCCAGCGGTAACCGCTACAACAGCATTTTTAGAAGTATATCTTACTAATATGAATATGAATATGAATAGTTTAAAATACAAATGGCCTTCAATTTCTGATATTTTACCTTTTCATTTGGGCCTCCCAATTGAAGCCCCGCCCGTAGGGCGGGTACCGTTGCTAGTTTGATTTAATATTGTTTTGTAATAACATTAACAATATGCAATTATCATTAATTTTGTTATTCAAAGCGTCTTTGGAAAACCGCTACGATAAATCTTCTTCTTTGGGAAAACACCACGATAAAGCTAATTTAACATTGATATACACCTCAACATGCAACCCATTGACGGCAATGGCGGGGCAAACCCGCTCGGGGGAGAAAACCCCCTTGGGGAGGGGGGGGCAAATGAATGCACTACAACCTTCATTATGTAACCCTTCGTCATCCTGTCAAATTTGGTTGAGATTGGATAAGTAACGACGGAATGTATTGGCGTCAAAAATTAATCAGACAGACGGACAGACACAAATGGCGTGGATTTTAGTATGATGATATCCACATCATCACCTGATACTTCCAGACCAAGAGGTCGTTTCTTCCTGAGGTAATATTGTTGACATTCTCTGCTTTACTATCACAGGTGGACGCTCTACCCCTGGTGAGAGAATTTCACAGCATTACACCGATTGGTAAGCTTGTTTAACGTCTCAGATCTTTTTAGCTAGAGGTGAAGCTTTAATTATTGGTCCAGGAGGGATTCTCAAGAATTTGTAGGCCCAAGCTCTCCTGTGTTTGAGCAGACAGTTTGTTCGATTATTTTTCCTATTCAAGAGCTCAGCTCTCACCATATCTTTTTGGTGTTCTGTACCACAATGGCAATTTAGTGTCAAAATCAATTCTTTTGTGGAGGCCGGTACTTTAAGCATGGCTGTAAGAATATCCGCAGCCACTCCCCACAATGTAGCCACAAGGTGAACACTGCTTTCCTCCTCGCCCCAACCATCCAGATGGCCTACACAGTCGAACTGTGTGAGGAATGCCTCGAGGCAACCCGTCCCATTGTAGGTCATCTTACCCCTGGTGGCTGGGTCATGCTCACCGGGCCCACTGTGACTTTGGCTCTACCTGGCCCCATAAGCCTATCAGTCACTATTCCAGTCGCCCATGAGAAACATCAAAGATTGGTACCTATGCCGTTATTCTACATCCCGCTACGAGTGGCATCTGTTAGCATCTCCCTTCCTTCTGTTAACATAACTTACCTGTATGGTCAATGCACAAACCGTACTCTGCTTTTTCACACACGCCATACTGGGAGGGGCTGAACCCATTTCTTCCTGAGTTGTCTCAACTCCTCGTTTGCACCATTCATGTGTGTTTCCCTGTGTCTCTTAAATTCTTCTTCTTGTTTCTCCAGGCGAATGCACCTCGACACCACATCGCCACATTTCTCTTCCATAACCACCAACCCTCCACCCTGCTTCTGCAAAGTCTCACCCAGATTAACGCTCACTGCTACCACACACTTACTAAATCCTTCCTTACATTATACCACTTATTTCTTCATTCCCACTTTTAATCCTTCCATGCTCTTTCCCAATTTTTCTAACCATCTCCTTGTTCTTCCCAGCATGTTTTTCTTCTACCATTTTCTTGTTCTGCAGGTTGCATTTCTTCTGCACTGTCGCTATCTCCCCCTTTTACTTCCATCTGCCGAGTTTCACTTTTTCCTGGAGCTCCACCAATCTCCTTATCTCCTCTTTGTTCACCTGAATGTCTCCCGTGAGGTTCCGCTGGTCCTCATTAAGCTGCTGCAACTCACCCACCATTGGGCAGGCCAGCGTCGAGCTCGGCCATAAGGTCAGCCACCATTTGCTGCTGGTCACTAGTTTGGCTGTGGTTTGCTGCTGGCTGGCCCCAAACAGCTGATTTCTATATCAACTGATTGTTTGTCACAGCTGACTATCTGAGGTCAATGTTCACCATCTTGAGACCACAAATATAAGTGCGTGCATGCATTAGTCAGGTTCACTATGTTTTTTCGTTCAAATTTTTTGGAGATTAGCAAAACTATACATTTTTGGAAGTCAGAGCATGAGGAATCCAAAAATTAATGTTTACATTTGCGTAGACACCTTTGCGAAAATGACACTCAGGACAGTGATGAAGATCTGTAAAAGCATATTCCTGAACGGTATAGACCTCGTAGATCCTGTGTATAGGACTTATAGTTCAATCTGATACTAACAAGGCTGCTTTCTTGCTTTATAAACCCATACCTATAACTTCAAAGGACTTGCAATATCATGTATTATGTAATAGTTATATCACAAATATAAAGACAATGGTTTTCAATTACCTTTGTTTGTTGTTTTTCTATAATCCTGAGCACTATTTTGAAGCCTTTATTGGATTCCTTGACCCAGAAAACATAGGATTAGCATATTTAATTAAGTCTCTAGGTTGACTAGAAGCCGAGATAGCGCAAATTATGAATTTTATTGCGGCCATTTTGAAAATCCAGTGTCTGTGTCTGTCTGTGCAAGTGTCTGTGCAAATGCCAACATTGATTTTCGGATTCTCCATGCTCTGATGATTCCAAAAATGTACAGGTTTGCTAATCTCCCAAATTTTTGAACGAAATTATATTTGTTAACATAGTGAACCTGACTACATTGTTCATACCGAGCGTTGCATGCAATTATCATCGAAATAATTGTAATGCACTTTGAAAATAGTTGTCATCCTTCCCCAAAATAAATTATGTGAAAAGAAAAATGAGAGAATTACTGGTGTAGTAATTATGCTTTCCAATTCTGTGCACGTTCATGTAGAATGGTGGATTATAATGTATAAGCAGAATTACCCGACGTTGCCGGGCGGCGGAGGGGGAAGGAAAGGGGAGAAGGGGGAGGGAGGCAGGAGAGGAAGGGGCTTCATCACCTTTTCGTTGAATATATGCTGCTGAATGTGGCGTTCATCACGTTTCTGAGTTGAGTGTGATGCCGATCAGGAAGAAGAAGAAGCCTTACTACCAACTTCGTACACTTCCGGAATTGTTTGATTTATTTGTATTCAAATGTCTGGTGATTCTTCTGTATTTGTTTATGTGAATGTGTACTTGTATATGACTGTCATTAATTTAAAAAGGCTTCGCCACTATCGAGCAATTTTTTTTTTTAACGACAAAAAATCGAATTTTTTTGGTTCAAATTTTATATATATATATTTGGCCTAAAACATTCCCAGGCACTCACTGATGTACCTCTGAAAGTTTGACGAAGATCCATTCAGCCATCTCTGAGAAAAATGGCGACACAGACAGACAGACATCTCTCTTATATAGTAGATATCTTTTAGACAGTAAACTCTAGCAATGGATGGCAAAATTACGTTATTTCTTGTAGCTAAAATATTGAAAGACATGTTTTGTAAACTGGTACGCAGGAGCGGCAGGAAGGGTCATGTTATTATCCTCTCTGGGGTATGTATATAGATTACAGTAGATCTACGCTCAGGCCTGTTAGTCTGTGAGAGAAGCGATAAACATATAGTGTCTAAAGAATGTCGGGTTTCCTCCCTTTCAGTTTAGTGTTATACAGCAGCAGCAACTGTTTAAAAAAGTAATCATATGTGTTTGTGTTTTATAATATTTTTTACTTCTGGTAGGGGTGACCGACGAAACGGCATGAGAAGCTACACTGTGTTTGGCCAAGGAGGAAAAACCCCTTGGGGAGGGGGATATTATGAGTATTAATATTTTTTTGTAATAACATGAATGTGAAGTAGATATCGATGTCACAAAACATCAGTTACTCATCACTGCATCATTTAGTGACTTCCATGAATTAGGGTTGATAAGTTAAACTTAGGTTGGATAAGGGGTTGTACTTGGGGTACTTGTACTTGGGGTTGATAAGTCAAACAAATGTTGTCCAGTTTTTCCCTTCAAATACTATAGAGAGCAAATCGACGTAGGTTGGTCTTATATTCATCCAGTCAAATTAAAACAGTAAAAGTTTATAATTGAAAACAGCTGGACTTACTTGTCGGTAGAATTGTTTTGTTTTGAATTTTTGTAGACATTGTTTTGAAGACCAAGCATCTAATTGTGGAGGACGATGAGTCCATTGTTTCTTATGATGTTAGTGCTCTTTTCACCTCCATTCCAACAACAGATGCCGTGTCTGCAGTTCATGAATGCCTTGATAATGACAGTACTCTTAAGGAACGTACCAGCCTCCATGTGGATCGAATTGTTGATCTGGTGTCCTTGTGCTTGAACTCATACCTACTTCACATACAAAGACTAGTTTTTCAGACAACAGCATGTTTGTGCTATAGTCTCCCCATCCAATTGTTGCCAATTATTACATGGAAAAGTTTGAAAGTGTTGTGCTGGAGAATTACAGTGGTTCCAAACTCAAGTTATGGCTGAGGTATGTCGATGGCACATTTGTAGTTACTAGGGCATTGCCCGTACGTGGGTGCCCGTTCCTTGCCAAAAAAAAAAAAACGCTACCCGTACGCTCTACCCCGCCCGTACGCCCGTAAACAAAAAAAACAACGCTCTTCGCTTCCGCCCTTCGCTCTGACTGAATTGGGAGAAATAATGCGCATATGAAATCGAGAAATTATTATTTTCTCCAGAAGAAATCGAATTACGAACCGTACCGTAATGGCGGTCAGCTCGTAACGCGCTCACCTCCGCTCGTTCTCACATCGGCCACGCCTACGCAACAAAGCGTTCTGTGATTGGCTGCCGGAAGTGAAGTCTTCACTGTCCGGAAGTTCGCAAATCGTCGCAGTTACGATGAATCGTTTTAATTTAATCGCAGTTTGAATTCGTTTTAAAACATAGTTTAACGGCAACATAGTTTTCCAACGTGAAATAAATGAATACGCTGTCAAATGTGCCGTCCGAGGTAGAGTCTGATCGCCACGTTCGGCACACGTGATAGCTCGCTGCTCTCTGATTGGTTGAAGCGTTTTTTGGACATAGCTCGGTAAGTACTTGTCCGATTAATTTAAAACCTTGAAAAGGCACATCCTCGGGTCCCCAGCAATATACCTGGCAAGTTTAAAGTGTATCGGACCCGTGGTTGTCGAGAAACAGCAGTCACAGACAAACAAACACACAGACACACAGACACACAGAGATTGCTGGAATTATAGATAGACTAGGGCATTGCCCGTACTATATCTATATAATTATAAAATTGAAATCTTGCGTGTTTGTGTGTAACATTCGATTGGTCCGGGGGCGTGGCTTACCCCTTTGAGAGAGTAGTAATATCCACCATTTTATTAACTCGCATAGCTTTGAGGCCTGTTTTGTAGGCCCGTGGTGTCTTGCTCTCTCTCCCAGCTTTATTTCAAATCAAATTCGATATATCGTTTCATTTTTCACAGTCGCTAACATAGTTTTAGACTCGGTTGAAAAAAAACGGGAAGAAAATCGCGCCACGTTGATATACGAAAATACACCGCCTAAAATAACAGGCATACAGTATATATCTTCGTTATTTCATTCAACATTATTACCCGGAAGTAAAATATGTTTCAGGAAATTACCGAGAGATATTTCTTCGATTTTTTTAATTATTTATATGCGCATACACTTTAAATAGGTTTATTTGAAATCTTTAATTTTCACAATGTAATTTATTTGTCATTTGATGATCGGCAAAAATATGTTTCAGGAAATTACCGAGAGATATTTCTTCGATTTTTTTTATTATTACCGCTTCCATCTGATTTCATTTTTATCGATGGTTTTAGACTCGGTAAAAGGAAATAATTGAGAACATTCACGCACACACGGGAAATTGCAGAGATATATTTTAAAAATCGCGCCACGTTGATATACGAAAATACACCGCCTAAAATAACAGGCATACAGTATATATCTTCGTTATTTCATTCAACATTATTACCCGGAAGTAAAATGTTTCAGGAAATTACCGAGAGATATTTCTTCGATTTTTTTTATTATTTATATGCGCATACACTTTAAATAGGTTTATTTTAAATCTTTAATTGTCACAATGTAATTTATTTGTCATTTGATGATCGGCAAAACGATAGCACAAAAACAATACTATTTGCAGGAAGAATGTCGTATCAACCCTCCGACGGCGCTACGGACGCGGACAACGAATCACACCTCACGTCTATGGACGCGAATAGCAACATTCCTTCAAGTTCTCGTGCGGAAGCAGTATCTCCGAGGGGTGCTGAAACAGACGATGGGAGATCACGACGTCTTCAGCAGCAACGAGAAAGCCAAAGGAAGAGACGACATGCTGAAACGCCTGAGCAAAGGTCACAGCGCCTTCAGCTGCAAAGACAAAGGGCAAGGATGAGAAGGAGTGCTGAGACGGAGGAGGTGAGAGCGCAGCGTCTTCAGGAGGAATGAGAGAGAGTCAGCTTGCGAAGGGATGCGGAATCTGCAGAGGAGACGTCACAGCGCCATCAAGAGCAGCAAGAAAGAGATTGTATGAGGAGAGATGCGGAATCTGCAGAGGAGACGGCACAGCGTCTTCAGGAGCAGCGAGAAAGAGATAGGATAAGGGAAGTTCTTGAGACAAGGCAGAGAAACGCGCAGAATGCAAGAAATTTCACTTCTGCTGACGTCGGTGCGATGGACAAGATTTGTCCACATTGTAGAGCGCTTCTTTTCCAAGGTGAAACAGCTCATTTTTGCTGCACGAATGGAAAGGTGTCCTTGGGAAATCTGGGACCTTTACCCCATCAATTACACAATCTGTTTGCCGGCGATGGACCCACAGCGAACGAATTCCGCAGGAACATCAGACAATACAACTGTCTATTTCAAATGACATCATTTGGAGGAAGCCAAGTTTCTCCTCGGCATGGTGCATGGAGCCCATCGGTCATAATTCAGGGTCAAATACATCATCGTATCGGTTCCTTCTTGCCAAATGCGGATGAACAACCGAAATTCCTCCAAATTTATTTCTTAGATCCACATGACAGCGTACAGTTGAGGATGCGGATACTCACCAATGCTGGTATTCACCGTGATGTAGTTGGAGCATTAGAGACCGTGCTGAGACAAGTGAATCCTTACGTTCAATCGTTCCGCATGGCACGCGAGGAAATAGGCAATTTGCCAGAGGCGTTCGTTCTTATTGATCCCAACAGGAGACCAGCTGGTGAACATGAGAGGAGGTTCAATGGTCAAATCGCTGATGAAGTGGGTGTCGTTGTGAAGAATACTGTCGATCCTCAAGCTACAGCGCGTCACATTGTATTGAAAGCAAGAGGAGGAGCGCTGCAAAGTATTTCTGAGTTGCACCGTTCTTACGACGCACTCCAGTATGTTCTCTTCTTCCCATTCGGAGATGACGGATGGCAGCCCGAAATGAACATGACCAATGGCAGGAGATTGACTGCCAAGAAATACTACTCCTACCGAATAATGAACCACGAGGATGAGTTCAACTACCTCCTCAGATGGGGGCATCTGTTCCAGCAGTATCTTGTTGATATGGCAGCCAAAATGGAAGGCACAAGATTGGCGTTTATAAGACTGAACCAGGCATCGCTGAGGTCTGCTACATACAGTGGCTTCACTGATGCTCTCAATGACAATGACGATTTGTCCAACATCGGACGCCGCGTACTACTGTCATCGACATTTGTAGGGGGGCCGAGGTATATGATGGAGCGATGTCAAGATGCCATGATGTACGTAAGAAAATATGGTAACGCGACCTACTTCATCACTATGACGTGTAATCCAAAGTGGCCTGAAATCTCCAATAACATGTTTCCTCACCAAAGTGAGAACGACAGACCGGATCTCATTGCGAGAGTGTTCGAGTTGAAGAAAACGGTGTTCATTAAATACCTCACTGGATCAGAAGGCTTCTTCGGGAACTGTATCGCTCACGTTGTGTGTGTGGAGTACCAAAATCGAGGTCTCCCTCACATACACTGTTTGCTGTGGCTCGATGAAGCTTCAAAGCCGAGACCACAAGACTATGATCGATTTGTACAAGCTGAAATACCAGATCCCGATGAAGATCCAGAGGGACACAGACTGGTGTTGAAGCACATGATCCATGGTCCATATTGTTCCACAGCAACTGGATGCTGGAAGAATGGAGCATGCAGACACAGATACCCGCGGTCATATGCTCCGTACACACGGTGCGGAGACGATTCGTACCCCATATATAGAAGAAGATCCCCAGAAATGGGAGGATTTGAAGGGCACCAAGAAGGGAGGCAACGACGACCTGTTACAAATCAGTGGGTTGTTCCCCATAATCTCTATCTCCTGAAAACGTTTGATTGCCACATCAACGTTGAAATATGCTGCTCTATAAAGTCGATCAAGTATGTTATTAAGTATGCCATGAAAGGTAGCGATCAAGCTACGTATGCACTGCGCACAAACGACGAGATAACGGAGTACTTGACGGGTAGATACATTGGACCTTCAGAGGCTGTTGCCTCCATTCTTGGATTCTCAGTCCATGACAGGAAGCCGGCCGTTATCCGTTTAGGAGTACATCTGCCAAATGAACAACAGGTATTTTTTGCTGGGAACGTTCATGAACAAAGAAATAATCCCAATATGGCCAAAACCACGTTGACAGAGTTTATGGATCTTTGCAGACGTGACCATTTCGCTAAGACACTGTTGTACGTGGATGTTCCGAGATTCTATACATGGACTAAGGAGAGATGGCAACGAAGAAAACAGGGCAGACCAGTGGAGGGCAACCCTGGAATGTTTGAGGATGACATATTGGGACGAGTTTACACTGTTTCGCCGCGTACTGGTGACCTGTACTATTTCCGACTACTCCTCCACCACGTGAGAGGGCCGACTTCGTTCGAAGTCCTGAGAACGTGTGATAATGTCATTCTACCCACATTCAAAGACGCTTGCAGAGAAATGGGTTTGCTGCAAGGAGACGCTGTCTGGCGCGAGACTCTGGAGGATGCTGAGAGGACACGCCTTCCCAGACCCATGAGGGATTTGTTCGTTGTGCTCCTCACACAAAGTGAAGTCGACAATCCATTGGATCTATGGGAACATTTCAAGGACGCTATGGCTGAAGATTATCTTCTAGCTCATCGACGATCTGCAAATGATCCCAATATTGCCATCAATGAGCGCCATCATGACTTGGCTCTATCGTATTTGCAGCAGAAACTGCAATTGTTGAACAGAACTGTTGCACATTTTCACTTGCCGACTCCAACGACTGTTCTTCATCATGAAGGGATTGCCAACATTCACCTACTGAGAGAACTCCAATACGACACGGAGGAACAACAGCGAATCGTAGACGAAAGGCAGCTTCTGCTCAATGATGAGCAGAGAGTTGTCTATGACTTTGCGTGCGGTTGCATCCGCACGAATCAGTCATCAATGATTTTCATTGACGCGCCTGGAGGCACAGGGAAGACGTTTCTTATTAACCTGATTCTCTCTAAAGTGAGAGCGAGTGGAGAAGTTGCCCTTGCGGTGGCCTCATCTGGCATAGCTGCTACCCTCATGCCTGGTGGAAGAACAGCGCACTCAAGGTTCCAAATCCCTCTGACACCGAGGGAAGATGGCGTATGCAACATCGATAAAAATTCCACTATCGCAGACCTCTTTCGAAGTACAAAACTCATTGTGTGGGATGGGTGTCCTATGATCAGGAGAGAGAGTTTCGAGTCTGTGGATCGCACGTTGCGTGATGTATGTGACAAAGACGAGCCTTTTGGAGGGATCTTGACGATATGCTGTGGTGATTTCCGTCAACTTCTGCCCGTGGTGAAAAGAGGGTGTGATGCTGATGTTGAGAATGCGTGCATAAATAAGTCCTACTTATGGCAGAGCTTTGGAATGTTTCACTTGAGAACTAATATGCGACTGACCGACGGAAGTGGGCAGTTTTCAAGATTTTTGCTCGACATCGGCGAGGATAGAATCGAGAAAAATGCGGATGATGAGATAGATTTGCCAGAGGATATACTGCTGACAGCGAGTGGGCTCGATGAGTGCATCGATACCATATATCCATCATTCGCCAATCCGATGGAGGTTTTTTCAGCAAGGTCTATATTAGTGCCCCTCAACGAAATGATGCGAAACATCAATTCAAGATGCATCACAAGGTTCCCTGGTGCTAGCAAGGAGTATGCTGCGTTCAACAGTGTGACTGAGGGTACTAATGCGACGCACTTCCCAACGGAATTCCTAGATTCCGTTGAAGTCTCGGGATTGCCGCCGCACAACCTCGAGCTCAAAAAAGGATCCCCTATCATTTTGATGCGGAACTTGGACCCTCCGAAACTTTGCAACGGGACGTGCATGATTGTTGAGGACATGCTTCGAAATATTATAGTTGCGAGGATCATAAGTTCAACGTTTGAAGGCGAAACTGTAATGCTCCCTCGGATCCGAATAAATCTGTCGGAAGCTGAGGATATCCCTTTGCAGCGCTGCCAGTTCCCCATACAATCCTGCTTCGCAATGACGATCCATAAGGCGCAAGGGCAAACTATGGAGAATGTGCTGGTCTACCTGGAGAAACCGGTCTTCCAGCATGGTCAGCTGTATGTGGCGCTCAGTCGAGGGAAGAGGAAAGAGAATGTGCGAGTTTATGTAAATGGAGGATCGTCGACAAAGAACATCGTCATCAGAAGTGTCCTCTGACAACAAAATCGTGGTAGTCCACGGGTCGCGTGTTTTTTCTAAAAAAAAAAAAAAAAAAAAACGTAATCGGAGATAAGGGCCGAAATCACGTGTCACAGATAAGTGATTTAGAACGCTGGAGAGGTGAGCCTTATGGCTTGCTGGCCCAAATAATCTCCCTGATGATGTCCAGCATTCGCTTTAGTTCTATTCTCATATCTATTCAAACTGACTGACCCAACGGGTCATGGGTCGTCTAGTCTATATCTAAAATTATATCCCCCCCCTCTATTTACATGAAATGGTTTGGTCCAAAGCGAACGGCTTGCGAGTACGGTGACAATCCCCCCCCCTCTATTTACATGCAATGGTTTGGTCCAAAGCGAACGGCTTCCGGAGTTTGGTAAAGAAATCGCCATCGCGTGCACAAACGCGCAGGAAAGCGAATGAATCGCAAATTCGGTTTTATTAGTTTTAAAACATAGTTTAATGCCAACATAGTTTGCAAACGTGAAATAAATGAATACGCTCTCAAATGTGCCATCCGAGGCAGAGTGTGTCCGCCACGTTCGGCACACGCGATCGTTCGCTGCTCTCTGATTGGTTGAATCGTTTTTTGGACATAGCTCGGTAAGTAATTGTCCGATTAATATGAAACCTTGAAAAGGCACATCCTCGGGTCCCCAGCAATATACCTGGCAAGTTAAAAGTATATCGGACCCGTGGTTGTCGAGAAACAGCGGTCACAGACAAACAAACGTACAGACGTACAAACGTACAGACGTACAGAGATTACTGGAATTATAGATAGATAAACAAGTGTGAACAGCAAGACTTCTTTAATTAACCGAACAGTGTGGACGAGAACATCCGGTTCACACATGAACAATACAACAATGCTTAGTTAGCCTTTCTTGATTGCAAGATTCACATGGAGAGTGACGTCTGCATGGATTTTGAGGTTTACAGGAAACCCACACATACCAACCACTATTTGCTGTTTGATTCACACCACCCACTGATCCATAAATGATCTGTCATTCGGACTCTGCTGTCATGCAGATAATATTCCGACCACACAGGAGGGGAAATTATGTGAGAAGGAGAACAGGAGTGCTCAGCAAGTGTGGTTACCCCGGTTGGTCTTTGTAAAAGCAGGAAGTAGCAACAACATCACATCCTGTGAACAACAACAGGACGCAGCTCAAGAAAATATGACACGAGTGACCATTTTGTGTGTGTCTTCGCGTTCTGAGAAAGTGAGATCTTTCTCCAAGTTTGGAATTGTTACATCATATAAAAAACCCTACATAATTCTGCGCAAGTTAGTTCATGTTAAGGACAAAATCCAGATGGATAGGAAATGCGACTTGGTGTATGACATCAGATGTAGAGACCCATCATGCACTGAGACCGACGTAGGAGAAACTCGGAAAACTCTTAATGTCCGTATTCATTGTCCAGCTTGAAATCTGCTGTACGAGCTCGTATGTCTAGCATTTCAACCTGCATGGTCACAACTTTGATAGCAGTCAAGAGGTCATCTTATACAGAGAAAAACGTGGTTTGCTCAAGGTGTAAAGGAATCCATTTGGGAAAGAGTTCAATCGCCAACTCTCAACAAAAATGGATTCTTTGTGATTGAATCTGTCACGTACGTGGGACAAGACTATAACATCTCTCCCACGCCGTCTGAAATCGTCACCTGACACCCAGATTGGTCTACAGACAAACTCACCTTACCAACTGTGGAATTCACGTGGTGATTCTCAAGCTTCTTCTTCACTCCAACAAGCTGCCGTGACCAAGGCAAGTGAATTCTTGCCGAAACGTCAGCTCTACCGACTCGTAAGTCCAACTGTTTTGAATTATAACCTTTGACTACTTTAGAGAGCGTTTTGATGATGTTTTTTATTTAATCGTAACAAGTAAAAAATGTTGAAAGCTCTTATGAAAGAAACTTTTGTTCAACTTCCCATGATTCTCCTCTCCGCCATTTTATGTAAACCATGCATTTGGCCACCAATTAGTCTTCGTGCTAATCACTAAATTTAAACGTAGACTCATGTAAGTGCGACCCCTGAAATGTTTGCCCCTATTTTACTGATATGTCATTGTAATTGTAACATCCCCAAGTCATTGTTTAGGAGTATAAACTGTCTTGGTTCCTTGCGATCGATTCAACATGGTGTAGGGATTGTGACTTCCGGTTCAGTGTAAGAGTAGCCTCTGCTTGACTATAAAAAAAACACCTTTAGAGGCCATTTTTCCCCGCAAAGCGGGGGTTGGCCTTTTTCGGGCACCGTGGTTGTTGTTGTTTTTCGGTCCCCTTTTTGAAGCAATGTTTTACGGCCGGATGCCCTTCCTGGCACCAACCCTTTTTGCCGCCTTTATCGGCAAACAGGGAATTACCAGTGAACTGGTACTCAATTTGCCAACCTCGGAAGGATGAGCAGGCTGAGTCAACCCCCCTGGCGTTAATTCAGCAATCGACCGGGATTCGAACCCAGGATCCTAGGATCCTAAGCCGGCACCCTATGTTGCTATTCAGCTTGACTATGTTGTATTGTTTTCCACAGTGGTGATTTTCTATAACCATATTATGCTAAAATACACAAATAAGGTTAAAGTCGCCATTGTGTTTATTACTACATAGGGGACCAGTCTGGCATCTCCCTTTGCCAGTGTAGCTGAACTGTAGCTGTTGTGACAATGGCGTCACCTGGGGTGTGTGTTGGATTGGCCCGCTTACTGTGTGACATATGTTATTTAATTAAATGGATGTTTTTGCCTGTTTATTGCTATAATGTTATTATTGATATGGAAATAGAAATTGCTCAAAGTATTATATCATACTTATTCTGAGTCTGGATATACTAACTGATACATTCAGTCACACTCAATAATAATAGCAAGAAGCATCATGTGTATTGTACATCATTTGTTGGAGAACTTGTCTTGTTCCTTTTTCTTGTTCCAACTTGTTCCAACTACATTTATTAGTTGATTTACTGTAATATGTTTACTGTTCAAGTATATAATAATTGTAGTCATTATAGACTGTGGGGCAAGCCCATTTAAGATGTTATTTCGTAGTCCCCTCATTGGCAGAGGCCAAAAACCTCTGTCAAATGTATGAAAAAATATAATAATCGCAAAATCGTTTTGTTCTCTCAATAAACATCCCGTCTCTTCTTGAAAATCAATAAAATAAAAGCTTTATTTGGTCTCGGAATATCTGTTAAAATCGGCTATAAATAACCCTGCATCGACGAAATGAACCAATCACAAAGCAGTTATAGCATCCTCGTTCGCGACTGAAGAATACTTGACAACAACATGGCGGACGACGCCACTTCAGCGAAAGCCGTGGTAGCTGATAAAAACAGATGTTTCATTCACTTTTCTTCAGTAAATGAAGCCGTTCTGAAACCATTTACCGATACAACTTGGTCCAGAGCATTGGAATGTGCTCAGGTTTGGAAGAGTTCTGGCGGAGAAAAGGCCAAAATCGCCACCGATTTCATAAGTTCCATCGGCGGTAGCTCGGACTGTGTGCAATTAGATCTACCCAGTACCAGTACGACAGCTACGACTACGAGTACGAGTGATCCAAAGCCTCATAATGCTCGATTCCATCGGCGATGCTATCAGAAATTCACCGATAAATCTAAGATAGAACAAGCCCAAAGAAAGAGAAGAAAGCCTACAAATGACTGTCCTACAGAACTAATCAAAGGTGAGCTTCGTGGGTATTATATTTACTAATTTAGATGTCATCTAGTGATGATGAAAGCCTAGAAAATATGGCTAAGAAAGGCGACATTGACAACTTCGATCACAGATTTTGAAGTGAAAAAGTGACATTTTCCATTTTCCATTTATTTGCCATGGGTGCGGTCAGCTCTGTTTACCAATGTAAATTATGTTTCCCGAACAAAGAGTGATGATCTAAAGGGTACCTCACACCAAAAAATGGTTTTTACGGACGTCCACGGACGTCCACGGATGTTCTTTCTACGGCAGCGTTGCGATTTTTTGAGCAAAATCGTGAACACCCGGGAGAGGATTTTGCTTGACCGTGACCGATTCACAGCGGTTTATTACGGTTTAGTACGGACCGCTACGGCTGCGGATATACACGGCGGAGATACAGTGCCTCTACGTTCCTTACGGTTCCCGGCCCAGAATATAAAAACGGGCCCCCCCACCCCCCGCTCTCCCCTCATTCTGCTGCTGACTTCCAAGGGGGCAAGACCTATCCAGGAGAGCCATGGACGGAGCACCCGCTGCCTAGAGAGTCCAAGGAGAGGGAGAATCCTTGCGGATGGTTAAGATGGCCTTACGGAGTCTTACGGTGGTGTTACGGCAGTTGCGGGAGCGTTGAGGAGGCGTTGAGGAAGCGTTGTGGTCTAGATTTCCGTAGCACTGCCGTAATTGTCTTACGAGAGTTTTGGTCTGGACCACAACTCTCATAAGAAATTACGACCCCCTCCCGGACGCTTAAGGATCCATACGAATGCTCCAGGAAGCGTTGAGGATGTCCCAGGTGCCACAAGGAATGCTCCCGGTTGTGCACGATTTTTTCGCCGCAACGCCGCCGTAAACGTCGTAACGACCCCGTAAGGCCGGTGTGAGGGGGGTTTAACATTTCGTAACGAGCATGACGGAGGCAGTCGCTGCAGTAGACCACTCCACCACCATTTGTCATATTCAAGCTCACCATGTTTTTATGAAATATAATCGATATTCATAGAAACGTATTTAAAAGGATATTAAGAGATTCAAAATCCACCGTGTGGCATAAATTACCATCATATTGATATGGATCCAGCTTCGTCTCTGTGCTAGCGCACGGAGACTACTTTGTGTTTATAGAAGTAAGCTAAGCGTTCAATTGTGCATGTTCTGTCCGAGAATGAATTATAACAACATTACTTTTTTATACTTACTCGGTAGGCTTAGTCGGTATGCATTTTCATGGCAGCATCCTTGCAACAACACACCTTGCAACATCCTTGTATGCAACAAGCATCAGCTGGTGAAATTCCTTGTGGCAGAATGGAAGAGATGCAAGGCAGACCAGCTCAAAGGAATTCACTTGGTTGTAGCCCATGAAGACAAATGTAATTCAATTTGTACAGACACAGACGGAACTGTCAAGTTTGAAGCAATAGAAGAATTATCCTGTGATCACGAGGAAACAGATACTCGCATGCTATTACACGCCAAGTACATAGCTGCTACAAGTAACAGCCCACCAGTTATCATCAGGAGCCCAGATACAGATGTATTTGTGATCGCCTTGGGACTTACTAATCAAATCAGTTCACCGCTGTACTTTTATACTGGTAGAGAGGACAAAGTGCGCACAATTGATGTCGGTGCTGTTCAGCAGGAGTTCGGAGATGAACTGACGGAAGCTCTCATAGGATTCCACTGTTTCACCGGTTGTGATTCGGTCAGTTCCTTTTATGGAAAGGGGAAACAAAGAGCCATTAAACTACTGCAGAAGAATCCCACCCTTATAGAGTCATTCAAGGAACTTGGTACATCTTATGAGTTATGACATATCTGAAGAGATGGTCAGTCGTCCGGAAGAGTTTGTATGCCTACTGTATGGGCAGAAGGAAATTACTTCAGTAAATGAAGTGAGATATCTCATGTTGAAGACAGCAACCAGAACTGAAAGTGTCATGCCCCCAAACCAGGACTCTCTCAAAAAGCACATCCAGAGAGCTAACTATCAAGCCAGTATCTACAAGAAAAGCCTGGTGCAACACCAGGATCTGCCATCTCCTGCAGGTAATGGTTGGAAGATGGATGGCAATGAGCTCACAATTGACTGGATGGACCTAGCTCCAGCTCCTGAAAGTGTTCTAGAACTTGCATTCTGCAGATGTAGGGGATCAAAGTGTAAACCTCCAAATGCTGATGAGTCATGCTGTATCTCTCTTGGACTGAGATGTACAGATCTGTGCCAATGCAAGAAATGTGAGAACATTCAGCTCCCAACAGACATTGAAGAGACAGAAGACCCCGACAATTGTGAAGGTGATGATGAGGAATATGGAGAGGACCTGTAAGTTCGCAAGTAAGGTGCTCAAGTATAAAAGAATATAATACAAACATAAAGTGTATGCTACTCTACATATGACAAGGCAATTTCACCTAGTATATTTTACTAAATAAATTGGTAATAACATGATCAGACAAGTTATGTCGCTTTTTTGTACAGATTTTTGATTGGGTTTAATGATCTGAAAGCGTTTTCATGAACTGTCCATTACAAAATTATAATAATCTTTGGTTAGGTTAACCCATCCAGGACGAACCCCACGTATTAGTGGTTTGGTGAAATAACTGTTACAGTCATAAACATCATACATACATGAGCAGAAAGAGCAAAAACAAAATACAAACTTTGAGCCCATTTTTGTCACAGTGCGAGATATAGTTCATTCACAGCTATATTTCTTCATGTGAATAGCACTAAATCATCAAATTGGCAACAATGGAACATTCAAAATCACTATTTTTCCATTCAAATTGGCAATTTTATGGTTTATAATTAAATTTATGTTTATATTTTCATTTCTAATAAACTACATCCCTTTGTAAATACTTTAATAGTGCAAGGAAAAAAAAAAATTGCCAATTTGACTAATTAATAGATTATCTATCTATAATTCCAGTAATCTCTATGTGTGTGTGTGTGTCTGTCTGTCTGTCTGTATGTATGTATGTATGCGACCGCTGTTTCTCGACAACTACCGGTCCGATATACTTGAAACTTGCCAGGTATATTGCTGGGGACCCGAGGATGTGCCTTTTCAAGGTTTGAAATTAATCGGACAAGTGGTTCCCAAGGTATGGTCACCGTACTCGCAAGCCGTTCGCTTTGGCTTTGCGAATGGACCAAACCATTTCATGTAAATAGAGGGGGGGGGGGGGGTTCTGTGGTCGTTGCGAATGGACCAAACCATTTCATGTAAATAGAGGGGGGGGGGTTCTGTGGTCGTTACTGCCACGTGGTTTCAAAGTTTTTTTTTGTTGTTGTTTGCACGCATGTTTTTTTGCACGCACGTACGGGCAAGCACGTACGGGCGTGCCCGTACGTGCGGGCACGCCCTAGTATAATTAATGTGCACTAAAAAAATAGGGAACAATGCATTTTCTTCCTTGGTAACTATTGACAATTATATTTATAAAGTTTATTTCCAATGCCAATGAGGAGACTACGAAAATATTTATCCAAGACATTAATAAGCCATCGCCCTACTGTCTATTAGTGATATTGCAATGTCCAATACTTTTTTATTATTAATTATAACGTCTTTAATGGTTAACAAACAAAAAAATTATTAGTTAACAAAGGATCATTTAATCGGAATTGTTCAGTTCATAGCTGATTGTATTAGTGATGTATTTTCCCTACAACTCTAGTAAATTGTAACAGCAATGGTAACAGTGTTTATCATTAAATAAACTAGCTATTCCATGCTATGGGTGATCTTGTTCCAAGTGTGCAACATTTTCTTCTGATGCGTCCGTTTATTTTGGCGGTGTATAGGCAACACTCTCTGCCGCAACACTCCACTCTCTGCCGCTCCATTCCTCTTCCCTCAGATCGGCAGTCTGCAGCCTCCTCACTCTCTGAAGACCTGGACAAAATCACAGACTGGTCAAACATGTGGAACATGTCTTTCAATCCTAACAAATCTCACACTCTTACTATGTCTCTCCGAAAAGATCGACTGGACAACCCTCCCATCTACTTTCTCAACAATCCTCTCCAAGAAGTTCTGTCGCTCAAGCTTTTGGGTCTCACCATCTGCCATGATCTTTCTTGGGAAAACCACATTTCCAAGCTGGCCTCCAAAGCCAGTCGCCGACTGGGCATCCTCCGTCGTGCGAAGTCCTTCCTAGGCACACCTGAGCTCCTCACCACATACAAGGCTTTCATCCGCAGCTCAATGGAATACTGTTCTCCCCTATGGGCTGGTGCTCCTGCCTCACACCTGGCTCGGCTTCACGCTGTTGAATCCAAAGCTTTCAGAATCATTGGAATCTCCCGCGATGAAGCTATCTCTGAGGGCCTTTCACTCACTCACCGCAGGCAGGTAGGTGGTCTTTCTGTCTTCTACCGACTCCTCTCCGGCCTTGCTCCCCCAGCTCTCTCTGTGCTCTGTCCCCCAAATATTCCTACAGGTCGCACAAGATCTGCCAGCCACCCTCTGATGGTTAAACTGCCGAAATCTCGGCTCTCTGCTCACCTTCACTCTTTCATTCCTCTTTTCTCCCGCCTCTGGAACAAACTCCCACACTCACTTCAATCACACTCCTCCCTCCAGGTCTTCAAAACAGCTGTTCACCACCATCTCTTATCTTCCCCCATCCAAAACCTTGATCTTTTCTACCCCCACTAATTCACCCCAGATCCACCTTGTTTGAAATTCCAACTTCTTTCCTGGAAGTCTTGGCAGTGTCCATATGTTTTATACCTCTCCCACCCCCCCCCCCCTTCCCATGCCTCCCCCCCAAAGCCCTCTCCCTCCCACAGTTCTCTCGATGTCTCCATATCTCTCGGTCCCTGCTCTCAAATGTTGTGTTTGTGTCCTTCCCCCTCTCTCCCCATCTTGTCTACCGCTTCCCCCTCTCTCCCCATCTCCCATGTTATTTGTTTTGTGTGTCTGTTTGTCTTTCTGTGTGATTAATGTTCGCTCTTTCACGAGCCTCGATCTTGCATACAAAAAAAAACAAAAAAAAACAAAAAAACACACCGCTGCCTCGATCGCTCCTGAAAATAAAAATAAGACGGGTTAATACACACAAGAAGCAAAAACATCTCGGATAATTCCAATTGCACTGGGCCATAGGCTAACACCAAAGCCCTGAAGCCTAAGGCCTATCCTATACATGCCGTCACCATCACAAGGCCTATGACGCATATCGGCTGAAACCTTTCAGACTTTCAGAACTTTCAGAAACTAAAATCAGACTATTTTCACTTCCATTATGCAAATAAGCTACTTCAGTTGATTCGTGTGACATGAAAGTTTCACAAGTCATTGACGGACATGTATGTCTGCATTTCATCACAAATTATTCTAGCGTTCAAGATGCCCATATGCCAAGCTTTTAACTGTTCCAATCGTTGTGTAATTTGCCCACTGGACTCAGAAGTTGTTTTTTTACATCCCTGGCTCATGAAAAGATTGCATCAATCGTGTGCTTTGTGGTTGAAAAACCAAAGAACAACCGAATTCAACATCAAAACGTATGTTCATTCAAAATATCGTGTTGTTTGCAAATGTGACTTCAAACCGTCAGCATTCGTATTTGATCAACAGGTGATTGCTACCTGGGAAACAAGACTCAGAAATTGCTAAAACATGACGCCGTACCGACACTTACCGGGCGAGAGCTACCTGTTGATTTGAAGCTACGTCCAAGCCAGGCCCATGTGAGCCATGCTCAGAGCTTGTCCTCAAGTAGTTATTTATATTACTAGACTACTAGCAGAACCTACCTTTCGCTTCACTGACGGACCAATTAGTCATCTTGTTTGTGCTATATTTGTTCACTGCGTCTGTATCGGATCTGTAGATCATGATAAACTCAACCAGCATATGGGAATATTTCATCAGTTTATGAAGTGTACAATTTGTAGGTGGCTCATTGCAGCTTCATTTTTTATATGCCCTGAGGGCAGATTGCATTCTCATAAGATAGCCAATCAATCTCGCTGGAAAGAGCCAGGGATCCTGCACCGCACACTAAGTGTCAATGCTGTCCCTACATAGGAAGTCTACACTCCATAGGTTTAGTACAACACAAATCCTCAAAAAAAAAAATCGACCAACATACAAACTTATAAACCTATAAAGTACCTACCAGTCATTCTTGTAGGATTTTACACTCACTAAATGAGATTCACAGTAACCCAATAACACTCATTAATGTTTGGACAGCAACACTGACCTACAAAACTGACGACTGACCTAAAATAGCCCATTTGTAAAGCTTCTTCTACTTCTTCTTCTTCTTCTTCCTCTTCTTCTTCTTCTTCTTCTTATGTTCAGACAGCCTAACTCAAAATTGGTTTCAGCTCAGGGCGTGGTTTAAACACAAAGCAACTGCATTTAATAGTGGGGAGGTCAATAAATACTTGAAATTTTCACAACTTGAAAGGATTCTACTAAAAGTACAAAGATAACTTTCTAACTATGCATAGGAATATAAAGGGAAAAGGAGGTGTGGTCAGAACACAACAGCTGTCAATCAGCCTTGTGGGGGTGGGGCCATGGCGACACAATTGTGCAAGGGCAAAATTGTGGTTTTGTTTTTTCCAGGATTATTACCAGCCAATAAGTTGTCTCAGAGATTATGTACAAGGGCCCATTTGCAATACAAGGTATTGTGGCGGACACAAAAGCCCACTGGCGTGGTGACATCATTCCACGCACCAAGTGGGCGGTGGCCACGCCCGAGGGGTAGGCGTGGCCTCATGCTATACACCGGGCGACCAGCCCGGAGGAGTTCAGTGTTACAGTGTAGTCTTACAATAAAGACGTTTATATGTTACCGCTTGTCCGCTTCCTCCTTGCTCACAAGCAGCGCGCGTAACGCCGCGCTTTACTGGTGACCCTCGACGTTGGATCTGCCGTAGCGATCCTTCCGAACACGACGCCATTGCAATGGCCAACGACAAGGCAATGGCGATTAAACTTCCCGAATTTTGGGAGGCCCAGGCCGAAGTCTGGTTCGTTCAAGCCGAAGCCCAATTTCAGCTTCGGCGCCTCACCAACGACGACCTGCGCTACTGCCATGTCGTCGCCTCCCTCGGGCCCGGCACGGCCGCTCGAGTTGTGTCCGTCCTTCGCCACCCACCGGACGGCCACAAGTACGAGGCACTCAAGCGGCTACTCCTAGCCACGTTCGGCCTCACGGACGACGCACGGGCCGATCGCCTCCTGGATCTCCCCGAGCTCGGTGAGACGCGCCCGTCGGTCCGAATGGACCATATGCTGTCACTGTTGGGCGACGAAGCCCCCGGTTCGCTATTCCGGGCGCTTTTCCGTCGCCAACTTCCAGCGCAGGTTCGCCTCGCGTTGGCCGGGACCGGGCTAACGGAACCCCGAGCATTGGCGGCCGAGTCGGACAAGTACTTCGCCGCTTCGGACACGCGGGCGAGCGTTGGCGTGGCCGTCACGGCCTTCGACGCTGATGTTCCACAGCATCATCTTCTACAGCACGCTGAGGTTCAACAGCATGCTGATACGCACCTCATGAACGCCGCCACGCCCCGCCCACCGCCGCGGCGAAAACCGCCACCGCGGGGAAACCCGTCGACTCCACCGGCCTGGCGGAGCCAGCCGCGCTCCTCCAGCTCCACCACCTGGTGCTGGTTCCACGCCAAGTTCGGCCACGAAGCTCGGCGGTGTCATCCGCCGTGCTCCTTCAACGGGTCGGGAAACGCCCGGGCCGGCGCTCAATTGTGGCGATGAGCGCCGGCCGTTCGAGCAGCCTGCTGTTCATAACGGACACCTTCTCCGGGCGCCGTTACCTGTGCGACACGGGAGCACAGGTGAGTGTCATTCCCGCCGGCGCGTCAGACAAGCACGCCGCGGGTGGGGGCCCCGCGCTGCTTGCTGCGAACGGGACGCCCATCCGTACGTACGGAAAACGCTGCCTCTCTCTGCGGTTTGGAGGGCAGGTTTTCCGATGGACGTTCGTCACCGCCGACGTGCCCATGGCACTGCTTGGCGCGGACTTCCTGTGCGCTAATGGGCTCCTGGTCGACGTCAAGCGCAGACGGCTTGTCCAGGCCGAGACGTTCAGCTCGCTCGCATGTGCGTTGCCCAGCTCAACGAGCAGCTTGCCAAGCGGCTTGCCGAACGATTCGGTTCCGGCCACGTTGGTCTGTACGCTTCCGGCAGCGGACGCATTCACCCGCCTCCTCGCCGGCTTCCCGGCCCTCACGCGGCCCACCTTCTCGGCGGGGGCCGTCAAGCACGGGGTGGCCCATCACATCCCCACCGTCGGGCCACCGGTCTACCCCCGGGCACGCCGCCTCGAGCCGACGAAGCTGGCGGTGGCAAAAGCGGAGTTCGCTACCCTGGAGCGACTCGGCATCGTTCGGCGCTCAGAGAGCGCTTGGGCGTCGCCGCTGCACATCGTGCCGAAGCCCGGCGGGGGGTGGCGACCGTGCGGGGACTATCGCCGTCTCAATGACGCCATGACTCCCGACCGCTACCCCGTCCCCCACATTCAGGACTTTTCCGCCCGTTTGGCGGGCAGGTCCTTCTTCTCGAAGGTGGACCTCATACGCGGCTACCATCAGGTCCCCGTCAGGCCGGAGGACGTCCCGAAGACGGCGGTCATCACGCCATTCGGACTCTTCGAGTTCCTGCGCATGCCCTTCGGTCTGAAGAATGCGGCTCAGGCGTTCCAGCGACTGAAGGACAGCGTCCTGCGCGACTTGGATTTTGTCTACGTCTACCTGGACGATATCCTCGTCGCCAGCGCGTCCCGCGAAGAGCACCTACGCCACCTCCGCACGCTCTTCGAACGCCTGGGACAGCATGGCCTGATTGTGAACCCCGCAAAGTGCCGGTTCGGCGCCGCCACAATCGATTTTCTGGGGCACCGTGTCACCAGGCACGGAGCCGTCCCCCTGCCGGCCAAGGTGGAGGCGGTGAAGGGGTTTCCGCGCCCCCGCACGATCAGAGGGCTGCAGGAGTTCCTGGGCATGGTGAACTTTTACCATCGGTTCCTGCCCCGTATCGCCCAGCTCCTGCGCCCCCTGCACGAAGCTCTCCGAGGTAAGCCGGGCAAAGGCGACGTTACCTGGACCGAGCAAATGGACACGGCGTTCACGGGCGCGAAGCTCGCCTTGGCTAACGCCACCATGCTCGCGCACCCGGCGCCCGATGCACCGATCGCCCTCACCACCGATGCCTCGGACTACGCGGTGGGCGCGGTGCACGAGCAATGGGTGCGTGGAGCTTGGCAACCGCTGGCGTTCTTTAGCCGGCAGCTTCGCCCGCCCGAACGCCGTTACAGTACCTTCGACCGCGAGTTGCTCGGACTTCACTTGGCGGTCAGGCACTTCCGCCATCTGCTCGAGGGCCGGGCGTTCACTGCCTTCGTCGACCACAAGCCGCTGATCTTCGCGATGGGCAAGGTCACCGAGCCGTGGTCGGCCCGGCAGCAGCGTCACCTCTCGGCCGTGTCCGAGTACACGACGGACATCCAGCACGTCGCGGGGAAGGACAACCCGGTTGCGGATTGCCTTTCCCGGGCCGTCGCCCACGCAGTCCACCTCGGCATCGACTATGCCCGGATGGCAGCGGACCAGGCCGCTGACCCCGACGTCCAGGCCTTGCGGACCGCCGTCACGGGCCTCCGCGTCACCGAGGTGCCGTTCGACGGCGCGGGCGCGGCCCTCTTGTGCGACGTCTCCCTCGGGCGTCCTCGCCCCATTGTGCCCGCGGGCTGGCAGCGCCAGGTGTTTGACGCCATCCACGGCCTGTCCCACCCGGGCGCGAGGGCCTCCCAAAGGCTGATCGCCGACAAGTTCGTCTGGCATGGCCTCCGGAAGGCCGTCCGCGGCTGGGCCAGGACATGCCTCGCGTGCCAGCGCGCCAAGGTGCACCGGCACACCCAGGCCCCGTTGGCCCCGTTCACGGTGCCGGAACGCCGGTTTGACCACGTCCACGTGGACCTGGTGGGACCTCTGCCCTCCTCGCGGGGTTTCACCCACGTCCTCACCATGGTGGACCGCACCACCCGGTGGCCGGAGGCCGTGCCCTTGGCGTCGACAACGGCGGCCGATGTCGCGCAGGCTTTCATCGCCACCTGGGTCGCCCGGTTCGGCGCCCCCTCAGACATCTCATCCGACCGCGGCCCCCAGTTCACCTCGGAGCTCTGGGGGGCGGTTGCGCAGGGGCTCGGGGTCCGGCTGCACCGAACCACGGCCTACCACCCCCAGGCTAACGGCCTGTGTGAGCGATTTCACCGCTCATTGAAGGCCGCGCTCCGGGCCACCCTCCGCGACGGCGGCTGGGTCGACAGGCTCCCCTGGGTCCTGCTGGGCCTCCGGACGGCGCCCAAGGAGGACCTGCGCGCATCCGCGGCGGAGTTGGTCTTCGGGCAACCGCTGCGGGTGCCGGGCGAGTTCCTCCCCGACTCCACGGCACCATGGTCCGCGGCACAGCAGCGCTCCGCTCTGCAAGAGACCGCCCAGAGGTTCGCCCCGGTGCCAACGGCATGCCACGGGCACCCACCGACGCACGTCGCCCCGGAGCTTCGCACGGCGGAGTACGTCTTCGTCCGCCACGATGCCCATCGGACACCACTGCGGCCCCCGTACGACGGGCCTTTCCGCGTGCTGGAGACCGGGGCGAAGCACTTCACCCTGGACATCGGCGGTACTCCTGACCGCGTTTCGGTAGACCGCCTCAAGCCGGCCCACCTCGATGTGGACCATCCACCGCCAGTGGCCCGACCCCCACGTCGGGGCCGCCCTCCTGCGGGCGGCCCCCGGCACCGCCCAGCCCCGCCGCCACGGCGCCCCCCGGTCCTGCACCCATCCCAGGGGCAGCCAGGGGCATCCCACCTGGTATCCCTGCACCCCGGACGCCGCCGATCGCCAGGGGGCGCTTCGGCCGGGTCATTCGACTGCCCCACAAACTGGCCCTCCAGGTGCGCGGGAATTCTGGGGGGGCGCGTGTGGCGGACACAAAAGCCCACTGGCGTGGTGACATCATTCCACGCACCAAGTGGGCGGTGGCCACGCCCGAGGGGTAGGCGTGGCCTCATGCTATACACCGGGCGACCAGCCCGGAGGAGTTCAGTGTTACAGTGTAGTCTTACAATAAAGACGTTTATATGTTACCGCTTGTCCGCTTCCTCCTTGCTCACAAGCAGCGCGCGTAACGCCGCGCTTTAGTATTGTCTTTCAATTCCTAGGCCTTTCATTGAGCCCAGTGTGCCTTCGTCTCTGCACCGGAAGGAATGGTTTCCACCACACTATAGGTCTTTCCACACTGGGTCTCTTACCTTCCCGTACACAATCGCACACCGGTCCCAGCATGCAATCTTTCCTCTGGGCCGCGCTACTTTCCAAAGTACCAAATTCATCCCCCACGGTTGGTAGCAAGGTTGGCTCGCCACCCGGGCTGTGCAGACCAGCATCTTATGGGAGGGGTCTGCCAACTGGTCTCTCTCCTCATGTCTCATGCAGTATTTACTATTTTGTTCCATGCAAAGGAGTGGAGAGAGTGCATCAGCTTTCCCATGAGCCTTCCTGGCTCTATGAACCACATTAAAATTGTACTAACGCAACTTCTCAAACCACGTTGCAATTTGACCCTCAAGTTCTTTGAACCATAACAGCCATTGCAAGGAGGAGAGGTCCGTTCTGACCCAAAATTTCTAAAAAAAAGATCCAGCGACATTAATAACTGGGGTGCAATCTGCCCCCCTTCGAGCCCCCATCCTATAGTGTGTGGTTCTGTGCTAATGTTAAATACCCTAGCAGCTACGACAGTGCACCCCACGACTAATCCCTGGATTGGTTGCCCCGCTAGCAGTTCCACGAGCCGACAAGGCGCAACTCTCCCGCAGGGTGGGGCGAGCCTGCCATCATGCCGGAACTATTGCCTCAGCACCCGGAACTATTTCCTCAGCACCCGGAACTATTGCCTCATTACCCGGAACTATTTCCTCAGCACCCGGAACTATTGCCTCAGCACCCGGAACTATTGCCTCAGCACCCAGAAGAATGATCACGGATTCTGGAGCCTCTAGCTTCGCTTTTATCATTCAGGTGCGAGAAGCACCAGGAGCTTCATGTGCCAAAAGCACCTATCGAGTTCCCATAGTTCGAGTTCCACACACCGGTGCTGGTGAGGCCGGGGTGAAACAGCACCTGCTAAGCCCCTTGGTTTCTCGCATGGAAGGGGCTCACCTGCCCTCCTCCCCCACTGCTGTGGGTCCATCTCGGCCTTTCTCATTTATTTTTGGACATTTTAAACTCCTCGATCACTCCCGTGTTTGGTTAAATTTAATTTTTCAGCTCTCCCCGTTCATCCTTCAAGTTCCTTTAACTCCTGTGCCAACCCTTCCATTTCTCTTTCTCGCTTAGCCTGAGCGGTCTTCATCTCAAGCCGCACATTTGACAATGTAGTTTCACCTTGCCCAGCTCCTCTCGTTGATGTAGAGTGTCAGTTTTCCTGCCAATATCACTCGTCTCCGCACTCTGCCTATCCAGCCCATCCTTTTCTGCTTGTCTCACTTGTATGCTGTTGATCAGCCTCTCCTCCATGCCAACCTACTCAACCCTCATGGCCCGTCCTCCACCTGTTCGATTCTCATCCCAACCATCATTTGGCTGAAAATGGCCGCCGATTGGTACAATCGGTTTCAAGTCAGGTCAGTCTTTTTGGAGTCAGGTCTTGTTCCATTAAGGGTACCAGGCTGACTGATGGGTTGCAAAAAGACCACCAAGCAGTGGGGGGTAACACTCTCTACTTCTGTACACCCTCTACTGCCTCTTCTAGAAAACCATCTACCAACGAATCAAGAGTGTTTAGCAAGCTGGTCTGGGGCAGCCGCATATAGCGTTGAGGCCGGGGTTAATGAACGGCATGCTGGATGAGTAAGGACATTTTAGCGGAGAGGCTGTAGCTGGTGCGTGTTATGTGTGAAATGAATGTGAAGAGCATGTGGAATAGGAAAAAGTATATATAGGATTTCTAACTAAACATACGCAACGCATATCTGTTCACATGAATACAGTCTATATTAAAAGCTAAACAGAATACTTAGATATAACTAGCTATACTCTATGTGTAGGTGCTTCGTGCTCCCCTTAGGGTCCAAAACCAGAATGATGCACACATCTCATGTTTTTAATTCCTGTTACAGTCTCCTATTTGTTAAACTAGAGCTATTTGACTATGTCACCAATATGCCTCCGCATAGTCTCACAACCGGTGGATGCCCTCGTTCACTGTCCAAAAAATAAACAAGTTTGATAAAAAACCATTGAGCTGTTTTCAAGTATCACATTTTCACCAGCCATGAAAGGTTTCACATCGATCGGTGCAGCAGTTTCAGAGAAGGGATTTTTTAAAATATCGTTTTTCTATCCAAGATGGCTGCCAAACCACGTGACCTACGACATTGTCATTTTCAAACTATATGCAACAGTGGTTTTAGATGAAATTTGAAAAATTTCGCATCGATAGGGTGAGCGGTTTCAGAGATATAATTATTTAATCTTTTCCTTCAATGCAACATGGCTGCCACGCCATGTTACCAGTGATCTTTTCGTGATCATCTTTTAATCACCATGCCTCGTAAATGAAACAAAAAGTTTCGAGTCAATCGATTTGGTGGTTTAGGAGAAGATTTTTTTTAAAGGTTTTGGGTTAAATCCAATATGGCTGCCAAACCATGTGACCTATGATGTCATAAATTTAATATTTCAATACAAATGGGTCATAAATCATGTGCATGCAATTTCAAATTTTTAGGATAGGGAATTCGATTAAAACATTTTTGGCTGGTATACCACTTCACCAATAATATCATCATAATCATGCTTTTGATCCCCATTGGGAGTACTTGACAATGTGCCAAGTTTCAAATTTTCCATTCAGCGGTTTCCGAGAAATAAAATTTTAATTATTAGCGTTTAATCCAAGATGTCTGCCATACCACGTGACCTATGACTTCACAATTATCTTTAAAACATTCTGCATGGGTGTCACTCCTACCCTGAAAGTTTTGTCTCAATTGGATATGTGGTTGCTGAGAAAAACGAGGTTTAGCCTGTACGGACGAAGAGACTGACGGACGTACGGATGGACGGACAACCCGAAAACATAATGCCTCGGGCAACCTTCGGGGGCAGAGGCATAAAAATGAGATGTGTGCATCGCGCTGGTAGGGGTTTCCTTTTGCTCAGTGTCCGATCCATGTTCGCAGATGTGTTCAACGACATTCATGTCAGGAAGCGGTCGCTGAACGCATCTCATGCAGGTAGTGGTGGTTCCATGGAAGTTTGGCATGTGGCATCATCTTCCTGTAGTAACTGTGCTCCATGCTCCAAGATGCCTCGCTGTTATTCAGGGTGACCCCACAAAAACAGAACCCATACTATTTCACATAAAACCCTCATTTATCACTCAAATGGAAAGGTTTGACACGTTATCTTGAATAGGCCAGGACCGATGGTGCTTATCTGTGCTTAAATGAGCTCCAAATGTTTACCATGGCACTGCAAGCACACTTGGATGTGAAGAGCAAAATGGTTGATCGCTCTGATGCATTCAGCGAATTCTATCGAAACTTGTTGCTTTGAATTCCTCCATGGATTGTGGCCTTCCTCTGTGGACGTTGTGCTTCAGATAGCACCAAAAATTGAAACCTGGTGAGTGTGGGGCCCATTCAACTATATGTCTTCAACTGATGTCTGTCACCAAGGTGCGTGATGAGCCAGATCGGTGAATCACTGGAAGTGATGGGAATGGCTCCATCCAGTTGACAACATTGTTCCTCTCGTGAAACGCCCCTGCGGCTGCCCGGGCCCTCCAAAACTTCCCAGGACCTTGGATGTAACATTTCGTATTGACAGATGATCCCTTGCCTGTGTCGTCTTCAAACTACAAAGGGCCGAAGCTTCCATGTTCACAGATTGAGACCCAGGCAGTGCATTTGTTTTCCTGAATGGAGAGTTCACTGGAGCAGTCATTGTTAAGGAAGTTCAGCTTTTCTTCAGTTTGAGTCTGCAAACCACTGGCCAATTTGCCCAAACCACGCTGTCACTGAACTTGGACTGCAGTAATTTTGCGTTTCATCTTTTGCGTTTTGCGTTTTGCGTTTTGCGTTTTGCACCCCAAATCCTACACTTTTTTTGAAATACCAACTTCTGTCCTGGAAGTCCTTGGTCTCCTTGTGTTTTATACCTCTCCCCCCCCCCCCCCCCCTTCCCACGCCTCCTCCCCCCAGGCCCTCTCCCTCCCGCGCTTCTCCCTGCTCTCAGGTGTTGTGTTTGTGTGCTTCCCCTCCTCTCCCCATCTTGTCTTCCGCTCCCTCTTTTTGTATGTTTTGTTTGTCTGGTTGATTTGTTTGTGAAATAAATATTCGCTCTTTCACGAGCCCCGAATCAGTATACAAAAAACAAAAAAAATTTTTTATTATTTTGTATGGATACAGTTTCTCACATCATGGATTGGGAATTCTTCTCACCGATTCACCTGAAATTCCAAACACATGACTGACGCCGAAAATATTTCGCATTGGGCTTCTGCAAACTGAATCACGAACATGGTCGATGTTATCCGGAGAACTTACATCTTGAGGACATCCTGGATGTGTCGGTCCTCCAGTACTTTCACTGTTGAGATTTGCGACTGTGCCTTTCTCTCTGAACCTTTTGACCCAGACAAATATCCGTGACTCGCAGGGCACAGTGTAAGTTCCAAACTCACGTTTAAATTCGATTGGAGTCTTCTTGCCAGAGTGTTTCAAGAAGAATATCCACAAAATAAGTCTTTTGCGCAATTGTACATGGCGTCTTTAAAAAGTGAAGAATTTGGGAAGAAGAAAAGGAATTTTTGAAAAAACGTATTTTTTTATCTGGATTTTAATTTTTTTTTCGATCAAAATTTTTTAGGGGAAAGATTTTTTGTTAAAAAGGGAAGAAGAAAATTAATACATCTAATTCATCAACTTTTGGAGTCTGTCTTGTGGTTCACTCTTCTTCAATCGCCTTATTAATTAGATTAGTAAGACAAGACTTACTGAAAACGTACTTACTTACAAGACACTTTTTTTAAATACCGACTTCTTTCCTGGAAGTTCTAGCAGTGTCCATGTGTGTTATACCTCTACCACCCCCCCCCCCCCTTCCCATGCCTCCTACCCCAAGCCCTCTCCCTCCCACAGATCTTCCGATGTACCTGTTCTCTGCTGTTGTACTTGAGTGCTTCCCTCTCTCTCCCCATCTTGTCTCCCGCTCCCTTTATTGTATGTTTTGTGTGTCCGTTTTTTTTTGTGATTGGTGTTAGCTTTTACACGAGCCTCGATCTTGTATACAAAAAAAGGAGATCGTCATTGGTGAGATGGAAGATATTAGATAAAAGGTGGGTTCCATTTTTTGGGGGTCACCCAGACCCTGACATGAAACCTTATTGGCACATCACATGAGCAAGGCATTATGCAGTCAGCAACACATTGACATATGTGGGAATAATATAACAGCCATGCATGTGGGACCCATTCTGATCACATTGTAGTTCAGAAAACTATGAAAGGAGAATACAATGAAACAAGAGAAAACTAGAACGGGCACTCGGTAGAGCGCATACCTTCGCCGCAGCTATGGTAAAAATACGATTTTGACCTTTTCGTGACCTTGACCTTGACCTTTGACCCGATTGCTCCCAAAATCTAATCAAATGTGTCCCGTATAATAACCAATCATCCCACCAAATTTCATGCAATTCGGTTGAATACTTTTTGAGTTATGCGAATAACATACACACACACACACACACACACACACACAGACATACAAATAAATACACAGCGATCAAAACATAACCTTCCGCTTTTGCGAAGGTAAAAATGGTTTCTGAAATATATTTTTACTTCCGTCACCAAAGGTGGATGGAGGTTATGTTTTCACGCCTGTCTGTTTGTCTGTTTGCCTGTGAGCAGGATATCTCAAAATGTTGGGTAGGAATTCGTATGAAACTTGATGGACTGATTGCTTGTGTGGCAAGGACAAAGTGATTAGATTTTAGTGAAGATCCACATCCAAATCGGAGAAATTTTTTTCATTTTCTAAAGTGATTCTTTACCATTGTGAGATGGAGCCAAAACCAATATACAGGTATACTTTAGCATGATATTTCATAAACTTGTGGATGGATTATGACAAAACTAGGTGGATGAGTTGGTGAGGTGAGAAGCACAACCTGACTAGATTTTGGTTCAGGTCCAGATCCAAATCTGGCCTATCAGTAGGATGCAAAACGTACACTGTTCAGCCTGGCGGAGGTATGCGTTCTACTGAGTGCTGTTCTAGTTACCTCGCCTGAGGAGAGGGTATTGCATTTGAGTGTGTTTGTCTATCTGTTTGTCTGTTTGTCTATTTGTTTGTCCGCACAGAATAAATATGATTTTCTCTGCAACCGTTGGTCCGATTGACAGGAAATTTTCACCATAGGTGCAACTCCACCAGTAGCATTTTAAAATTACAATTATGACGTCATATGTCACGTGATATGGCCGCCATCTTGGAAAAACCGAAAAACTCTGCACTTCTATATCTCTGAAAGCGCTGCATAGAAAAAATGGAGACATGGCTCATTGTAAATAACTCTCCATGGGGAATAAAATATGTAAATGATGATGTCGTAGATGCCTCCATTATGACGTCATAATTCGACAAGTACAAAACTTCATCTGATCAAGATGAAATTTATTGAGCATCATCGTGGGATAAATTGGTGGAGAATTTTTTTTAATGATGATGTCATCGGTCACGTGGTTCGACCGCCATCTTGGAAAAACCCCAAAAAATTGCACCTCTATATCTCCGAAAGCGCTGCATAGAAAAAACTGAGACATGGGTCATTGTAAATAACTCTCCATGGGGAATAAAATATGCTAATGATGATGTCATAGGTCCCTCCATTATGATGTCTTAATTAGACAAGTACAAAACTTCATCCGATCAAGATGAAATTTCTTGAGCGTCATCTAGGGATAAATTGGTGGAGAAAAAATAATGATGACGTCGTCGATCACGTGGTTCGGCCGCCATATTTGTTTTTAACACAAAAGCCTTAAAAACCACTGAAAACAAATCCTGGTGAGGATCTGCAATCTCTGATTGCTCTTTCTTGTTTGGTCTTGTTCCTATTTCTTTCTCGATCTTGAACTTTCTTTTGTGTTTCTAATTAATAACAGCAGCATGGAAAATGCCATAAAGAGAGAAAACGTGATAGATCAGTTGATTCATATGATCCGCACTGATACCTTGGCCAATTAATTTGAGCTATACCGAAACCATGTCTTATGATATAGGGTTGCGATTGCTTTTTAGCTCACCTGGAACGAAGTTCAGGGGAGCATATGCGATGGCACATCGTCCGTCCGTCCGTCCGTCCGTAAATACTTGCAACTTCCTCTCCGAAACCGCTGAACAGATTGTGACCAAACTTGGCACAAATTATATTTGTTGTGTTGTGACAAAAGTTTATTCACAGCATTAAAAAAAATTGGGGTCTAAGGGGGTTTACCGGGGTCAAAGTGGATCCAGGTTTGACTCCCCAAAATAGGTATTTGCTTTTTACTCTGAAACTACACACAATATTTCGATGAAACATTACCATAACCTTCATCACCCATGGTGTACCAAAGTTTGTTCAAGGCATTAGAAAAATTGGGGTCTGAGGAGGTATATGGGGTTGGGGTAGGATATTTTTAATAGGTATTTTTGTAAACCCAGAAAATATATTTTTACTTGCAAAATCGAAGATTTATATTTATATTTTCAAGTATATTGGTTGGTTGCGTTTATTATTCTGTCTGTTTGTTTGCTTGTTTGTTTGTCACCGGCCTACAGGTCACAATTCTAAACCGATCGTCACTAAACTTTTTTTTTTTTTTTTTTTTTTTTTTGTATACTGAATCGAGGCTCGTGAAAGAGCTAACATTTATTTCACAAACAAATCAACCAGACAAACAAAATATACAAAAAGAGGGAGTGGAAGACAAGATGGGGAGAGAAGGGGAAGCACACAACCACAACATTTGAGAGCAGGGAGAAGTGTGGGAGGGAGAGAGCTTGGGGGCAGGAGGCGTGGGAGGGGGAGGGGGGGCGGGGTGGAGAGGTATAAAACACAAGGGGACCGAAATTAGCGGGGGTAGAAAAGATCAAGGTTTTGGATGGCGGAGGATAAGAGATGGTGGTGAACAGCTGTTTTAAAGACCTGGAGGGTGGAGTGGGATTGAAGAGAGTGAGGGAGTTTGTTCCAGAGGCGGCAGAAAAGAGGAATTGAAGGAGTGAAGGTGAGCAGAAAGTCTTGATTTTGGCAGTTTAACCATAAGAGGGTTGCAGGCAGATCTTGTGCGACCTGTAGGAATATTTGGGGGACAGAGCCCAGAGAGGGCTGAGGGGGCAAGGCCAGAGAGGAGTCGGTAGAAGACGGAAAGACCACCAACCTGCCTGCGGTGAGTGAGTGAAAGGCCCTTGGAGTTAGCTTCATCGCGGGAGATTCCAATGATTCTGAACGCTTTGGTTTCAACAGCGTGAAGACGGGCTAGGTGTGAGGCAGGAGCACCAGACCAGAGGGGAGAGCAGTATTCCATAGAGCTGCGGATGAAAGCCTTGTATGTGGTGAGGAGCTCAGGTGTGCCAAGGAAGGACTTCGCACGACGGAGGATGCCCAGTCGGCGACTGGCTTTGGAGGCCAGATTTGAAATGTGGTTTTCCCAGGAAAGATCATGGCAAATAGTGAGACCCAAAAGCTTGAGTGACAGAACTTCTTGGAGAGGATTATTCAGAAAGTGGATGGGAGGGTTTTCCAGTCGGTCTTTTCAGAGAGACATCGTAAGAGTGTGAGATTTATCAGGATTGAAAGACATGTTCCATTTGTTTGCCCAGTCTGTGATTTTGTCCAGGTCTGCAGAGCGTGAGGAGGCTGCAGACTTCCGGTCTGAGGGATGAGGAATGGAGCGACAGAGAGTAGAGTCGTCAGCAAAGAGATAGAGAGGATTTTCAAGAGAGTCAGAGAGATCATTGATGAAGACCAGAAAAAGCACAGGGCCCAGAACACTACCTTGGGGAACTCCAGCCTGAACAGGAAGAGGAGATGAGAGAAACCCATTCAGAGCCACACGTTGACTACGACCAGAGAGGAAGTCTGCCAGCCATGCGTGGAGATTTCCATGGATACCAAAGGAGGAGAGTTTGGTGAGCAGAGCAGGGTGCCAGACCGTATCGAAGGCACGTGAAATGTCAAGGGAGACAGCTCTAATTTCCTGTTTGGCATTGAGGACCTCCATCCATTGTTGAGAAAGCAGAAGCAGCATGTCCAGAGTAGAGTGACCAGGTCTGAAATCAAATTGATGATCAGAGATCAAGCCATTGGAGAAGAGGAAAGATTTCATATCTGAAGCAATGATGGATTCCATGACTTTGCTGATAATTGGGAGAAGGCTGATTGGTCTGTAGTTGCTGGGATCTGTTTTTGCACCTTTTTTGTGCAAAGCGGTGATGTTGGCTGATTTCCAAGCAGATGGCAGATGACCTTGAGCAAAAGAGAGGGTGAAGAGAACAGAAAGAGGGAGTGAAAGAGCGGAAGAACATGATTTTAGGACCCGTGGGCTGATGCCGTCAGGACCAGTTGCAGAATCAGAGTCGAGGGTTGACAGAAACTTTTCCACCTTGTCAGGAGGAAAGGACACAGGGTCCAGGAGCAGCTGGGTACGACTGGGTACGGTGGGTACAGAGAGGGATGGGTTTGGGACACAAGATTTAGAGGCAAACACAGAGTTGAGGCATTCAGCTTTTTCACGTGCGGAGTCAGCCGTTAAGCCGTTTGAGGTGAGGGAGGGGATGGAGGGGGAACAAACACCAGAAACAGATTTGACCAGACGCTACCAGGATTTGGAAGAGGGAGACAGATAAGAGAGTTCGGTCTTGAGAACGGTGAGATATTGTTTCCTGGCTCTCCTGAGGGTGGACACACACTTGTTTCGGGCTTTGTGAAAGGAAATGAGATTTCCTTCCGTTGGATTTGCTTTCCAGGAGACGAAAGCAAGTTGTTTCAGGGCAACAGCCTCACCACAAGATTCCGTGTACCATGGACGGGAGGAAGGGTATGACAACTGAAGACGAGATGGGATAAATCTGTGCATGAGAGAGAGCAATTTACTTTGAAAGAATTCCCAGGATGAGTTGATGTCAGAGGCGGTAGAGATCAGAGGCGGTACAACTTCACCAAGTTGTAGAGGTCGTCACAATTGAGAATCATATTCATTTTGCGGTCAAAGGTCATCTGGAGGTCACATTTCTAAAATCGCCATTTTAAATCCGATTGACTTGAAAATTGAACAGTATTTGCACATCGAGTCACTAAATAGGTAAATCAAATACTTTTGAGGTCAAAAGCTCAAAGGTCAACTCCGGGTCAAACTTCCAAAATCATCAATTTTCATCTGAAAAATCATGAATTTTCATCCGATTGACTTGAAAATTTTAACAGCATTTGCATAGCGCCTCACTTAATTGGGAAACCAACTATATTTGAGGTCAAAAGGTCAAAGGTCAACTCCAGGTCAAACTTCCAAAATCATCAATTTTCATCCAATTGACTTGAAAATTTAACAGCATTTGCATAGCGCCTCACTTAATTGGGAAACCAACTATATTTGAGGTAAAAAGGTCAAATCAAGGTGAAACTTCTAAAATCATCAATTTTCATTTGAAAAATCATCAATTTTCATCCAATTGACTTGGAAATTTAACAGCATTTGCATGGCGCCTCACTGAATTGGGGAACCAACTATTTTTTGAGGTCAAAAGGTCAAAGGTCAACTCAAGGTGAAACTTCTAAAATCATCAATTTCCATTTGAAAAATCGTCACTTTTCATCCTTTTCACCCGAGCTTTGATCGAGATCGTCAATTTAAATCTGGATGAAATGGACAATTTGATGGATCAATGGCATCTTTTGGGGGCAGTGGGGTGGGGTGGATTTTGCAAGTGTCGTGCTCCGCATGACGTCTTCTTGTTTGTTTGTTTGTTTAAAGTCTTATGATTATGTTAGTCTGATTCCACATGCTGTCCTGTCTTCTAGCAACCAGTTAAATTGGTTTGAAATACCTTTAGGCAGTGCAGTATACTGTTTACTCAACCAGGTGAGTGCCAGGGGTATTGTCCCTACGTTTCACTACTCCGTACTGATAGGGATTCAGCTGTCAGAGCCAACCCGGATGTCCCTTTCTGACATTTTTCAACTCGAGGTACAAGTTAAGTGATCTTGAGGAATCTCTCTCAAACTTATTTCACCCACTTAAGGGTGTAGTACTGGTGAAAAATTGAGAAAACTACATAGGTACCTTTAAGAGGCCTTTACACAAAAACAAAGTCAAGTTAATATCTAATTTTCAGTTTTTCTTGAAAGATATAATCTTGGCTTTAACTCAGACCAGTTTCAACGCTTCTTTGTCATATTACATGCATATAATTTGCATAAATTAGACCGTCAATAAAAAACAAGGAAAAACAAAGAACACATTTCTACTTCTATCTTCTATGTCACCTATCATTCTTTTCACACAAAACTTGCTACATGTATTATACATGTGTTACTCTACTACCTGATGAGAGTATTTTGTGAAATCATGTCACATGTTCACTAATTAGCTAATTATGCCAATTACCAGATAAAACTTGGTTGTCCTTCAATAAATCCACAATGGCTACTCCTATAAACAAAAGCCTTCATCATTTTAAAGGAAGTGATATTCTGAATATCCTGTCCAAATTTCAGCCCAAAAGAATGATGCAAATTAAAGTTATAACAAATTTCATGCAAAATATGATATTTCTTGTAAATTGCGTGTAAAGATAACAATAATTAGGGGTACTTCTATGACCTCTAATAGCATGATTCTTGTTTATAAGACTATAAGGAAACTGTTCAGCTAAATAAATAATAAATAAATAAAAATCACCTGTTCACCAGTACTACACCCTTAAGGCTTTGTTGCGTTTTGTCAGCAGCCTCATGGCGAGTCAGGATGTCAGGTTACCTTATCGGAGTGCTCACCTGCATATCATGAGCCACACCGTATTTGGGTGTGGGCAATGCGGTGGCCTTCTTCTTGCACACAATGGGAAGACGTCACTTTTCCCAAGCAAGAGCTGCGCAATTCCGACCCTAAGAGCTCCCTCATCCTTTCCAAACGTTCCGATCTCCCAAGAAGTCCCTTTTTCACATATTCATGCAACATTAATTTCCTCCGCGGACCCATGCAGGCGCCATGACTCGTTTGTCCTATTCCATTACCACCCGCCTGCAAAAATGGCCCTCGGATTGAAGATTTAAACCTCCTTTGCGCTTGATTGGGAGGAGGGAAGAGATTGGTGGTGCCGTTTGTCCAGCACGACGTCGCAGCGTATATCGTGACGGTGTCAGCACACTCCGTACCTTGTATCGCATGCGATGTATTCCGATCCCCGGGGAAAGCGATGGGACAGTGAGTGCGTCAGCATTCTCTAAATATGTGACCTTCCAGGGACTAATTGTAAATAACATGAGCCTTGCGCTGCTCGTCTATCACTAACCTTTGTACACGTCATCTTAAAGCCAGGTGTGGTGTTCGCCAAACTTCAGCTCCTGCTTCGGTAGTTTGATAGCGCAATATTATATAGATATGTAGGAATGAGATTCACAAGTGAGTGAGTGCGAGTGAGACCGAGAGCACTCGAACTTCTATAAGCTCTATAAATAAAAATAGATTTTAACAAATGTAATCAATAAATCTTAATTATACACTTTGGATCTGTTTAAATTCACATTTTCACAACATTCACAACAATTAATTGATTTAAATTTAATTATAGCAAATCATTATAATTACTGTACTATTAATTAAACCTTTGCCAGGCTCATCCATATACTGCGATCTGTGTGTGTGTGTCTGTGTATTTGTGTGTGTGTGTGTGTGTGTGTGTGTGTGTGTGTGCTTGTGTGTCTGTCTGTTTATGTGTGTGTGTGTGTGTGTCTCTGTATTTGTGTATTTGTGTGTGTGTGTGTGTGTGTGTGTGTGTGTGTGTGCTTGTGTGTCTGTCTGTTTGTGTGTGTGTGTGTGTGTCTATCTGTTTGTGTGTGTGTGTGTGTGTGTGTGTGTGTGTGCTTGTGTGTCTGTCTGTTTATGTGTGTGTGTGTGTGTGATGTGTCTCTGTGTGTATGTCGGTATGTGTTTGTATATATGCGTATGTGTCTGTGTGTTTGTATGTGTGTCTGTGTATGTGTGTGTATATGTGTGTGTATATGTATGTGTGTATGTATGTGTGTGTGTATGTGTTTGTATGTGTGTATGTATGTGTGTGCATATGTGTGTGTATATGTATGTGTGTGTATATGTCTGTGTGTTTGTATGTGTGTCTGTATATGTGTGTGTATATGTGTGTGTATATGTATGTGTGTGTATGTATGTGTATGTGTTTGTATGTGTGTATGTATGTGTGTGTATATGTGTGTGTATATGTATGTGTGTGTATATGTGTGTGTATATGTATGTGTGTATGTATGTGTGTGTGTATGTGTTTGTATGTGTGTATGTATGTGTGTGCATATGTGTGTGTATATGTATGTGTGTATATGTCTGTGTGTTTGTATGTGTGTCTGTGCATGTGTGTGTATATGTGTGTGTATATGTATGTGTGTGTATGTATGTGTGTGTGTATGTGTTTGTATGTGTGTATGTATGTGTGTGCATATGCGTGTGTATATGTATGTGTGTGTATATGTCTGTGTGTTTGTATGTGTGTCTGTATATGTGTGTGTATATGTGTGTCTGTGTATGTGTGTGTATATGTGTGTGTATATGTATGTGTGTATGTGTTTATGTATGTGTGTGTGTGTTTGTCTGTGTATATGTGTATGTGTGTGCGTAGGCTGACAGGAATGCCTACAGGCATACACAATCACCTCAAAGCCGTCTAGCCTGGGTTAGAATTCCGACCGAGCTATAAACGATCATCCCCGGTGTTTCACAGGCAGAGTGATTCATCAATGTGTGTGCCATCCCTCGGATGGACGTAAAATGGGCATCCCGTCTGCCGACATTAGTTGGTGAACGTTAAAGATGCCACGGTGACCTCCGTGAAGAGTCGGCGATCTGTCGCCGGCACCTTTAATAAATTTCAAATTCCTGCCCTAACTTCGATTGGGCAGGTAATGGCAAAGCCTCTGCGGCACTAAGCGCAGCAAGAGTATATATATATATATATATACACACTGATACACACACACCCACACACACACCTCATGATGCTCTGGATGAACGACCGCAGGAAGCTGTCAAGGGCACGCAGATACATAATGGAGAAAAACAACTTGTGTAAAAAAGAGAAACTCTACGATCAAGAACATAACAATCGAAATCCTTTTGTAAGGCCAAGGGTGCTGGAGCAGGTGCAGGTTGAAGCCAAAGGAAAATGTCTTCGCAATGCGTTGTTTGTGAGCCAGGTATAAGGCACCTCAGGGAACGCCATGCTTTATTGGCAAGTGCAAGGTAAACTTGTAAAAGGGTATCCACGGCGTGTTGTCGAGGCACAGGGCACGAGTTCCAGTTGGACTACGTGGAGAGTGCTGGCGACTCGTACACGAGGAATTCAAGCCGCGGAAGCCATTGCGGCGCGAACGCGGCGCCATTCATCAAGGGGCATTGACCGCACGGGGGTTCGACCAAGAATCGCCTCAGCTCAAGTTCCCGAGTGGTGGCGACCAAGTAATTACCGACGGTGCTGCCTTTTAACGAGTTATTGACAGTCAGCGCTTAATTGCTGGCGTGCGGTAATGAGGGTGTCAGCGCTGGTGATAAATATTTGATAAAACCCCCCCTCAGCGAGGACGCAAATTAGCGCGGGGAGCACGGGGATGATCGCCGCGGCGACGGGGGGGACGGACGGATGGATGCCTCGGCGTTAATTTGCGGACAGACATTTACGATCCCGACGCGGACACGCGCAAAGGACGCGGAGGCCTTTACGAAATCGGAGGACGCGCCCACGTACACGAGCGTCGGCGGAAACTCATGGTCCTCTGGAGACCTAATGTCTGCACCTATTTCGCACTGACTCGGCAGAAAAAAAAGAAAAAAAGCCTTTTAGCTGAACACCTGTTGCTCTCTGCGAGTGTGGGAGGAGGACGACGTCCTCTGCTTATGGTGCAGCTGAAGGATTGCAGCTTGGACTGTGTACAGGACCTCATCGCACGACTTGCGTCCATCGAGGGGAAATCGCTCAAAACATCTTACCCCAAAACATCTTACCCCAAAACATCTTACCCTAAAACATCTTACCCCAAAACATCTTACCCCATAACATCTTACTCCAAAACATCTTACCCCAAAACATCTTACCCCAAAACATCTTACTCCAAAACATAGCACCCCAAAACATCGCACCCCAAAACATCTCACCCCAAAACATCTTACTCCAAAACATCGCACCCCAAAACATCTTACCCCAAAACATCTTACTCCAAAACATAGCACCCCAAAACATCTCACCCCAAAACATCTTACCCAATAACATCTTACACCAAAACATCTTACACCAATACATCTTACCCCATAACATCTTACCCCAAAACATCTTACCCCAAAACATCTTACCCCAAAACATCTTACCCCATAACATCTCTCCCAAAAACATCTTACCCCATAACATCTTACCCCAAAACATCTTACCCCAAAACATATTACCCCAAAACATCTTACCCCATAACATCTTACCCCAAAACATCTTACTCCAAAACATAGCACCCCAAAACATCTCACCCCAAAACATCTTACCCAATAACATCTTACACCAAAACATCTTACACCAATACATCTTACCCCATAACATCTTACCCCAAAACATCTTACCCCAAAACATCTTACCCCATAACATCTTACCCCAAAACATCTTACCCCATAACATCTTACCCCATAACATCTTACCCCAAAACATCTTACCCCATAACATCTTACCCCAAAACATCTTACCCCATAACATCTTACCCCAAAACATCTTACCCCATAACATCTTACACCAAAACATCTTACCCCAAAACATCTTACCCCATAACATCTTACACCAAAACATCTTACACCAATACATCTTACCCCATAACATCTTACCCCAAAACATCTTACCCCAAAACATCTTACCCCAAAACATCTTACCCCATAACATCTCTCCCCAAAACATCTTACCCCATAACATCTTACCCCAAAACATCTTACCCCAAAACATCTTACCCCAAAACATCTTACCCCATAACATCTTACCCCAAAACATGTTATCCCATAACATCTTACCCCAAAACATCTTACCCCATAACATCTTACCCCAAAACATCTTACTCCAAAACATCGCACCCCAAAACATCTTACCCCAAAACATCTTACTCCAAAACATAGCACCCCAAAACATCTCACCCCAAAACATCTTACCCAATAACATCTTACACCAAAACATCTTACACCAATACATCTTACCCCATAACATCTTACCCCAAAACATCTTACCCCAAAACATCTTACCCCAAAACATCTTACCCCATAACATCTCTCCCAAAAACATCTTACCCCATAACATCTTACCCCAAAACATCTTACCCCAAAACATATTACCCCAAAACATCTTACCCCATAACATCTTACCCCAAAACATCTTACTCCAAAACATAGCACCCCAAAACATCTCACCCCAAAACATCTTACCCAATAACATCTTACACCAAAACATCTTACACCAATACATCTTACCCCATAACATCTTACCCCAAAACATCTTACCCCAAAACATCTTACCCCATAACATCTTACCCCAAAACATCTTACCCCATAACATCTTACCCCATAACATCTTACCCCAAAACATCTTACCCCATAACATCTTACCCCAAAACATCTTACCCCATAACATCTTACCCCAAAACATCTTACCCCATAACATCTTACACCAAAACATCTTACCCCAAAACATCTTACCCCATAACATCTTACACCAAAACATCTTACACCAATACATCTTACCCCATAACATCTTACCCCAAAACATCTTACCCCAAAACATCTTACCCCAAAACATCTTACCCCATAACATCTCTCCCCAAAACATCTTACCCCATAACATCTTACCCCAAAACATCTTACCCCAAAACATCTTACCCCAAAACATCTTACCCCATAACATCTTACCCCAAAACATGTTATCCCATAACATCTTACCCCAAAACATCTTACCCCATAACATCTTACCCCAAAACATCTTACTCCAAAACATCGCACCCCAAAACATCGCATCCCAAAACATCTTACCCCAAAACAACTTACCACGAAACATCTTACCCCAAAACATATTACCCCAAAACATCTTACCCCAAAACATCTTACCCCAAAACATCTTATCCCAAAACATCATACCCCAAAATATTTTACCCCAAAACATCTTACCCCATAACATCTTACCCCAAAACATCTTACCCCAAAACATCTTACTCCAAAACATCGCACCCCAAAACATCGCATCCCAAAACATCTTACCCCAAAACAACTTACCACGAAACATCTTACCCCAAAACATATTACCCCAAAACATCTTACCCCAAAACATCTTACCCCAAAACATCTTACCCCAAAACATCTTAACCCCCAAAACATCTTACTCCAAAACATCTTACCCTAAAACATCTTACCCCAAAACATCTTACCCTAAAACATCTTACCCCAAAACAACTTACCACGAAACATCTTACCCCAAAACATATTACCCCAAAACATCTTACCCCAAAACATCTTACCCCAAAACATCTTACCCCAAAACATCTTAACCCCCAAAACATCTTACTCCAAAACATCTTACCCTAAAACATCTTACCCCAACAGCTGCTAGGGTGACATAGGCTATTATTACCTCCAACGCTGAAGCTGGATGGAAATTAGGTATATTTACCTCTGTCTGTCTGTCTGAGAGCAGGATATCTAAAAAGTTAGTCGGGTTTGAACAAAACATGGTGGACAAGTTGTGTGTGTGACAATGACAGATTGATGAAATTTTGGTACAAAACCCACATCTGCATATGATAAATTTTTTTTAAACCTTTAACTGATTCTTCACTGCTGAAAGCTCGGGTCAAAACGATACAAAGCAGGATATCTCAAAAAGTTGTGGACGGATTTGGACGAAACTCGGTGGAAATGTTGGGTGTGTGACAAGGACGGTTCGATTAGATCTTGGAAAGAAAATCCCAGATCTGCAAATGAGTTTTATTTAAACTTTTAAATGATTCTTCACCATTAAGAGTTGAAATGGAAAGACGTTGTGTTTTCCCCCTGTCTGTTTGTCTGTCTGTCTGTGAACAAAATATCTCAAAAAGTTGTGGACGGATTCGGTCGAAATTTGGCAGAGATGTAGTGTATGTGACAAGGACGAAACGATTAGATTTCGGTGAAGATCCGGATTCGGATCCGGCTACTGGAATTTTGAAAGTGATTCTTCACAATTGAGAGAGAGGGCAAAAAACGATATATAGCAGGATATCTCAAAAAGTTGTGGTTTGATTCGGAAGAAACTTTGTGGACAGGTTTGGTGTTTGACAAGGACGAATTGCTTAGACTTTTGGGGAAGATCCAGATCCGAATCCGGATACTGTAATTTTTGAGTGATTCTTCACAATTGAGAGAGAGGGAAAAAAATGATATATAGCACCATATTTCAAACGGTTGTGGACGAATTATGAAAAAGGTTGGTAGATGAGTTGGTTAGGTGACAAGAACAAGCTGATTATATTTTAGTTCAGGTCTGGATCCAGGTCCGGCCTATCTGTGGGTTACAAAACGTAACCTGTTCAGCCTGGTGGAGGTATGTTCTCCACCGAATAGAATTGAAGATCTGCAAATCTATTGGCCAGCCATAGCTTTAAAGATGAAAGATAGATGTATGAAGGTACAACTACCACTACTACATAAAAGGCCCATGTATATACGTATATATATATATATATGTGTAATTTAGGCCCATAATCTTTAGGTAGTAGGTTGTAGACAGCAACCGCCCAGGGTGGTACTACCGTTCTGACTTAGGAGCATTGAAGTGGTGCCTGGAACCATATTACACTCTCCGTGCCAGGATTGATGGTCTTACTTTCTGTCTCACTCAAACTATAGCTACCGGGCGAGCTTGGACCTCTCTTCCTCGCAAACAAACATCATACACTTTTCATCATACACATTCCTTATGTATATTTAAGGCCTAACCATGATGAGGGCTATATGGTCCGTGCCCTGGAGCCTTCAACATAAAAAAATTTATATATATATATATATGTGTGTGTGTGTGTGTGTGTGTATGTATATATGTACAACAATGACATTATTGTGAACATAATTATAATTTTACCAAGTTGGTGACGACGTGAGATGAGCCAAAGGGATGATTCAACTAAAGGTCGTGCATCTCTTTATGTCACTTGATGCCCCAATGCCATACAAGGATATCGTATAATATGCTCGTGCAGATTCGTTCCCTGCTCTGTGATTGGCAGGTTATCCCTTGTGTAGATCGGTGCAAAGTTGCTCTATGCGGCATGGCTCCTCTCCGAGCCGGAACCAGGGGCGAGTGCGCGCCTCGTGGCGTTAGCAATGGAAAATCGTTAGGCCTTGAACGTTGGTTATCGACAGGCTCGAAGGGGCCTTTGTCAAGTCGTGCCTGGAGATAATCCATTGCCCGTAGTTTGTAACTGGTCGGTAAAAGCGCAAAGGACGTAATTGCACCAATTTGTTCGAGTCGGGACTCCAATTAGCGGCGGAGCTTAACAGCTCGTAGATTAACGGTGTCCAGAGACCATAACCTCTGTCGGTGACAAAAAAATATTTGTTGCCTGTGAAAACAAATGTAACACCACGAGCGAATGAACTATGACGAACAAAACACACAAAGTGAGACTTTTCTATCTTCATCATCTCACAGGATCTTTGTAGAGCTTCTACTACTACTACTACGACTACTACTACTACTACTACTACTACTACTACTACTACTACTACTACTACATTAAAGGCCCAAATTGATCCCACCACCTTGTAGGCTCGTCCACAGGAAGTGAATTGGCTGAAGTCTTTCACGAACTGGATGGCCAGGCCTGGAGCTGATGCTTTTGGCAGGAATATGCTCCAAGTGTGAGTCATCAAATACTCCACTTGGTTGTTTTAATTATATATATATACAGTCACATGAAAAAGTAAGTACACCCCATGTAAAGTTTTGACTTTTTCAACATATTTCAACGTACAGCTATTTGATCTTCATTTCAACAATATTGATAGATAAAGGTGATATAATATAACAAATAAATACCATGAAACATCTACATTTTGTAGTCCATTGTATAATTTAAATAAACATAAATGCAAATTTCGCATGTGGAAAAAGTACACCCTTGGCTCTAATCGGTGGTATTGCCCCCTTTGGCAGAAACAACCTCAAGTAGACGTTTTTTATAACTGTCTACCTGTCTCTGACATCGACTGGGAGAAATTTTTGCCCACTCCTCCATGCAGAATTCGTTCAGCTGTGCGATGTTTGAGGGGTTTCTTTCATGCACAGCTCGTTTCAAATCCCCCCCACAACATCTCGATGGGATTTAGATCGAGGCTTTGACTTGGCCATTCCAGAAATCTCCATTTCTTTCTTTTCAGCCTTTCCTTGGTGGATTTACTGGTATGTTTAGGGTCATTGTCATGTTGCAAGGTCCACCTTCGGTTGAGTTTCAACTTTCCGACAGATGGCCTCACATTATCCTCAAGCACCCTCTGGTACAATGAAGAATTCATAGTGGATTATATGATGGTGAGCTGCCCAGGCCCTGATGCAGCAAAGCTGCCCCAAACCATAATATTTCCACCACCATGCTTTCCAGTTGGTATCAGGTTCTTGTGGTCAAATGTTGTCTTTGGTTTTTGTCAAACATGTCTTCTAGTACTGTGGCCAAATAGCTCTACCTTTGACTCATCTGTCCAGAGCACATGGTTCCAGAAGTGCTGGACTTTGCCTTGGCGTTCATTGGCAAACTTTAGTCTTGCCCTGATGTTCTTTCTGGACAGCAAAGGTTTCCTCCTGGCACACCTCCCATGTAGATCAAATTTGTGCAGCCTCTTTCTAATGGTCGACTCGTGCAATTTGACATCAACAGTGGTAAGAGCTACCTGTAGGTCCCGTGATGACATTCTGGGGTTCTTAGAGACTTCTTTCAGCATCTTGCGGTCTGCTCTCGGGCTGAACTTGCTGGGGCGGCCTGGCCTGAACAAGTTGGCAGTTGTTTGGAATCTTCTCCACTTGTAGATGATCTTCCGGACAGTCGAATGATTGATTTCAAATTCTTTGGACATCTTTTTAAATCCCTTCCCAGACTCGTAGGCATCTATAACCTTCTTTCTGAAGGCCTCAGAGAGCTCTTTTGATCTAGGCGTGGCGACGCCACACATTTCAACAACAAAGAGCAAACCAAACTAAATGTCTGATGTTTAAATAAGACAGGTTCCTCCAAGATCCTCTCTAACGATGTTCTAATCATTTGCACCTGAGCTGGTGCACCTGATTCTAATTTTATGTATTTGAAGTAGTGATAAATGTAGGGGTGTACTTACTTTTTCCACATGTGAAATTTGCATTTATGTTTATTTAAATTATACAATGGACTACAAAATGTAAATGTTTCATGATATTTATTATATTATATCACCTTTATATATCAATATTGTTGAAATGAAGATTAAATAGCTGTATGTTGAAATATGTTGAAAAAGTCAAAACTTTACATGGGGTGTACTTACTTTTTCACGTGAATGTATAGTTCCTTCCGAAAGTATTCACACCCCTTGACTTTTTTCACTTTTTGTTGTGTTACAGCCTGAATTTTAAATCGATTTAATTGAGATTTTTTGTTGATGATCTGCACATAATACCCCATAATGTCAAAGTGGAATTTTTATGGCCTAGCACGTAGGGCAATGCCATCTGGAACAGCGTTTGTCTGTCCGTATGTCCCTACAAATGTACACCAATCAGAGCTGAGGATCTGGTCACATGACAAGGGGACAGCGTTTTTTAACCATTGCAGTTGCATATTTTACTAAAAGGAAATATAACAATGTAGAAAAATACATAAAATGTCATAACCGCCTTGGTTTTAGTAATTTTGCTGTACGGAGTTAAAGGCCATCAGTCAGCCATCTTTGGTCACATTACAAAATCTTCCACATATGTATCCTCTCATGTATTGTCTTTGTGCCACGTTTGAACAAAATCAGTCCATGCATGTCCGATAAATGGTTGAGGACATGTTCAGGTAAGAAGCCGCCAGTCGGCCATCTTAAATATGATGTTGTGGCGGACACGAAAGCTCACTGGCGTGAGGGCATCATTCCGCGCACCAAGTGGGTGGCAGCCACGCCCGAGGGGTAGGCGTGGCCGCGGGATATACACCGGGCGCGCAGCCCGGAGCGCTCCAGTGCTACAGTTGAGCTCGTATAACAAAGACTCTTAAACTTACCGCGTTGTCCGCTTCCTTCTTGTTATACAAGTAAGCGCGCGTAGCACCGTGCTTCATTGGTGACCCTCCGACGTTGGATCAGCCATCGCTGACCGACTGAATATGCCATCGCAATGGCAAACAACGCGGTTACGATCAAACTCCCCGAGTTCTGGGAGGCGCAAGCTGAAGTATGGTTCCTGCAGGTGGAACCCCAGTTCCGACTTCGAGGCATCACGGTGGACGAGACCATGTACTGCCACGTGGTCGCCTCCCTCGGGTCCGGCACGGCCGCCCGCGTCGTGTCGGTCCTGAGGAACCCACCGGCCGATGGCAGGTACGAGGCGATCAAGCGTCTCCTCCTCACCACGTTCGGCCTCACGGTGGACGCTCGGGCCGACCGCCTCCTGGACCTCCCCGAGCTCGGTGACACGTGACCATCGGTACGCATGGACCATATGCTGTCATTGATGGGCGACGAAACCCCGAACGCTCTATTCCGGGCGTTGTTTCGACGCCAGCTGCCGGCACGAGTCCGCCTCGCGTTGGCCGGTTCTGCGACGATGGAACCCCAAGCTCTCGCTGCCGAGGCCGACAGGTTCTTCGCAGCTTTGGACACCCAGGCAAGTTTTGGCGCGGCCGTCGCGGCTCTCGGAGCTGACCCTGATGCTGATGCACCACACCTCGTGGATCTCGAGGCTGATGCGCATTTCGTGTCCGCCGCCATGTGCCGCCCACCACCGCCGCCGCAGAGAAAACCGCGGCCTCCGCCGCCTTCACCGCAAACCTGGTGTTTTTTCCACGCCCAGTTCGGCCACAAGGCTCGGCAATGTCACCCGCCGTGCTCATTCGGCAGGTCGGGAAACGCCCGGGCCGGCCCTCGGTAGTGGCACTGAGCGCCGGCCTTGCAAACAGCCTACTGTTCATCACAGACACCTTATCCGGGCGCCGTTACCTGTGCGACACGGGAGCGCAGATGAGTGTCGTTCCCGCCGGTACGTCCGACAAGCAGTCCGCGGGCCGGGGCCCCGCGCTGCTTGCTGCCAACAGTACGCCCATTCGCACGTATGGAAAATGCTGCCTTTCTCTGCGGTTCGGAGGGCAGGTTTTCCGGTGGTCGTTCATCACTGCCGACATGCCTATGGCACTGCTCAGCACGGACTTCCTGTGTGCCAATGGTCTACTGGTGGACGTCAAGCACAGAAGGCTTGTCCAGGCTGAGACGTTCAGCTCGCTCGCGTGCGCGCTGCCCGCCTCGTTGAGCAGCTCCCGGAGCGGCTCATCGAGCGGCTCGCCGAGCGGCTTTCTGAGCGGTTCGGTTCCGGCCAGGTTCATCTGTACGCTTCCGGCAGCGAACGAAGTCACCCGCCTCCTCGCGGGTTTCCCGGCCCTCACGCGGCCCACCTTCTCGGCGGGGGCCGTCAAGCACGGGGTGGAACACCACATCCCCAACGCCGGGACACCGGTCTACGCCCGGGCACGCCGCCTCGAGCCGACGAAGCTCGCGGTAGCTAAAGCGGTGTTCGCTACGCTGGAGCAGCTCGGCATCGTGCGGCGCTCCGAGAGTGCTTGGGCGTCGCTGCTTCACATCGTGCCAAAGCCCGGCGGGGGATGGTGACCGTGCGGGGACTACCGGCACCTCAATGACGCCACCACCCCCGACCGCTACCCCGTCCCCCACATCCAGGACTTCTCCGCCCGGTTGGCGGGCATGTCCTTCTTTTCGAAGGTGGACCTCATACGCGGCTACCATCAGGTCCCCGTCAGGCCGGAGGACATCCCGAAGACGGCGGTCATCACGCCATTCGGCCTTTTCGAATTTCGTCGGATGCCCATCGGTTTGAAAAATGCGGCTCAGGCGTTCCAGCACCTAATGGACAGCATCTTGCGCGACTTGGATTTCGTCTACGTGTACCTGGACGACATCCTCGTCGCTAGCGCGTCCCGCGAAGAGCACCTACACCATCTCCGCACGCTCTTTGAACGTCTGGGCCAGCATGGCCTCATCGTGAACCCCGCCAAGTGCCGGTTCGGCGTCGCCGACATCGATTTTTTGGGGCACCGCATCACCAGCCACGGGGCCGTCCCCCTAACGGCCAAGGTGGAGGCGGTGAAGGGGTTTCCACGCCCCCGCACGATCAAGGGGCTCCAGGAGTTCCTGGGCATGGTAAACTTTTACCATCGGTTCCTGTCCCGCATCGCCCAGCTCCTGCGCCCCTTGCATGAGGCCCTCCGGGGGAAGCCGGGCAAAGGTGACGTTACCTGGACCGAGCAGATGGACGCGGTGTTCGCGGGCGCGAAGCTCGCCTTGGCTAACGCCACCATGCTCGCGCACCCGGCGCCCGATGCACCGATCGCCCTCAACACCGACGCCTCGGACTACGTGGTGGGCGCGGTGCACGAGCAATTGGTGCATGGTGCCTGGCAACTGCTGGCGTTCTTCAGCCGGCAGCTTCGCCCGCCCGAGCACCGTTATAGTACCTTCGACCGCGAGTTGCTCGGGCTTCACCTGGCGGTCAGGCACTTCCGCCATCTGCTCGAGGGCCGTGCGTTCACGGCCTTCGTCGACCACAAGCCACTGGTCTTCGCGATGGGCAAGGTCGCCGAGCCGTGGTCGGCCCGTGGTCGGCAGCAGCGTCACCTCTCGGCCGTGTCTGAGTACACGACGGACATCCGGCACGTCGCGGGGAAGGACAACCCGGTGGCGGATTGCCTTTCCTGGTCCGTCGCCCACGCAGTCCACCTTGGCATCGACTATGCCCAGATGGCGGCGGACCAGGCCACCGACCCCGGCGTCCAGGCTTTGCGGACCGCCGTCACGGGCCTCCGCGTCACCGAGGTGCCATTCGATGGCGCGGCCCTCTTGTGCGACGTCTCCCTCGGGCGGCCTTCCCCCTTCGTGCCCGCGGGCTGGCAGCGCCAGGTTTTTGACGCCATCCACGGCCTGTCCCACCCGGGCACGAAGGCCTCCCAGAGGTTGGTCACCGACAAGTTTGTCTCGCATGGCCTCTGGAAGGCCGTCCGCGGCTGGACCAGGACGTGCCTCGCATGCCAGCGCGCGAAGGTGCACCAGCACACCCAGGCCCCATTGGCCCCGTTTACGGTGCCGGCACGCAGGTTCGACCACGTGCACATGGACCTGGTGGGACCTCTGCCCCCCTCGCGGGGTTTCACCCATGTCCTGACAATGGTGGACCGCACCACCCGGTGGCCGGAGGCCGTGCCTTTGGCGGCGACAACGGCGGCGGACATCGCGCAGGCGTTCATCGCCACCTGGGTCGCCCGGTTCAGCGCCCCCTCGGACATCTCGTCCGACCGCGGCCCCCAGTTCACCTCGGAGCTCTGGGGGGCGGTCACGCGGGGGCTCGGGGTCCAGCTGCACCGAACCACGGCCTACCACCCCCAGGCCAACGGCCTGTGCGAGCGGTTCCACCGCTCGTTGAAGGCCGTGCTCCGAGCCACCCTCAGCGACGGCAGCTGGGTAGACAGGCTCCCCTGGGTCCTGCTGGGCCTCCGGACGGCGCCCAAGGACGACCTGCGTGCATCCGTGGCGGAGTTGGTGTTCGGACAACCGCTGCGGGTGCCGGGCGAGTTCCTCCCCGACCCCACGGCACCATGGTCCGCGGCGCAGGAGCGCTCCGCTCTGCAGGAGACCACCCGGAGGTTCACCCCGATGCCGACGGCGCACCACGGGCACCCGTCTACGCACGTCGCCCCGGAGCTTCGCACCGCGGAGTACGTCTTCGTCCGGCACGACGCCCACCGGACACCACTGCGGCCCCCGTATGACGGGCCTTTCCGCGTGCTGGAGACCGGGGTGAAACATTTCACCTTGGACATCGGCGGCACTCCCGACCGCATCTCTGTGGATCACCTCAAGCCGGCCCACCTTGACGTGGACCACCCACCGCTGGTGGCTCGGCCCCCGCGTCGGGGCCGCCCCCCTGCGGGCGGACCCCCGGCACCGCCTAGGCCCGCTGGCACGCCGCCCCCCGGTCCTGCACCCATCCCGGGTGCAGCCGGAGGCATCCCGGCTGGCATCCCTGCACCCCGGACGCCGCCAGTCACCAGAGGGCGCTTCGGCTGGGTCATCCGTTTGCCCCGCAAACTGGCCCTCCAGGTGCGCGGGAATTCTGGGGGGGCGCGTGTGGCGGACACGAAAGCTCACTGGCGTGAGGGCATCATTCCGCGCACCAAGTGGGCGGCGGCCACGCCCAAGGGGTAGGCGTGGCGGCGGGATATACACCGGGCACGCAGCCCGGAGCGCTCCAGTGCTACAGTTGAGCTCGTATAATAAAGACTCTTAAACTTACCGCGTTGGCCGCTTCCTTCTTGTTATACAAGTAAGCGCGCGTAGCACCACGCTTCAATGTCAAAACAAAATGACAGAAATTTTTTCAACTAAAATGGCTGCCAGTCTACCAGTCAGCCATCTTTGATCAAATCGCAAAATAAGGTGAGGTGCATATGTATGCCGTCATCACGTGATGTACTCTGATTCTGCCAAGGTTGAACAAATTAGGTCCATGCATGTTGAAGAAATGGTTGATGACACGTTTAAGTAACAAAATGGCCGTCAGTCGGCCATCTTGGATCTCATCTCGAAAATAAATGAGGTGCAAATGTAAGGCATCATTATTTATCAGTGTGCAAAGTTTGAACAACATTGGTAAATGCATGTTGAAGAAATGGTTGAGGAGGTGTTCAACATTGGGTTTTTTACAACGAAAATGGTCGCGAGTCAGCCATCTTTGATCACATCAGGAAACAAAATGATGTGCTTATGTATTGTCTTATGTATTGTCTTCTGACTAAGTATTAATAAAATCTGCCCATACATCTCCGATATATTGTTGTGAATGCACACACGCATGAGCAGACAAATGGACAGATGGGTGGACAGACAAGACCAATCCATAAGCCCCCTTTTTGGACGAAGCCCAACAGGGGCTAATAAGCTTCTGTGGAACGTTCTGGGGTCCCATCTGTAGGTAGGAAGTTTCAGAAGTTTCTAAATACAATTATGATTTTAAAATGTAATCGACATGGACCTTGCTCCCTAATAAGGAAGTGAACAAATGATATCAGTTCGCCAGTTTGATATTTCAATACAATTGTGATTTAGCATTATATTTTGATATACTAATACCATAGTATTAAGTTGTGATTGGAATGATGAATGACGCTGTTTGAAATGAAAATATAGAGAATGTGCTGCCAATGCCTGACGTTCGACTGAGGATGGCACAGAAATGTGGAATTTTTTGGTTCATCGTTTGCCATTCACCATTTCTTTACCCAAGTCATTTACGAAGCGGCTGGTATTATTCAGGAAGTCATTCAATAACTTGTTTTTACCTAAGTCCATGCCTGAAGTTTAAAAAAAAAAAAGAATTCTTACATTATTTGATCACTGCTAACTGCTATCCCCACCCAGGTCAACTATTCGCTTCATCTAAATTCTAAAGTATCAAACAAGCCCGGCTACACCGTTGTTAGACTATCAGTCTTGTTTTTTTTTTTAGAAATTGTGACAAAATAATTAAAAATGAAAAGCGGAAATGTCTTGAGTCAATAAGTATTCAACCCCTTTGCTATGACACTACAAATTGAGCTCAGGTGCATCCAATTTCCTTTGATGGTCTTTGAGATGTCTCTACAACTTGACTGGAGTCCACCTGTGGCCAATTAAATTGATTGGACATTATGTAGAAAGAAACACATCTTTCTATTTAAGGTCCAACAGTTGACAGTGTATGTCAGAGCAGAAACTCTACTAATAAGTCCAAGGAACTCTACTAATAAGTCCAAGTCTGTAGAAATCCCAAACACAATTGTGAGGACGCATAGATCTGGGGAAGGGTATAAAACCATTTCTGGAGTGTTGAAAGTTCACAAGAGCACAGTGAGCTCTGTTATTAGGAAATCTAAAGAAATGGAACATCATGCATCATGCTATGGGGATGCTTTTCAGCAGCAGCATCTGGGAGGCTTGCAAGGATAGAGGGAACAATGGATGGTTCCAAATACAGGCAGATCCATGAGGACTTCAGAGTGCAAAAGGCCTCAGACTACAGCGAAGATTTACATTACAACAGGACAATGGCCCCAAGCATACAGCCAAAGCAACACTGGAATGGCTTCAGAACAAGAATGTGAATGTCCTTGAGTGGCCCAGCCAAAGTCCAGACTTGAATCCCATTGAGAATCTGTGGAAACACTTGAATATTGCTGTTCACTGACACTCCCCATCCAACTTGACACGCTTGAGGAAATCTGCAAGGAAGAATGGGAGAAACTCCCCAAATCCCGACGTGCAATGATGATACAGACATACCCAAGAAGACTTGAAGCTGTAATCGCTGCCAAAGGCGCTTCTACTAAGTATTGACTCAAGGGGCTGAATACTTATGTAAATTAGATATTTCTGTGGTTCATTTTCAATAAATTAGGAAAAATTTCAGGAAACATGTTTTCACCTTGTCATTATGGGGCATTTTGTTCACATTTGTTTTTGTGCATTTTTAAAATTTCACCCATTTTAAATTCAGGCTGTAACACAACAATAAATGAAAACATCAAGGGGTGTGAATACTGTTGTGTCCCCGGGGTTAAGACCCCAAGAGGACGAATGGCCGAAACAAGCTTTACTCCGAGGCGTATACCCAACTTGGCGGTATTATCTTTTCGCACACGTGGGAAGGTTCGAGGCCTTACCTGATCGAACACACGCAGGGGTTAATCCAAACCCACAAATACAAAGACGGGACAGCAAAATCCACAATAAAAGGAAAGTAAAATTCGACAAAAAATGATTTAATAAAAAAACAATGAAAGGTGAGGTAAAAACTAAAATTCCTAATTGAGACGTCTCCACTCAGACTCGTATACAAACACGGGGAAAACGAAAGTAAAAGAAAATACATGATGCTGTGGTAATTGGCTGGCACTCAGCTTTGCATCCCCAAATAGCTGGTAAGGCTTGCCGGTCGATCGTCGCCTCCAAACCACCGCGTGGGAAACACACAAAATGGTGTGGAGTGCGCTCATCGACGTCCAGAGGAAACACGATGCGGACCCAGTCCACCGCCGACGTCAATCCTGTGCCTTGAAGTTCTGACTGTTCCAAAACGCCGTTTTTCACCAGCCCTTTCACAAGAGCGCACACAAACCAAAGACCACATGCCCGCGACCAAGCCGGAACAAGGAGGAAATGCGACTACCTCCAACCAGCGCCACGACAAAGAGAGAAAGACAAAATGGCGAGACAGCTTTCTTCTTTCCTGCTCTCCCGAATGTTCCACGATGACGTCACACTCTCTGTCCAATCACCGAGCGCTACTCAATCTTGAAGGCTGGGGCGTGGCCTCTCCATTACGATTTGTCAGGGGCGGAGTCTAATCTCTCTTTGGGAATGTTCGGATGACGTCGAAGGCAGTGAGATGGGGCTTGACTGGCACAATCGGCAAATGTGCTGGGTTTGTCGGGCCTGGTGGCGCTGTGAGCGACTGCGTCCATTTCTTATAGTGCGATCGTTGTAATGGCGGCCCTTTTTGATGCATTAACAATGAAGGGAAAACTCACAGGTCAATTACACACTGGGGTTTATCCTTAAGCCCCACCTAATTAGCATAGCTCCACCACTCATATGGAGAAACATATACGATCTTGCCAGGAGTTACATTGCGGTGGGCTTCTTCTTCACGTCACGTGGAGCATTCTAAACCTACACGATTCTATCTCGACTAAGGTATTTCTTCATTTACCCCCACAAACGTAACAATACTTTTTGAGGGCACTGTATGTATGTATGTATGTATGTATGTGTATATATATATATATATATATATATATATATATATATATATATATATATATATATATATATATATATATATTGTTACGGATCGCGGATTAGATGTTATTTACCGAGCGGTGGTATTGCCGCGACCTAACAGTTCCCCCGATTCTTCCCCAACTCACCCGATTCCACCCGACGTTGACCAAATCGCGCTATGCTAAATCAATGATTGGAAAGGACACAACGACTGGGATAGATGAAACGACGCAAGGGGTACAGTTCTCAAGACCTCCGGAGGAGGATATAATTAGTGGTGGAGAGAAGGGGTAGATTACAAGGTAATGAGGTAAAGACACAGAAGAGATAGGCACTTAGATACAATCTTATCTATCCCAGACAGACCACAGACAAACGGAACAAGGCTGACTTACACAGGGATTGATGGCAGGGAAGGACAGGCAGTCGATAGCACAAGGTGCACCTTGGCTCAGGGACAGGATAAAGCGCGGTCCAGTCCAGAGATGCGGGGAGGTGTCACAGCGCTCGGAGGTGGCGTCCTTCTCGCTTCAAGCTCAGCGCGCATCTGACGTCACCTCCCTCTTCCTGCGCATGCTCAGCGGGGAGTCACACGCCCTCGGCTCGTTGGCTCCGCCCCAGATGGGACCGGTCCGCCGCTTCTATTGGGTGCGGGGGTTACCGGGCTCCGCCCTTGACGAGGAGCTGACAGCGAGCCCCTACTTGGTAACCCCGTCGAGCACATGTTCGATGGCGGCTCGTTGGAAAGGCCTGGTGCCCTTCCAACACCCCCTACCAACCAAGCCGGAGTGAGGACGCACACTCCCCGCGCCGCCGCCGCTGTTGTTGTTGTTGTTGTTGTTGCTGAACCGTGAGGAAGAGCTGCGGGGAGGTATTGGGAGGTCCTAAACTTCCTAACGGTGCCATACAATCACATTCTGGTGCAACGAAGAGTCAGAATTAATGGAAACGAGTCCTTAACTGACATAGACTAAGAATAACTAGCAAGATGTCCTATAGTTGTCTACGTGAGATGCGGTGGACCTGGATGCGACATTTAATGGGGGAAATAGGGGAAGGTCGGGTCTACAGAGTGTTGTTTACAGAAAATGGGACTAGGGAATGGGGGATTGGGGATAGTTGGGAAGTATTGAGGAAATAGGGGAATATTTACAAGCGGATATGGATGGATGTAAATCCCATATCCGCAACAATATATATATCTATATATATATATATATATATATATATATATATATATATATATATATATATATATATATATATATATATATACACACACACATCTGTGCAGTGTCTGGGTTGTGTTGTCTTGTCTTGTCTTGTCACTGAACTACTCCCTCAAACTTTTGTGAAATCGTACCAAACTTCTGGTATGCACCTATCTCTCCCGTCGGTATGTCCTAAGGGTATATTTTTTGAAAACAATTCCATTTTTTTTCCCCCAACTTAAGTTTTCAACTTCAATTGTTTATAAAATGTAATATCATGTATATTACAAATACATTTGTGCATTATGATTGTTTGAAATATGATTGGTGTAAACCATGACAAAACAGCAACTTAGGTACAGTCATTTATCTATATGTCTACATATCTGGGCAGTGTCTGTTGTCACTGAACTACTCCCTTAAACTTTTGTTTCTGTGGTTGTGAAGTGTTTTTAATAACGTGGTGGTGGATTTTAATCACATGGTGGTGAGGTATTTTGAATTATGTGGTGGTGAGGTGTTTTTAAATCACGTGGTGGTGAGGTGTTTTGAATTATGTGATGGTGAGGTGTTTTTAAATCACGTGGTGGTGAGGTGTTTTTAAATCACGTGGTGGTGAGGTGTTTTGAATTACGTGATGGTGAGGTGTTTTGAATGACTTGGTGGTGAGGTGTTTTAAATTACGTGGTGGTGAGGTGTTTTGAATTGCATGGTGGTGAGGTGTTTTGAATTATGTGATGGTGAGATGTTTTTAATTATTTGGTGGTGAGGTGTTTTTAATTATGTGGTGGTGAGATGTTTTGAATTAGTTGGTGATGAGGTGTTTTAAATTATGTGGTGGTGAGGTGTTTTGAATTACGTGGTGGTGATGTGTTTTGAATTACATGGTGGTAAGGTGTTTTGAATTACATAGGGGTGAGGTCTTTTGGATTATGTGGTGGTAACCTGTTTTAAATTAAGTGGGGTGATGTGTTTTAAATTACTTGGTGGTGAGGTGTTTAAAATTAGGTGGGGGTGAGGTATTTTAAATTACATGGGGGTGAGGTGTTTAAAATTACTTAGTGGTGAGGTGTTTAAAATTAGGTGGGGGTGAGGTATTTTAAATTACATGGGGGTGAGGTGTTTTAAATTACTTGGTGGTGAGGTGTTTTAAATTAGGTGGGGTGAGGTGTTTTAAATTATGTGGGGGTGAGGTATTTTAAATTACATGGGGGTGAGGTGTTTTGTATTATGTGGTGGTGAGGTGTTTTAAATTACTTGGTGGTGAGGTGTTTTGAATTACGTGGTGGTGAGGTGTAATCGTCCCAAACTTCCAGTCTGCACCTACCCCTCCCGTATGTATGTGCTGAGGGATTCTTTTTTGAATTTTATATATTTTTTCAACCTAAATCTTCAACCTAAATTGCTTATAAAATGTAATATCACAAACACTACAAATAAATTTGTGCAAAATAATTGTTTGTATTATGATTGGTGTAAATCATGACAACACAGTAACTCAGGTAGTCATTATCCTCAACTAAAACAAGCCCGTTCCTCAGTAATGACGCGTGGTGAAGCGAGCGCAGAGAGACGAGCCAAGCTAGTGTATATATATATATATATATATATATATATATATATATATATATTAAAAAAAGAATATATATATATGTATATATATATATATATATATATATGCATATATATATATATATATATATATATATATATATATATACACACAGTAGATATATACATAAATGTAAATATATATATATATACACTACATGACCAAAAGTATGTGGACACCCGAACATCACACATCTCCTTCCAAAACCATGGGCATTAATATGGAGTTGGTCCCCCCTTTGCTGCTATAACAGCCTCCACTCTTCTGGGAAGGCTTTCCACTTCTGGGATGTTAGAACATTGCTGCAGGGGTTTGCTTCCATTCAGCCACAAGAACATTAGTGAGGTTGGGCACTGATGTTGGACGATTTGGCCTGGCTTGCTGTCGGCGTTCCAATTCATCCCAATAGTGTTTGATGGGGTTGAGGTCAGGGCTCTGTGCAGGCCAGTGAAATTCTTCCACACCGATCTCGACAAACCATTTCTGTATGGACCTCGTTTTGTGCACAGGGGCATTGTCATGCTGAAACAGGAAAGGGCCTTCCCAAAACTGTTGCCACAAAGTTGGAAGCACACAATCGTAAAGAATGGCATTGTATACTGTGGCGTTAAGATTTCCTTCACTGGAACTAAAGGGCCCAGCCCGAACGATGAAAAACAATCCCAGACCATTATTCCTCCTCCACTAAAATTTACAGTTGGCACTATGCATTCAGGCAGTTGCATTGTGCCGGCATCCACCAAACCCAGATTTGTTCATTGGACTGCTAGATGGTGTAGTGTGACTCGTCACTCGAGATATCACGTTTCCTCTGCTCCAGTGTCCATTGGTGGCGAGCTTTACATCACTACAGCCAATGCTTGGCATTGCGCATGGTGATCTTAGGCTTGTGTGCGGCTGCAGCCATGTAAACCCATTTCATGAAGCTCCCGACAAACAGTTGTTGTCCTGACGTTGCTTCCAGAGGCAGTTTGGAACTCGGTAGTGAGTGTTGCAACCAGGGACAGACGATTTTTACACGCTACGCACTTCACCACTTGGCGTTCCCGTTATTTGAGCTTGTGTGGCCTACCACTTCACGGCTGAGCTGTTGTTGCTCCTAGATGTTTCCAATTCACAATAACAGCATTTACAGTTGACCGGGGCAGCTCTACCAGGGCAGAAATTTGACAAACTGACTTGTTGGAAAGGTGGCATCCTATGACGTGGCCACGTTGAAAGTCACTGAGCTCTTCAGTACGGCCCATTCTACTGCCAATGTTTGTCTATGGATATTGCATGACTGTGTGCTTGATTATATATACCTGTCAGCAATGGGAGTGGCTGAAATAGCCGAATCCACTGATTAGAAAGGGTGTTCACATCGTTTTGGTCATGTAGTGTATATGTAGGCCTATATGTCGTCGTGTTTTCATACCTCAAATTTGTGCTGAGCAAAGTGTAAAGTTGAAAGTCTATTTGGCAACACCGAAGAAGAAAGCCAAAAAGGACATGCATATATTATGGAGGAGGGGTGTTATTGTTTTTATAACCCATTGTTTTTGACTTAAACAGTCATTCGACTCATTCACAGCTTGTGCTTCCGAAACCGGCACGGGATGAAAAATAGCATTGCAACGGCGCATCCACAATCAATGGAATCGATTCAAAGCGAAGGTTTGCGTTTGACAGTTACATAAAATTATCAGAATAACACGTTCATATTAAGTTTGCTCATTCAACACTTTCCCGCGTGTCTGGCCATTGCGCTATTTTGTGTTAACGACTCCCTGGATGGTCAGATATGATCTCGCTGTGCACTACGTGTAATGATGAATCGTAATCCGAGTTGGTTTTTTTCGCCATTTTATGGCAAGACAAGTGGAGCCGAGAATGCAGAGCATCGATTGCGTATTTCGCTGATTTCCTGGAAGTCTGCAATCTGGAGCTTGCAGCTCCTAAATCTAGTCGAATTGCACATCCTTTTCGCTGCTTGAACTGTTGGTTGGGTGGTGGGTGGTACATGGCGAGGTTGGGATGGGCTTGATTATGATGTGATGATCGGGACGCATTGGTCACTTTGTAGAATACTTACTTTTGTCGTACATCGTGCAAAGCAACATCATGAGTTTGCTTAAGATAAACACAAAGTGAAAACACAATACCGAGTAAAGTACAAGTGATACTAAAATACGCAATTTGGCGTCTGTCTGTCTGTTTGATGATTTTTTGACCGCGATACATTCCGTCGTTACTTATCCAATCTCAACCAACCTTGACAGGATGACTAAGGGCCACACAATGAAGGTTGTAGCGCAATAATTTGCCCCCCCTTCCTCAGTGGGTTTTCTCTGCCAATGGGGTTTTCCCCGCCATTGCCGTCAATGGTGTTGCGTGTTGAGGTGTATATCGATGTTAAGTTAGTTTTATCGTGCCGTTTTTCCAAGGCCGCTTCTAATAACAAAACGAATGATAATAGCGTAATATTAATGTTATTACAAAACAATATTAATACTAATAATGTTCCACTTCCCCAAGGGGTTTTTCCTGCAGCGATAACTTGTATAAATGGCCTATAATGGTGTTTCAGTGGGAGCAACGGCCTCTCCAGGAAGTAAAAAATATTGTAAACTACAAACACGTTTGATTACCTTTTTAAATGGTCGATAATGTTGTTTAACAAAGAACTGAAATAAATTTGGAGAATTCCGGACATTAGTCCATGCTTATCACGTCAATGATCGCTCCTGATCATAGATCTACTGCAGTCTATATACCCCACAAGGGTTAATAACATGACCCTTCCTGCTGCTTCAGTGGAGTTCTTCCAAGGCCTTTTCGTGACGTTTTGGTTTTTCCAAAGTTGCTTCTCATGACAAACGTACTGGTACCCGACTGCAAAGCCGCAATGAGCCGGCGAAGCCAAAGCCTCTTGCCACTATTTTACCAATCACTATGGCATCTGTAGGTTAGGTAGTTGGTAGTAGGTAGGTGTAGTAGGTACCGTACCTAGTTCAAAATGACACCATTTGCATTCTGGATGAGATTAAAATTTATAAAATTTCCTTCTTGATTAATTCGGTGAATTCCGTCTCAACTTCGGATATTTCCGGCCGTGAAAAACTATTCCCTATGGCCGCGAGATTTCTAAAAAATAATTCTTCGTCATTTTTAGAATATTTGACGCCGTTTTCAGCGTCCGAAAGGTGGTAAAAAGCTTTTTAAAAATATTTTTTCAAATGCTCGAATCTCATTGGTTCCGGTAATTGGTGACGATTTTCGTTGAAGATAACCAGGGCCCGTGTGGGCCCGGGAACGAGGTTGGTCTTAAAGTATTTTAATTACAAATTAGAGGTGCATAAGATGGTGAATCAAACAAAGACGGGTGAAACAAACTCCTATTGAACTTTTTGCAATTTGTTATGCATACTTCTGTATCCGCAAGATGGCGGCCTCCATTGAGCGATTTGGTGCGTCAAAGCTTCGAAATTCTCAAGGGATCCAGCAAAATCTGGCTTTTCAACATAATACGTACGCGTTCATTCACAACACTGGCTTCACCGGCTAATATGACCCTACTGCAAAGCCGCAATGAGCCGGTGAAGCCAAAGCCTCTTGCCACTATTTTACCCATCACTATGGCATCAGTAGGTTATGTAGTTGGTAGTAGGTAGGTGTAGTAGGTACCGTACCTAGTTCAAAATGACTCCATTTGCATTCTGGATGAGATTAAAATTTATAAAATCTCCCTCTTGATTAATTCGGTGAATTCCGCCTCAACTTCGGATATTTCCGGCCGTGAAAAACTACCCCCTACCTTTTTTCGAGGCCGTGAGATTTCTAAAAAAAAAAAATCTTCGTCAATTTTAGAATATTTGACGCCGTTTTCAGCCTCCGAAACGCGGTAATAAGGTTTTTTGAAATATCTTTTCAAATGCTCGAATCTCATTGGTTCCGGTGTTTGGTGACGATTTTCGTTGAAGATAACCAGGGCCCGGGGAACGAGGTTGGTCTTAAAGTATTTTAATTACAAATTAGAGGTGCATAAGATTGTGAATCAAACAACGACGGGTGAAACAAACTTATATTGAACTTTTTCTCAATGACATGGGATTCGGGAGTTAGGAACTCCGGGGTTTTAGAAACTTTTTTTCATTGGTAATATATGCGATTCCTTTTGGAGGCCCTCGAGAGTGAACGGAGGCTCGGATTTTGACCGCTCCCTATGTTATATGTTTTATGTGTCGGTTTGTCTTTCTGTGTGATTAATGTTCGCTCTTTCACGAGCCTCGATCTTGTATACAAAAAAAAAATAAAAAAATAAAATAAAAAATAATAATAATAATAATAATAATACTTCCGCATCCGCAAGATGGCGGCCTCCATGGAGCGATTTGGTGCGTCAAAGCTTCGAAATTCTCAAAGGATCCAGCAAAATCTGGCTTTTCAACATAATACGTACGCGTTCATTCACAACACCGGCTTCGCCGGCTAATAACAACACTTCTAATAACAGCATAATATTAATGATATTATGAAACAATATCCCACTCCTCAATATCCCACTCCCCACTCCTCAAGGGGTTTTGTGGATTGCAATATTGCCACCTCCCCCACCCTGACATTCTCACTGAAGTAAATGTTAATATCACTTATCAGGAATTTAGAATGGTGTGGCAGGGTCTGAACCTTTCATTCACCTGATCTAAAATGTTATATTGTCATGCATGGTCTGATCGTTTCATTCACCTGATCTAACATGTTATATTGTCATGCCTGGTCTGATCCTTTCATTCACCTGATCGAACATGTTATAATGTCATGCATAATCTGATCCTTTAAATGATGTGATCTAAAATGTTATAATGTCATGCATGGTCTGATCATTTCAATGACGTGATCTAACATGTGATAATATTGTCGTGTGATTCCCCTCGGTGAAGACCGGGAAATCACGGACAACAAATCGAGCGTTATTTGAGGCATTATTCAATAACGGATTTCACTTATACAAGCACGGGAGGAAGAGAGAATAATAAGAAGCGGGAAGCTTTTACCTGTCGGTCTCGCGCGGCAGCCTTCAACCCTGTGGAAATTAACTGAAGCGGGAACGGGTTTAGAATATACAGTGAAAATAATATAAGGGTTTATTTGCAACGGAATGCCGGGACAAAGGAAACGCGGTAAATAACAAATGTTCTAAAGTGGAGCACTCCCACACCAGACGTCTGAAACACACGAGGGAGGATATTTGAAAATAAAGGGGTCGTGCGCGTTTGTGTGGGCTTATCTCCAATGGCTGCTGTGTCAGGGATCGTCAGGCTCCAAGCGTAGTCCGGATACGGCTCCGGTTGGTGGGAAGACCGCCCGACCTTGGTGCACGAGCGCACGCTCTCCAGGCCCCACCATCCATCTCGAGTGGTAGGCGTGCAGCTTGTCTCCCAGCCGCTTCGATGAGACCCCGCTCTTCGCTCGTCAAAGGAACACCGTCAGCAAGAGTCGAGGACAGAGGTGAACAAAAGGGGCAAGAGGTCGAGGTAGAGGAATCAGGAGGGCAGCAGGGATCAATATCCGACCATGAAGAGATCCAAAAATCAGAAGGGCAGAGAGAAAATGTCGGTCTCCTCAAACATTCAACGTCAGCTCGTGACGTCACCGGCACTTCTCCTCCAATCAGCGTGTCGCTCTTTGCTCTGCTCCTGGCCAAGCACCAGTCCTTCCTTACTCTGCCAATCGGCAGCCTTCGTCCTGCCTCGTGTCTTCCTTCCACCAATCAGTGGCCAGCTTCTTGCTCCAACATTGACCAATCACGAGTCCTTCTGGGCATGGCTCTCGGCCTGCCTGAGCGATGAGTGTTGCTATGCCAGTTGGTGATGTAGCTGGCTCCGGTTCCATCAGTAGTTCCCCGAACTGAAAGGTGAGTTTTGTTTTGGGGGGGAATTTAAATAGTGTGTGTGCTAATGGGCCTAACTACTCTACGTGTCTGTGTGCATTGCCATACTGGACAATGGGTAGATCACATGTCTCACAAACAGGGGAATTAGCATAATCCCTACTCTATTTAACACAAGGCCATCCTCGTATGACTGCAAAGATACACGTAATCCAACATCCGGGATAGACAGGTCCCTGCTTATGTACATTGAGATGGTTCTTCCTCTTCACGACATTCGGAGCATGATAACTACACAGATCTACCTGATCGATATATCACTCTAGCCCAAAATTCACAACAATATTGTTGCGGTTTAAGAAACCACACTCTTGTAAATATCCCATAATTAAAAGGTTAAAGGTAGCACCCCTAGTTAGGCCACAAGCAACACGTAGGCCACCATAGGATTCCAGTTATGTTTTAGATAAGGCCATGTTTCCAATAGTTGAATCTGCGTTGCATCAATTAAATAAGAGTAGGTCCCCAATTCGTTCATTTTGCGACCTCCCTCTCCAAGCGACGCCATTACGCGCCCCTACAGTCGGTGCCTATGTCTCTCTCAATTTGTTACGCACCTTTGTTAGCAGCGTTCGCTGCCTTGAGCTGAAGCTCGCTCAAACGCCGCCATAAGCCATGTGGTAAGGCCCGATTAAGGGGGCGGAACGGCAAGAAGAAGGTGTGGCCACGTCATCCAGTCATCAAAGGCGTGGCCGGTAAGCCCTCACCAGCCAACCAGGGCTGAGGTAACATCGCCGACAGGCGTGGCAGTTTGGCTCGCGGAGCGTTTTGCTGGTCGAGATATATAAGCACGAACGCAAAGCCCTTTCGGAGGACTCTTGCGAAGCACTCGAGTGGAAGGTTGGCATTTAACAGGACTCGGATGGGAGAGTGCTGGTTGTACGGAACTGCTTGGAGGCGCGTGCATTGTAAACTCTTTGATGAGAGAGCGTTGGTTGTACGAGACTTGTTGAAGAAGGGCGCGCTTGTATTAGAGAACATTGGAGAGGGTGCATTTTTCACGAGCGTGCATTTATTACGTACGCCACAGGACACCAGCTTCCCCCCGCTATATGAACTGTCCGGTCGCGTTCAACCATACGCGGAGCTACCTGCCAGGTTTCGCCTGCTGGACCGGAGCCTGGACCCCATCGCCGGACCCTCTACCTGGCCATCAACCATCTACAAATCCCCGTGTGAGTGTGTATGTTTGTCTGGTGTATTAAGCATAAGACTGTGTTAAGACTGCCCTGTGTGCTGCTTCTTCCTCTTCCTGTCCTGTACATTCTTTTGTTTCCTCTTACTTCGGTATATTTGTGAATAAATCGCCTTGTTCTTTCTTGGTTTCCCCTAATCCGATCGCATCCGTCCTTTCTTCCATTGGGTAAACGTGGCACGATTGGACCCGCTAGAATCGGGTTTTGTCCCATTGTTAATAGCTCGGATCGCGGATTGCTATCCGCTCGGCATTTTCCATCTGATCCGTGGTTCGAGCTGGAGTTATTCCCTCGTTTCCGGCCGGCGTTAGTACTTAGGTAGTAGTGAACCCCTAGGCCTAACAAACCCTACCTAACGACGCACCGGGAAAGACGTTATAACCCCCAGGACTCGGGTCGGCCAGAGAAAAAGACAAGGGGATTAACCCCCCCTTGATAAGGGGAGCGCCGACCCCCGAGATCCGCAACAATTGGTAGTCAGGAGTGGGGATTTGGAACCTGGGACTAAATTTTTTAGACCAAATTTTGGACACCAATTGTGCATATTGGCCGCAACAATTGGTGTCGGGGAGTGGGATTTGGACCTGAACCAAATTTGTTATATTTGAAAAATTTGGTCAAAATTTCGAGCGGCCGAAATTTTGTCAGAAAACTAAATTTTAAATCGTGCCATGGATAACCAAGGTGATCGGATGCCGGTGGGGGAAATAGAAGAAGGGTTAGAATCAACCCAGGACCCCAGGGAAGAACAATTGGGAGAGATGGAGGAGGAAATTAAAGAAGGTGCGGTTGTGGGGGTTGCAGGCGCACAAAATGGCGGCACCTCGCACTTGGCGGCGAGGGTTGAGCCCGCAGTGCCAATGGACTGGGCCCCTTTTCTGGCACAAATGAGGGCCTCTATGGAAGAGACAATGTATAATTGGAAAAAGGACGCCATGTCAGACGAATCCGGGTGTGATCTGGAAAAATTGAGGGAGGAATCCAGGTGTGAAGTGGAAAAACGACTAGCACAGGCAAAAAGGGATAATAAAAAAGTGATGGAGGACATGAGGCGCAGGTCGGGTGAAAAGGTCGTGGTGGTACGCGACGAGGTAGCGCGACTTGAGGAACGTGCAGAGAGCGAGTTTGAGCAAAGTGTAGCCAAGTTGACCAGGGCTATAAGGGACAAGACGCGGGGTGTAGAAAAGCCGACAGCCATCAAATTGGATAAAGAAAGGTCAGAAGCGCCGGGGAAGGTCGAATTGAAAGACGAAATTTTATGGGCGCCGACGGTCGGGGTAGAGGGGTAGAGCCGGGTGGACCGGGGCAGAAATCGCAACTCGGGGTGTGAAAAACCCGACGGCCGCTGAATTGGACAAGGCAAATTCATATGTGCCGGCGGTTGTCAAGGACAAAGAGAATGAAATGGTGATAGTGGAAATTGGGGTTGAAGAGACGGGGGAGAAAGTAAATGAAGCGCGGGAGGAAAGGATGGAATTTGCACAAAGTTTGGATTCGCATCATGATGTCGTGCTGAATAACCAAAATGAAAGTTTGCAGGTGGTGGAGCGAAGAAGAGGAAGCGCCAAGGTGAGTAGGTTAGTATATGGCGCGAAAAGATTTGGCGCAAAAGTGTTTGGCGCGAAAGGATTTTTCGCGCACTTGGGATCCAGACGGCACCCGGGCGTTCGTGGAAGGTCCTTTGTGCGCTGTGTAAAAGTGAGATGTACGAGAGAAAATGGTGCGCGTGTGAGAGAAAAGTGTGCGCCGGAGCGAGAGTGTGATACCGAGTGCGCGAGCAAGTGCACATCAGAGTGTATGTGTGATGAATGCGACACAGAGAGTGCGACACAGAGAGAGAGTGGAGTGTGTGTGTGCGACACAGAGAGTGTGCGGGAGTGCACACCAGAACGCGTGATTGGGTGTGCAACAGATTGCACACCCGTGGGTAGGTGTGCGCTGAGTGGGTATGTGCAAGAGTGCACACCCACGAGTGTTACGGAGTACGTAATGGGGGAGAGTGCACCAGGGTGTGTGTGAGGGAGGTGTGTAACGGAGTGTGTGAGTGTACCTGGGTGGTGTGCATGAGAGAGTGCGGTGGCGGAATTGACGGAGTGTATGGGATGTGCGAGAGGCGTTGGAGCGCCGGGATGTGTGAATAAGAAAAGGAACGCGTGGTGTGAGCATGCGAGTCGAGCATCGAAGCTGACCGGGGCAGCGGTTAGGCCGACGTATAGCCGACGCGAGCTCTCGGGGTGAGGTGTTCTTTGTGTGCTGCGGGGGCCGGCGGGATCGTTGCCACGGCGATCTCGCAAGGAGCGCCATGCACGATCCGGGCCGGGCCCCGCCCTGCACGATCGGTGCTGCATTTTGCTAGGCAAGGCGACCGGCCCGGTTCGAGGGGAGGTAGGAGGGTTCGGAGCGGCGCCCCCTTGCAGTGGCGGCGCTCCGGCTGGGGAAGGCTGGGCCATCGCGCTTGGGAGCGCAAAGCATTGCGCCGAGATGGTGACTGGAGCCTTGGCCCGACAAAACCTCCTCCCCTGAATCAGAATGCCGGACGGACCCAACCTGCAGGAGACAGACCACCCATATGCATCGCTCGGCTTTGCGAAGCCGAGCAGTAAAAATGCATTGACGCACCGAAGAGGCTCATAGTGTAATGGACGATTGGCGGTAGTGATTGGAAATGATGCCTGGTGTGGAGGGATTGTAATCCTACCATCCCTCACTTTTTGGGGGGCACATGAGCTATAGTTTATGGGGTTTGGTTGGTGCAAACTAGCCCGGGCGGGTTCGGATAATCGTTAGGGATCTAGAGATGACCATAGGTGACTGAGGTTTAAGTAGTGACTTTTTTACAGGTAGTGGGGATAGAGTAGAGTAGTTGGATGATAATGACGAGGGAGTGCTTAGTATAAGGGATGACGGGGAGCACTAGTATTAGAAGGGAGTAGATAGCTTAAATGATGCTGTGTGTATGAGAATCTTTGTGGTGAGCGTGATGAAATGAGGAATTGGGCGTGGGAAAATTTGAGCGCATGAGGCAATGCTCGTGAAAGGTGTGTGTGTGTGTGTGTGTGTGTGTGTGTGTGTGTGTGTAAAAGTGTATGGATGGAGTATTGAGGACGTGTGTCATTGTGTATTGAGTGATTGACTGGCAAGGGGTGCAAGTGGATGAATGGTAAGAGCACAAGAGTGTGCAAGAGAGCTTGGTGGAGTGGAATACATGGTGTGGAGTAAATGGAGTGTGGAATGAGTGGAGTGGAGTGCATGGTGCGAAGGAGTGGATGGGGGAAGGATGGACCACTTCACAAACACCCGGGGAGGGTAGTTTAAAGTTAGGTAGAGGGAGTAGGTAAATTGTGGTTGGATATTGACATCTGTGGTGCAGAAAGTAGCAGAGGACTGCTTGGATGGGTGCATTAGTGTGTGGAATGGCTGGGCGTGTGGCCTGTTGGTGCATATGGTTAGTTGAGCACTCCGCCACTGGTAGTCTGTCAGCCAGGTGAGGCCGCAGGTAGGCTCTGGGAGCCAGGTTAGAGTTCAGTGGGTCCCGAGGATCCAAAGGAAGGACCCGGGTTTCCCGATGCCAAGGAGGGCAGTAGTGGGGTGAGAGAGCCAGGAGGGCCTTCCCCAGGTAGGTTAGTGTGAAGGAGCTAGGGAAGCTCGGGTGGCGACGTACAGTGGCGAGATGCGCAGGTAAGTAGGACCTGCTAGGGGAGCCACACGACCCAGCCCCGAAATTGTGCGAGGGCACAGGGAGAAAAATCGGGGGAGTGAGACCCCAAAATTGGTGAACACCACAGTATGTGCAATGGGAATTGGTTTATAGAACCACACAGTTTAATGATGGCCAATGGATTGGCAGGGCAAGACCCCGGGTAGAGTAAGAGAGTTAATGTCATTTAGAAGAATAGTTAGGATGAAAGTCTCTTCGCACCATCCGCATCCACTCACTGAGGTGATAAAACTCCACACCATATTTTGCAAACATTTGGAAGGTAAAGACGCATCATGACGGAGTGTGACATTGTGGTTTATTCCATCCCTTCCTTCTTGGGAGGGATTGGGAACGAATTTGGTTTAGGGGAGATATGGGGGAAAAGACGTTAGCGACGAATTTGTAAAAGTGTAAATTGTGTAAATACGGGGTAGGGGCAAGGGTAGAGTAGGTGACGGGGGGGGGGGTGATGAACACTAGGGACGAGCTTTCTGGGCTCTCTCTCCCGCGCCCCACATCGTGCATTCCCTTGTTTGATGTGTACCCTTGCGCCCTTGCCCCGCTGATCTGCTTTGTCTTCCTTCCCCAATCATGGACCATGTTCTTTTGTGCCCGAGGGGAGTGTGCAGGTGCCGTGGGTTGTGCGCCCACACCCTTGCTGCCTCCTGCCTGCACTGATGCACCATATGGACCACACATTCTGTGGCCTGGCACCACTTATGGACCACACGTTCTGTGGCCTGGCACCACTTATGGACCACACGTTCTGTGGCCTGGCACCTCTGCTGGGACCGACCATTGTTGCCAGCGGTATCTGGCTTGCGGACCACTGTTTTAAGTGGCATCAATGCCATGCAGGTGGACCACCTGAGTTGGCCCTGCTGGCCATATAAATAATAAAAAGTGGACGTGGTGTGTGCCCTTTTAATTGAAATAACATCAAGCAAGAAGACAGCCAGAAACATCGGCCCAGCAGAGCAAGCGCAAGAGGAAGACATCATTCATCATTTATTATTTCTGAAATGTCTGCTTTTTGTGCATTTCCATGGATGGTGCTTTTTGTGCATTTATGGTGCTTTATGGTGCATTTTATGGGTACATATGGTATGGTGTATCGGTGCAGTGCATGGCAATGGCATTTCCCCTTCTCAAAAGTTCTTCTTTTCCCACAAAAGACAGGTCCTGGGTTCGAGTTTTGTAAATAATTAAATAGTAGTAGTCTTGTAAATAATGCTCCCCACCGGCTTAAATGTGTAGTTTGAAGACCAATTCCGTAATTCGGTTAATTGTGGGCGTGAGTCAGTTAGGTAGGATGCAACGCAGCAGGGGGGACATATCTAGTGTTAAAACTGTCGCACTCAGGGTGAGGTTAAAAGTAGAAGGTAACCACACCTAAGTGTCACACTAATTTAAAAGATAGCCCTTTTGTTTCGGCTCGGGCCGAGCCTGGAAAAAGGGGGGGGTGCAGTGTTGCGGTTTTAGAACCCACACTCTTGTAAATATCCCATTATTAAAAGGTTTTAAGGTAGCACCCCTAGTTAGGCCACAAGCAACACGTAGGCCACCATATGATTCCAGTTTTTTCATGAGTATGTGTTTTAGATAAGGCCGTGTTTCCAATAGTTGAATCTGCGTTGCGTCAATTAAATAAGAGTAGGTCCATAATTCGTTCATTTTGCGACATCCCTCTCCAAGCGACGCCATTACGCGCCCCTACAGTCGGTGCCTATGTCTCTCTCAATTTGTTACGCGCCTTTGTTAGCAGCGTTCGCTGCCTTGAGCTGAAGCTCGCTCAAACGCCGCCATAAGCCATGCGGTAAGGCCCGAGAAAGGGGGCGGAACAGCAAGAAGAAGGTGTGGCCACGTCATCCAGTCATCAAAGGTGTGGCCGGTAAGCCCTCACCAGCCAACCAGGGCTGAGGTAACATCACCGACAGGCATGGCAGTTTGGCTCGCGGAGCGTTTTTCTGGTCGAGATATATGTATAAGCGCGAACGCAAAGCCCTTTTGGAGGACTCTCGTGAAGCACTCGAGTGGAAGGTTGGCATTTAACAGGACTCGGATGGGAGAGCGCTGGTTGTACAGAACTGGTTGGAGGCGCGCGCATTGTAAACTCTTTGATGAGAGAGCGCTGGTTGTACGAGACTTGTTGAAGAAGGGCGCGCTTGTATTAGAGAACATTGGAGAGGTTGCGTTTTGCACGAGCGTGCATTTATTACGTACGCCACAGGACACCAGCTTCCCCCCGCTATATGAACTGTCCGGTCGCGTTCAACCATACGCGGAGCTGCTTGCCGGGTTTCACTCGCTGGACCGGAGCCTGGACCCCATCGCCGGACCCTCGACCTGGCCATCAACCATATACAAATCCCCGTGTGAGTGTGTACGTTTGTCTAGGGTATTAAGCATAAGACTGTGTTAAGACTGCCCTGTGTGCTGCTTCTTCCTCTTCCTGTCCCATACATTCTTTTGTTTCCTCTTCCTGTCCCATACATTCTTTTGTTTCCTCTTCCGTCGGTATATTTGTGAATAAATCGCCTTGTTCTTTCTTGGTTTCCCCTAATCCGATCGCATTCGTCCTTTCTTCCATTGGGTAAATGTGGCACGATTGGAACTGCTAGAATCGGGTTAGTCCCATTGTTAATAGCTCGGATCGCGGATTGCTATCCGCTCGGCATTTTCCATCTGATCCGTGGTTCGAGCGGGAGTTATTCCCTCGTTTCTGGCCGGCGTTAGTACTTAGGTAGTAGTGAACCCCTAGGCCTAACAAACCCTACCTAACGCCGTGCCGGGAAGGACGTTATAACTCCCAGGACTCGGGTCGGCCAGAGAAAAAGACAAGGGGATTAACCCCCCCTTGATAAGGGGAGCGCCGACCCCTGAGATCCGCAACAATATCATGTACGTTCTGATCCTTTCAATGACCTGATCTAACATGTTATATTGTCATGCATAATCTGAGCCTTTCAATGACCTGATCTAACATGTTATACTGTCATGCATAATCTGATCCTTTCAATGACCTGATCTAACATGTTATAATATTGTTATGTTTGTAGGGGGTAGACAATGATTACCATGGAGCCAGGTAGAATTGTAATAAATGTATTATTATTATTATTATTATTATTATTATTATTGTAGTGTGCTCCGACTGTCGTGAAGAAGAAGAAGCCCAATGTATCATAAGTAGGAAATTCGTTTTGACCGGATGTTGTGTGAGGACGTATCTTCGTTCCCATCATGAGGGGTGGGGTTATGTTAATTAGTTAGGGATTATGGGTAATTAATCCCCTGTATGTAATGGCATCTGTTATTTTTCCTTTGTTCCTTAGGACAATGCAGCACACACACATAGCAAGAAATCGCGCATTTTTATAACACTAAATAAAAGTGACTGGAACAAGACATTGAACAATACTACTGGTGCTGCCAGCAGCCACATCACCACACCAAGCAGACAGGCCCATAAGGCCACACCCCCAAAGAGCAGTGATTGGTCAAGACATGAAGAGGAATGAGATGGGACTAGCTGATAGGAGCGGACACGCAGACGTCGTCGGATGACGTCAGAGCCTTGAGTACAAAGGAGTTGGAGGGCCGACATTTTATCTCTTATTTTCTGGGTTTGGTGGTGAACGGTCGTGTTCCAGACATTTTGTCTCTTTGGTTCGATCGCTCTCTCCGGGCTGGCCTCCATAGCGAATGGTCACATATACCGTGTGCTCTTGAGCCAGAGACATTTATTGAGAACAGTCACGATTTTATACCAGGGTCCATCAGGGAGGTGTGACGATTTTCAGAAAACTCGTACACAGTTATTTTTAGTCGAATTTCAATTTTTTTTTTTTTAAAGACTACATATATAATGCCATGTAATACACTGTAACAAAGACATTTTTAAAATGTAATTCATGTTTGAAAAATGACATCATCTAAATGGTGGCCGTTCTTGTCCAAGCATTCTTGCAGATGCGCGGAAAAGTTGTCCATAGACCTTTCAACCATGGCAAGTGGAATAGCTCGAATTTCTCTGGTGATGGCATCTGAAAGGGTCTCAAGAGTGCGTGGTTTTTCAATGTAAACCTTAGCTTTCAGGTAACCCCATAAAAAATAGTCACAGGGTGAAAGATCGGGCGATCGAGGGGGCCACTCCACATCCCCACGGATTGAAATGAGGTGCCCTGGAAAATGTTCTCTTAATAAGGCAATTGATTCTCTTGAGGTATGGCAAGTAGCCCCATCTTGCTGAAACCAAACTGTAGGGAGGTCAATGCGACGTCGTCTCAATTCAGGCAGTAAGAACTCGCGCAACATCGTAACATAGCGTTGTGAGTTGACTGTCACAGTGCGTCCGCCTTCCTTGAAAAAATAAGGCCCAATTATGCCGAATCGGACTATTCCGGCCCACACAGTGACTCGCTCGCAGTGCAGGGGTCTTTGATAGTACATGGGCTTATGTATATTTGTGGACCGTTTTGCTAGATTCTTGGCAACTAGGCTTAAATCACTCTAAATAGCATATAAAATAAAAAATTGCTGTTGCCAAATTTTCACGACATCTTCATGGCGGCCATCTTGGATTTCAAGATGGCCACCATTTCGGACCTATTTTGCCTTATATCTCACTTATTAATCAAGGTATCAGCACAAGAATAGTGTCCTTACCCACATTTTCGGGGTCAAGGAAGACAATGGTAATAATCAAATTTCAGCTGGATGGCCAACATCTTTATAATTTCAAGATGGCCACCATTTTTAAATCTAGTTTTGCCCAAACTCCAGGTCAAAGCCATACTTTAAAAGGTTTTCATGTATATCAGGTTTAAATATAAATGTCCTGGTATTGAATCTATTTACTTTTACTCATAGGTACTTACATTTTTAGATAATGGTTAGGATTGGATTGGGAGGGGGTGGATAGGAGGTGGGGGGACAGGGGAGTTCTTCTGCCAGATCCACACCCAAATATTATCTAAAGAATCAAGCTACCGTACATCTAGTTTTAGTCAAATATTATTCCTGAAACTGTGTTGGATGACTTTTTAACAATCTTTATTCTTTTCAGATGTGCAGCAGACGACCTTGAGAAGTTGCATTCTTGGATAACTGTGGAGGAAGAACGACTGCCGGCATCATGACCACGCCAGAGGAACCTGCTGCTAAAAAGAAGCCCATTGACTTCAGTCTTTGTTTGCTATGCCAAGGGAAGAAATACATAAAAAGGAAAGTGCTTGAGCCTTTAAGCACACCACAGGCAGATACATATGAGACATTTTTGCGAAATCTCACCAAACGAGATACATACAGGAATCCGACATATGTGGCCATAAATCAAAGACTGCAAGGCTTATCCGCTGGTGATCTGATGTCAAGAAAAGCATTATGGCATCGGAGCTGTTACGGTATGCTGACACATATACAGCATATTGAACGTGATAAAGGACGATATGAACAAGCCACAAGTCAAATGGACACTCGTGTTCTGACCGGAGGTAAGAAACGAGGAAGACCATCAACAACTCCTATTCCAGAGGAAGCCTCCTGTTCAGCACCAGCAGAAAGGCAGACACGGTCGACAGTACCATCATTCTGCCGGAATATGTGCTTTTTCTATCAGACTGTGAAACAGGACAAAAAGACCGGGACAGAAGAGATACGCTGTGAGTGTAGAAGCAAAGATATTGGTAGGTCAGTTAAACAGATTGTGGAAAACAGTGACAACAGTGTCTGGAAACTCAACCTTACGGACTTTCTCGTTGAGGGAGATTTTCTTGCAAGGGACATAACCTACCATAAGAGCTGTTTGACCTCCAACTGGAGTCGCTACGTGCAAATGCCACAGCGCAAAAATTGTGCAGGTGACCAAAGTGGTGATGGGGACTTAGGACAGAGAGAGAGATTTGTATCAGCTGAAATTGAGTTCTTCGCTGAATTACAGGATTGCATCGATGATGGACAGTTTGTCTCAACACCTGAGGCTGATGAGGTCTACAGTAACATGATGCGGGACTATGGTATTCAGAATCACAGCATCACCAGGGGCAGGCTGTTACAGAAGATCCGTGAGAACATTTGTTGTGATATTACCGATGGTCAAGGCCAAAAACCTTCTGTCATTCATGGCAAAAAGGCAAGAAGGACAGCAATAGATGCTGCAATTGAGGTGATTCCTAAAGCTGTGGAGGAAGGAATTCTTAATGCAGAGAAATTCGGACAGGAGGCTTACAGTGCATTTGTAGAAAAGAGAATAAAGGGAAACCAAAACCTGTGGTCGACAATGACCAAATTGAAATTGCCATCTTGGAATTCGGTTGGCAAAGACCTGTTGGTGAAAACTGGTAGTGAGGTAGTGGCACTGAAAGTGACGACATCCCTGTTTGCTCGATTACTAGTCATTGCAAGGTCATCGAGGGAAGCAGTGGATCTAGAGGAAGTGGTAGGGGCACATGAACTGTCCAATACCAATAGAACTCTTCTCCAGCCAAATGGAATGGTCCACCCCACCACCGACAAGAGCAAGATCATATCACTCCTGGAGGGTCTTGTGAAATCCAGTGATGACACAAACTCCAGTGACCATGCTGAAGAACTTGCAGAACACCCTGAGAATGTGCAAGAAAGACCCAGGACATGCTTAATTGTTGATGGAATGGCGCTATTGCAAGAATTAATGAGTGTCAAGAAATTTCAGAACTGCAAGGAGCTAGGCACAGCGTATGTACAGCTAGCCGAATGCAGAGGACGTGCTTATGAGCAGCTTCGGGTTGTGTTTGACAATTACACAATTGATGCATCATTGAAGGAAGGAACAAGGGAACGTCGTAGAGGCAAGACCAAGGCAGTGAAAAACTATATTGTTGATGAGCAAACCAAAATCAAGGACACCAAGTCATTCCTTGCTAGTAATGTCACAAAGGATTCACTGACACTCTTCCTGGCAAATAGATTGATCAACAGTAGATCCTCCATGCAGATTGTAACGGTGACAAGGAGAAGTGTCCAGAGCAATTTTGAATGTGAAATTGCTAAAGAGGTCAGTAGCCAGGAGGAAGCTGACACACTCATGATTTTGCATGCAGTGCAACTTGTGAAAACAGGATTCATTGTGAGTATCTATTCCCCAGACACAGATGTGTTGTTACTTGCTCTATGTCGAAGTGATGACCTAGGAAGTGATGCTGCAGTTATCATGGGCACTGGAAAAAACCGTCGGAAAATCTTACCAAGGCCAATCTATGAACAGCTTGGTGCTCAGAGGGCAAAAGCACTTGTTAATTGGCATGCTCTCACTGGCTGTGACACCACTGGCCACATTCAGGGCAAGAGTAAAACAACTTGCTTCAAGGCATTCACTGAAAGTAGTCAAACAGTAGTGTCAGCAATTGCTCAGCTTGGAGAGGGTGATAAACCATCTGATGCTGTCCTAGAAGGATGTGAAGAGTATTTCTGTCGCCTCTTCTGTCCGAAAGGTGTCACAATAAGAAGTGCTGCTGAACTACGATGGCACCTATTCCGCCAGCTGAAGGCTGATCAGGGAGTCGAGAAACTAACACCAACTGCTGGTGCCTGGAAAGAGCATGTCCAGCGTGCTCATTTGCAAGCACACACGTGGGCACAAGATCTAACTCTAAATCCAACTGTGATCGACCCAAACACCTTGGGATGGGAAACTGTTGGAGGCGAATTGAGACCAGTCCTGACGCAGGTTGCAATTGCTCCAGCCTCAATTCTCCAACTTGTTCGCTGTGGCTGTGGACGAGCTGCAAAGAGTCCTAGCAAATTGTGTTCACGCAGGTGTTCATGCAAAGCTAGGAATGTAGTCTGTACCGAATTGTGTAACTGTGATGCTGATGTGGAGAAATGCTGCAACACTGATGCCCAGCCTATTGGGAATGACATTGTGTTTGATCAGTAGAGAGCCCGTCGTTTGGATTTTTGATAGGAGTTGTTTGATGAAACAAACTGATTAAAAAACTGTAGCATTGCTTCCAGAAAAGGCTTAAGTCTATGATGGTTGCTAGCCACCACAACTAGTCTTCATCAATTGTCTCAGACGAAGACACTAGGCTATGTTTGCTCATACTTTGATTAAAAATGGCGGCCATCTTGAAATTATAAAGATGTTGGCCATCCAGCTGAAATTTGATTATCACCATTGTCTTCTTTGACCCCGAAAATGTGGGTAAGGACACTATTCTTGTGCTGATACCTTTGAAGGAGTCCGGGCTCCAGCATGATACGGACAAAAGGATGGCAAGGCACAAACTCGTCCGAGAAGATATTTATTCTCAAAACCAACTCGGGAACACTCCAACTCTCTGAAAAGCCCGTTTATCGGGCTGCCTTAAAAAGCACAACCAGAAACCGAAACCGAAAGCCACGCCTCTCAGGTGAGGCGTGCTTCGGTGGTCACGTGATCAACAGGTGTAGCTGCTTATACCCGCACGCGCGGCACGCTTTGGTGGTCACGTGACCAGCCACTCTGTCGCCGTGGTTCCCCGCCGGTGACGTCACCGGCTGGAGCAAGGAGATTCTGATGCAGGTCTCGCTTGGGGGACCCATGGGTCGCTATACACGCTCCCCCAGAATGGACTTGATCCAGGAAGGTCAACCTGAGGGGGGTCCGGATGACCCGACCGAAACGACCCCTGGCCAGTCGCGGGGGGGGGGGGGTCCGTTGTGGTGGCGGGTGGTCGGACGGGGGGTGCAGGCAGGGGGGGGTCCGGTGTGGTGGCGGGTGGTCGGACGGGGGGTGCAGGACGGGGGGCGGCCGAGAAGCCGGGCAAGTCCTCGGGGGAGGCTGCCGAGGTTCCTCGCGGGCCTCCCGAGGTTGCAGTTTGCGGGTGCAGTGCCGAGAAGGCTCGAGCGGTGCACGCGAAAAGCGGGTGAGCCAACCAAGGGGCTGGTCAAGGCCTCGGGGGAGGCTGCCGAGGTTCCTCGCGGGCCTCCCGAGGATGCGGGGCTGGTCAAGGCCTCGGGGGATGCAGTGGACGGGGGGCGGCCGAGGGGCTGGGCAAGTCCTCGGGGGAGGCTGCCGAGGTTCCTCGCGGGCCTCCCGAGGTTGCAGTTCGCGGGTGCAGTGCCGAGAAGGCTGGAGCGGTGCACGCGAAAAGCGGGTGGGCCAACCGAGGGGCTGGTCCAGGCCTCGGGGGAGGCTGCCGAGGTTCCTCGCGGGCCTCCCGAGGATGCAGGGTCGGAGAGGTAGTTGTGGTTGTAGTTGTAGGTGCGCGAGGGTGACGAAGCGGCCGTGCCGCGAACGTCAGTGCGCGCGAAGGTGACGAAGCAGCCGTTCCGCCAACGTCAGTGCGCGCGAAGGTGACGAAGCAGCCGTGCCTTCGGAGGGTCTGGGAATAGGTTCGCCCCTCCGGTCGTAGAGGAGGAGCCGAGCGCGGTGCGCGAACCTCATAGTCATGGCCGTCGTCGTTACCGAAACTCCGGCATGTCAAAGCCGTGTTCGAAACTGCACCCGAAGCCGTGCGGGAGAAGCCGGCGTCACCAGCCGAGGTGGCTTCCCTGGCTAGGGCGTGCTTGCCGTGTCCGTTCGCAGCCCCCGCATCCGTGCGGGGGCAGTCGGGGTTGCGTGTTCAAATCATGTCGGGGTCACCAATGAAGGAGTCCGGGCTCCAGCATGATACAGACAAAAGGATGGCAAGGCACAAACTCGTCCGAGAAGATATTTATTCTCAAAACCAACTCGGGAACACTCCAACTCTCTGAAAAGCCCGTTTATCGGGCTGCCTTATAAAGCACAACCAGAAACCGAAACCGAAACCGAAAGCCACGCCTCTCAAGCGAAGCGTGCTTCAGTGGTCCCGTGATCAACAGGTGTAGCTGATTATACCCGCACGCGCGGCACGCTTTGGTGGTCACGTGACCAGCCACTCTGTCGCCGTGGTTCCCCGCCGGTGATGTCACCGGCTGGAGCAAGGAGATTCTGATGCAGGTCTCGCTTGGGGGACCCATGGGTCGCTACACCTTGATTAATAAGTGAGTTATAAGGCAAAATAGGTCCGAAATGGTGGCCATCTTGAAATCCAAGATGGCCGCCATGAAGATGTCGTGAAAATTTGGCAACAGCAATTTTTTTATTTTATATGCTATTTAGAGTGATTTAAGCCTAGTTGCCAAGAATCTAGCAAAACGGTCCACAAACTTTGGTTTCCCAACATAAGCCCATGTACTATGATGGAGTTCTCGCGGATTTGTTGCTGACCAATATCGGGAATTTTGCTTGTTTACACTTCCCGACAAGTGAAAATGCGCCTCATCACTCATGATGAGAACAGTGTCATCCCTCAGCAGTTCCAGCATTCTTTCTGCGAACGTAAACCACCGTACGAAATCATTCTGCTGCAGTTCTTGAACCACCATGATTTTGCGCGAGCGCGAGCGTGCCGCACCGCTGACTGACGAGGGCTGGCCTCCACAGCTTGTCGAACCCTTTCGATGTTTTCCGGGGTCCTAACGGTTCGATCACCTCCCCGAGCTGCTCCCAGCCTCACAGATCCAGTTGTCCTGAAGTTTTTTACCCACTTCAATATTGTGTTTCGAGACGGAACGGCGCCACGTCGACCAACATTGAAGTGAGTACGAAATCTGCGCTGTGTAAGCACCACCGAACTACCCGTTTGAATAAACGTCTCAACAACAAAGACGCGATGTTCAATCGTCCACAGCTCAATGGCTACTGAAATGGCGCCTAACAACGAGTAACCAACAGCCATCACGCATGCCCTAGACCCCCCACTTGCATTGTTATACCCAATTCAAACATGAATTACATTTTTAAAATGTCTTTGTTACAGTGTATTAAATGGCATTATATATGTAGTCTTTAAAAAAAAAAAAATAGAAATTCGACGAGAAATAACTGTGTACGAGTTTTCTGAAAATCGTCACACCTCCCAGACGGACCCTGTAGCTCTCTCTGCTTCGGGATTTCAGAACGAATGTTCGAAGTTCATGAGCGCTCTTGGCTTTCTCTCGGCTTGTGGACCAGAGGTGAACGGTTGCCGATAAGCTCTTGCGTTGGAACATTGGTGCCGTGCAACCACAGTTCATAGCGCTCTTGCGCTGGGAGACGTGGGTGCTGGTGAGGCAGACGATGAGGTCGAGCAAGTCTGAGTGAATGAGGATGCACTGAAGCCTACTTACCGCCAGGGCCTGTGCCGCACCCGGATTGCACGCTCAGGGCCTGGACGATTCCCGACGGAGTTCAGGAGCCGCTCAGAGCTAAGTGCCCACACACACACACATTTTTAATTTCGTTCTTTTCTATTTCTCCTTGTGTTGTATACGACTCTGTATGGGACGGGACGTCCCTTAGAGGAATCTTAATTTTATCATGCATTCCTTTGTTACCAGCATTTCTTCAATAAAGCCGGTATTTTTGTTCATTTTAAATCCGTGTCGGTTTGAGTTGATTATCCCAGGTTCGAAGATGGCCGGTAGGATCCGTGAAGGTATGCGCTCGGTGCTCTTCCCCCACTCCCTCCTCCCCATCCTCCCCACGCTTATAACGAAGGTCTGCCATTGAATTGAACGCCTCAGAGTAAAGCTCGTTTGGTCATCTGTCACCCTACGGTGTTCACTACAGGGTAGACACACGATAATATCATGTATGGTCTGATCCTTTCAATGACCTGATCTAACATGTTATAATATCCATGGTCTGATCCTTTCAATGAACTGATCTAACATGTTATAATATCATGCATATTCTGATTCTTTCAATGACCTGATCTAACATGTTATAATGTCATTCACCATCTGATAGTTTTATTCACCTGATCTAGCAGGTTATAATGTCATGCACGTTCTGATCCTTTCAATGACCTGATCTAACATGTTATAATATCATGTACGGTCTGATCCTGTAAATGACCTGATATAACATGTTATAATGTCATGCATAATCTGATCCTTTCAATGACCTGATCTAACATGTTATAATTAGTTGGGCAAATTATAAATTAGCATTATAATCATTAGCATTATCATTAGTATTACAAATTAGCATTATAATCATAGGCAGAGGGGTAAACAAAAGCCATTTCGCGCATGATCACACGTGTTATCGTCGGTCTCTTGTGCACAACGACTCTCGCTTTCGGAAACATATTTGCTCATGTGTCGCTTTATTTTGGTGGAATTATTGATACATTTAGTTCATCCAACTGTTTGCAATGTCGTCTCAGTATACGGAACATTTGCCAGGTGAGGCATTGGCCAGATATTGAGTGAATTAATTGGGCTTGATTATTGTCCCTACCAGCATTCGGCTGATTCGTGTAAAAAGTGAAGTGTCTTGTTACTCAAGTTAGCTGAAATAAAGTTACATGTAAATTTACATCTAAGTGATGGTGGGGAGAGTAACAAATGTCAGATTAGAAATCGACTCCCCAAAGTCCATCAGATTATCGGACTAAAAAAAGCTTAGGCTTGGCCTTGGCCTTGTCTTGGCATGGCTTCTGTTAAATGTAGCCATCAGCCCAGATCACATGTTAAATGTAGCCATAAACCCAGAACACATGTCAAATGTAGCCATAAGCCCAGATCACATGTTAAATGCAACCATAAGCCCATATCATTTGTTAAAGGTAGCCGCAAGCTTAGATCACATGTTAAATTTAGCCACAAGCTCATATCACATGTTAAATGTACCCATAAGCCCATATCACATGTTAAATGTTGCCATACGCCCAGATCACATGTTAAGTTTAGCCACAAGCCCATATCACATGTTAAATGTAGCCATAAACCCAGATCACATGTTAAATGTAGCCATAAGCTCATATCAAATGTTAAATGTAGCCATAAGCCCAGATCACATGTTAAATGTAGCCATAAGCCCAGATCACATGTTAAATGTTGCCATAAGCCCAGATCACATGTTAAGTTTAGCCACAAGCCCATATCACATGTTAAATGTAGCCATAAACCCAGATCACATGTTAAATGTAGCCATAAGCCCATATCAAATGATAAATGTAGCCATAAGCCCAGATCACATGTTAAATGTAGACATAAGCCCAGATCACATGTTAAATGTAGCCATAAGCCCAGATCACATGTTAAATGTAGCCAAAAGCCCACATCACATGTTAAATGTTGCCATAAGCCCAGATCACATGTTAAGTTTAGCCACAAGCCCATATCACATGTTAAATGTGGCCATAAGCCCAGATCATATGTTAAATGTAGCCATAAGCCCAGATCACATGTTAAATGTAGCCAAAAGCCCAGATCACATGTTAAATGTAGCCATAATCCCAGATCACATGTTAAATGTAGCCATAAGCCCAGATCAAATGTTAAATGTAGCCATACGCCCAGATCACATGTTAAATGTAGCCATAAGCCCAGATCACATGTTAAATGTAGCCATAAGCCTAGATCACATGTTAAATGTAGCCAAAAGCCCATATCACAGGTTAAATTCTTTTTTAAATTTATTTTATCATGTTTTTATTTTTATTATAATATTTATATTTAATTTTATTATAATTTATCTTTTAATTTATCTTTAATTAATATTATAATTTTATCATATTTTTATTATAAATATTTTATCATATCACATGTTTAAAATAAATTTTATCATGTTAAATTCATGATAAATACACAAGCTTTTGGGTCTCACTGTCTGCCATGATCTCTCCTGGGAAAACCACATTTCAAATCAGGCCTCCAAAGCCAGTCGCCGACTGGGCATCCTCCGTCGTGCGAAGTCCTTCCTTGGCACACCTGAGCTCCTCGCCACATACAAGGCTTTCATCCGCAGCTCAATGGAATACTGCTCTCCCCTCTGGGCTGGTGCTCCTGCCTCACACCTAGCTCGTCTTCACGCTGTTGAAACCAAAGCATTCAGAATCATTGGAATCTCCCGCGATGAAGCTAACTCCAAGGGCCTCTCACTCACTCACCGCAGGCAGGTTGGTGGTCTTTCCGTCTTCTACCGACTCCTCTCTGGCCTTGCCCCCCCCCCCCCAGCTCTCTCTGGGCTCTGTCCCGCAAATATTCCTACAGGTCGCACAAGATCTGCCTGCAACCCTCTTATGGTTAAACTGCCAAAATCAAGACTCTCTGCTCACCTTCACTCCTTCATTCCTCTTTTCTCCCGCCCCTGGAACAAACTCCCTCACTCTCTTCAATCCCACTCCACCCTCCAGGTCTTTAAAACAGCTGTTCACCACCATCTCTTACCTTCCCCCATCCAAAACCTTGATCTTTTCTATCCCCGCTAATTTCACCCCAATTCCACTTTTTTGAAATACCAACTTCTGTCCTGGAAGTCCTTGGTGTCCTTGTGTTTTATACTTCTCCCACCCACCCCCCCCCCCCCCATTCCCACGCCTCCTCCCCCCAAGCCCTCTCCCACCCACACATCTTCCTGCTCTTAAATATTGTGTTCTCTCAAGTGTTTGTGTGCTTCCCCTTCTCTTGTCTTCCGCTCCCTCTTTTTATATATTTTGTTTGTCTGGTTGATTTGTTTGTGAAGTAAATGTCAGCTCTTTCACGAGCATCGATTCAGTATACCAAAAAAATTTTAGGCATAAGCCCAGATCACATGTTAAATGTAGCCATAAGCCCAGATCACATGTTAAATGTAGCCATAAGCCCAGATCACATGTTAAAAGTCTAGTCATGTTGGTGGAACAATCACAACATTACAATCCTAATGTTGAAATTAGTGGGCATATTGACAGTTTAACTTTTTAGATTTTCTTTAGCTTCTATTATACATGACTACCTTAAACTAAAGTAAACTATGACATCACGAACCCGATATGAAACGTGCTGAACAAACGTAGGTATAATCCGACTTGGGCTCCCACAGATTTCCTCTAGTATCATTCGTGCCGCGAATTTCGTGCTTTTAGCCACATAATTCTTCTCTTTTGCTCAGTAGCTTTGACTCAGTATAGTTAGGCAGTTAAGAGGAAGCATCGTTCATTTTTTCAGGAAAGCACCAAATTTGGCACAGATGTAGTATGGACCTCTACAATTGTTTTCCTGAGGGGCGCCCAAAAATTCAGCACATTCAAAAAATCCAAAAAAATGTCCTGGATGCCGTGAAAAAGGGGAGAAAACGGGTATTGATTCGAACTGTAGATTCTGATATTGTGGTCTTGGCAATAGCACACTACTTTACCTACCAGTCACACGGTGTGGAGGAACTCTGGATTGCCATTGGCACTTGTAAAAGCTACCGCTACCTTGCCATCCATAAAATTGCCACCGGCCTTGGCCGCAGGAAGTCCGAGTCTAGAAAGATATGTTGCCATCCTCTATGACCGGACTACCGAGATAGTCCGGTCATAGAGGACAGTGAATGACATGCGCCGACACTTGTTCACGAAGAAGGCAAGAACAATTGATCACATTCCCCCAACAGCAGACGCCTTCGAACAACACCTAAAACGTGCATGTTTTCAGGCTGGACACGTATGGAGTCAGGCACTTGTGCCCTACCCAGAACTTCCATCACCAGCTGATTGGGGCTGGATGAAAACAGGGACTTCTTGGACACCAATTTGGACCACAATACCACTGATACAGGAGGCATGTTCAGAGCTTACAAGCTTCTATTGTAAGTCGGCCTGTAAAGGCAACTGTAAATGCTCCAGGGCAAATCTGCCCTGCACATCACTGTGTGACTGCGATGGACAGTGCTTGTAGTACTACGCGTCTGTGCGAGAGCCTCCACCTTTCAAGTGCCCACAATATTTTAAGTTAAAACTGCAACTGTGTGTAACTTTGATTAATTAATACCATTCCATTGTTATCAGAGACCAATAAAACAATGTGTATCACTTGGAATTGAAATTTTACCTGAAATACTATGAGAGATTCAAGGAAAATGCAAACACCATGGCGGCCATCTTGAAATTAAAGATGATGGATGCCAATCTTTATGCAATTGATCCCATTGGATTCAGAGACCATGAAAACATGGGTAAGACACTGGAACTGTGGTGTTATCGCTCATAGTATAGACGTTATTGAGGGAAATAGGTCACAGAGGGCGGTCATGTTGAAATTCAATATGGCGGCCACCAGGAGTTCTGAATTTTTGGGTGCCCCTCAGGAAAACAAGTGTATAGGTCCATACTACATCTGTGCCAAATTTGGTGCTTTCCTGAAAAAATGAACGACACGCCCTATTTTTCGGTCTTAACTGCCTAAGTATCAAAGTTAGTTAGTATCAAAGTTAGTATCAAATAAAACGAAAGTTCTGACTGTTTTGCTTTATTGTTCGTGCAATTGAAGATACAGTAACTTTTGACCAAGGCTGCAATTACAGAAGATATCGAAAGAAGAAAATATACGTGTAACCTGCGAATGTAACAAGTGTAACTCAGGTATACAGCACGTGCACGCAAGACGCGTCTTTCCCCTTTGTTTGCCCCTTCGAGTTCGTTGCTAAGCGGACATTGCATTATGGGGCGACAAGATTCTCGGATGTCCGACTCCGATAATCCATGGAACTTGTACCACAGGGTAACATGCCAGCACAGCTCGATATGGGGCTCTTTATGGCCCAGTTTAAACAACAAATGGAGTTGATGAGAGAAAGAATCAGCGGCGAAATGCAAGTGATGGGCACTAGAATGGACGTGATGAGCGGTGAAATCGAATGTGAGATGGGCGAAGCGATGGGCAAGGAAATGACGCCTGTTCGGGAAGAGTTGAAAGAGAGCAAAGCCAGACTGGCGGGAGAGATGGGGAACGTGAAGGAGGTGGCAGGACTCATACAGGGGGTAGAAGGACTGAGGATGGGGCAAAATGAATGAAACAAACAGATTAAGGAAAATATCGACACAATAAAATAATAATAAAAATATCCAGAGGGAAACCAAGGGGGAACAAGACATAAAGAGGCCAAATCACGTGACATTTCACGAGAACATGTCACAGCATATGGTGTGACGAATGAAGCAGTAATTTTACAAACTGTAATTTAAAAAAACTGCATGTAAAATGTGCCCCATTTTGTTCGGGGAGCCAGAATACCGTACTGTGAGTGCACCTTGGAAATGTGAAAAACATTAAGTGAACTGGCACTTTGATGCATGCTTGGAACGTATGACGTCAAGACGTACTCTGTCAGGAAGCGTCATCGTGTTTCGGAAGGTACAATAGGAGCTGTCACGGTTTTCTTTGTACTTACAGCTGTTTCTAAAGCAATAGGTGCAATGATGTTTTCTTCAGTTTGTTTATTGAAATTCGCTCTAAATAAAGGTGAAAGCTACTCAAGGTTTGGGGGTTGTATTGAGTACAGTGCAACGTTATCTTTAATCGGTCATCGGAACTGTACACTGATTGTAATCTGCAGGTACAGATTACCGAAAAATAGGTGACATCTGCACAGCACTAATATATATATATATACTAGTGGGGTCAGGGTCACCCGTGGGAATCCCATGGGCATGGACGTGTGTGACATTTCGACATATTGAGTTAGATGCTGCACCTGCACATTCAGTTTCACAACACACACACACACACACACACACACACACACACACACACACACACACACACACACACACACACACACACACACACACACACACATATATATATATATATATATATATTGTTGCGGATATGAGGATGGCATTTTTTTTATTGTATTGTATTGGAAATGGTGATGAACATTGTTTGGATATGGCCCCTCCTGCCTCCGGAGTTGTGTAAAGATAAAAAGGGCGTCTCGGTAGTTAATTCCATAAACACCACATTGCAGGACCCGATAAAACCCTTGTTCAGTAGCTTATATCTTATTATGTGTTTTAGGGTAAGGCCTTGTCGTCCATTAACATGACACTCCATTGCACCGAGTGAAATAAGAGTAGATTCCCTTCATTCCCATTCCCAAAACCTCCATTTCCCCTTTCGTCATTGCCAGGCCTCAATTGCCATTGCCAATTACATCCCCTCCAATTGCCGCCATTGACCACGAGGCAGGGTCGGAGGAGAAGGGCGTGTCTCCACCTCGTCATAGAGGGGAGGAGTGAGCCAGCCCCGAACAACCAACCGAGCACGAGGGGTTTGGTTTGAGAGGGCGGAGGAAGAGCGTTTGGGGGAGGTTCGCAAAGGTTGAGGGGCGGGGCCTATATAACCCACCGCGGGGCGTTCCCCAAGAAAGAGATGAGTCCAAGAGAGGAGCTGAAAGGCTTAGCTGAGCTGCATGGTGAGGTGGAAAGGAAAGAGCTGGGTCGTCAGAGCAGGGCTGAGTTGTGAGGTTCCAAAAGCAGAAGATCATCCAGGGAAGCACAAAGCCTGATATTCGTCACCTTGTGCGCCAGCGGCAGTGTCTACAGCAGCAGCAGCAGCAACGCTCACCAGCCGCTTAGGGGCCTGAACGGCAGTTCGGAGCAGGGCCGCGAAGGAACGGCGGCTGCAGAACGTGCGAATCGTGCTGCCGGACCCAGTGGACTTTCCTCTCCTTCCAGCCAATTCCTATCATCATTCCCCGCGTGAGTCTGTGTCTTCGTTTGTTCTGTCCTGGGTATTAAGTAAGCCTGTTAGATAAGTTAATAATTTGCACTGTGTCACCTGCGTCTCATGTCCCTGTACATAATCGTGACTGCCCCTTTTTGCTTACGTGTACATAATAAACCCCGTTACTCTTCTGTACGTCTTCTTCTTCCTCTTTGCATTTGGTCGCTTTAGAGTTTTCCAGATTGAGTATCTGTGGCGCGATACGGCCAACGTTTGGGTGAATCGGGTTTAGTCGGGGAACAACTGTTCGGCCGCGGTTATACCTCCGCTCGTTAAAATAACATCTAATCCGCGGACCGTAACAATATATATACACATATATACACACACACACACACACACACACACACACACACACACACACACACACACACACACACACACACACATATATATATATATATATATATACATATATATATATATATATATATATACACACACACACACACACGTACACACACACACACACATATACACACACATATATACAAACACACACACACACGTACACCTACCTGCACACATCCCACATATCCCACATGTATACATATATCCCACATCGCACATGTACATACATGTTTAAAGTGTATGTGCCCTTCCCCCCTCCCTCCGCCTGACAACACGGGGTACTTCTGCTGGTAACTAATGAAATAAAAACGAAGAAATATCTCTTGGTAATTTCCTGAAACTCGGTGAAATTCGATGACATTCGCTCGGTGAATTCACTCGGTTTCTCGGTGAAAATTTTCCTTTGGGCGGTGTATAATTGCTCTGAACGAAATATCTCTCAGCAATTTCCCGTCTGTTAAATTATTATTTTACATATGTGAATGACACGTCCATGCACACGTGAAATGCAGTTTGTTTTTGCACACGTGAAATGAACACATGAACCTTTACTTCCGGATAATAATGTTGAATCAAATAAGAACGAAGAAATATATGTCGGCATCATTGTTGACCTTTTTGTGACGATTGTCATCAAACGGAAAAGTAATATATCTTAACGGAAAAGCAAAAGCGAATTTTTAATATATGTCTACATGTTGCCGTCTGTGTCATGTTGGGCGGTGTATGATACATCGTGGCGCGATTTTTTTTTTTAATATATCTCTGCATTCACCGACGTGCACGTGAATGTTCTCAATTATTGCTGACACAGAGTCTAAAACCATCGATAAAAATGAAATCAGATTGTGAGTTAGATTGGAGATAAAGGCGTGAGAGAGATTCAATGGCCTTGAAGTTACAGGCCTTTGAGAATTCATTTCGGTCTATAAACTGAAACTTTCATGGGATTTTAATCCCGTTTTTTTCCAACCGAGTCTAAAACTATGTTAGCGACTGAAAAATGAAATTATATATCGAATTAGAGTTGAAATAAAACTGTGAGAGCTAGACAGCACGGGCCTAACTAAACAGGCCTCAAAGCTATGCGAGTTAATAAAATGGTGGATATTTGTTTATATGAAGCCTTCCCAGAAAAGGTGGAGCTACCCTCCAAATGGAGTAAGCCACACCCCCGGACAGACAGACAGACAGACAGAATCACTTACGGCTAATATATATATTGGTTCACGAGTTATCAAGTGACCACTATATTCGTCATGTTTGTGCGTCTGTCTGTGTGTCTGTGTGCGTGTATGTTTGTCCTCAGCATAACTACCCGATGATATCATCCGATCTTGATGAAACTTGGATGGGAGGTTGATATCATGATCTAATTGTGTCCTGCCTGGAGTGGGCGTATTGCGCCCATTATGGGCGCATCCACGCCCGAAAAAGATGTCTTTTTAGGGGGTAATCGAGTTCAAGCTACATCTTCTCTGAGGGGTTTGGTGGAATCTGACAGGGGTTTCGATATTTGGGTCGGCCAATCTCATGTGTCTAGCCCCACGGAGCTCGATTTTTAATTTTGTCTTTCTTTTTTTCATTTGATTTATTTATTTATTTATTTTCATTTCATTTTTCACCGAATTTTCGGTATTGTGTAGCTAACTAACCTCATAACTGATTATACATTATTTTCTATCTCATTTCAAAGTCAGTAACCTTCGTTTTGACATTTCCGGGCCTGGCCTGTCCGGGCCTGTTTCGGTTATAGTCCGTCCTTTGTCATTGAATACCGCTCGCTCGTGAACCATCGTCGTCTCCTGATTTGTCTGGTTTATTTTCACCTCACCTGTTCCACCTGTTATGTCTGTTGTTGTTAAATTATGTTTTCACCCCTATCTGTTTGCCTGGTTGTTTGTTTGTCTATCTGTCTGTCTGTGAACAGGATATCACAAAAAGTTGTGGAGGATTTCGGTCGAAATTTGGTGGAGAGGTTGGATATGTGCCACAGAAGAAAGGAATATATTATTTTAGTGAAGACCCGGATCCGGATCTGGATCTTAAAAGTTGTTTAAGTGATTCTGCACCATTGAGAGATAGCAAAAAATAACTCCCCTCCCCCCACCCCCCCCCCCCCCTATCCACCCCCCACCCCACCTCACCTCTTTTCGTTTGTTAGTTTTCACTTGGTTTGTTCCTTACTTGTCTCAACCCCATTTTCCCCTTCCTCTTCTTGCTGCGTTTCATTTAGCTTGTGTGCAGCTTGTTCACCCCCAAATGTCCTTCTCCCGTTCTGCTTGATTGGAGTGACGAGGAAACCTCCAAAGCCTCAGAGACCACACACAACTCACATTGTCTTCATATATTTTTTTTATCATTATTAGTCCCCTACCGGTGTACATCCGGAGGTGACTATAGGTTTGCACGCCGTCCCTCCATCTGTCAGTCAATCAGTCCGTCAGTCTGTCAATCCGTCAGTCTGTCAGTCTGTCTGTCCCTCCGTCTGTCAGTCCATCAGTCTGTCAGTCCGTCAGTTTGTCAGTCCGTCACGCAAAGAACAGTTTTCCGGACTTTTTTTTCTAAATTCTTAATGCTAATTATTTCAAACTTGGCACATGGTTTCCTCATGATAAGTTACAGATCAAGTTCGAACTTCACGACGTTTCGATCATGTTTGACAAAGTTATGGCTCTTTGAACTTTGGGAATTCTGATAATCTGATGATCCTTAATGCAACCTTCACATACACGGATTATTCTTACGAGTCCTTACGGATCGCCAACTCGTAGTCAATCACAAGCATCCGTAAATAATTCGCTGGTATCCGTAGATAACTCGTCACAACTCGCAACAACTTTTGACATGGCAAAAATCATCTTCCGTTATTTACGTCCGTAAGGACTCGTAAGAATAATCCGTGTATGTGAAGGCACCCTAACTCAGTGCCATTTTAAGTTTTAATTTCTTTTTAAAAAGATTTTCTCTGCAATAATAGGACCGATTGAGATCAAATTTTCACCGTAGGGGGGACTCGGTCTGTCGAATATTTTAATGGTAATTTTGACGTCACAGGTCACGTTGTTCGGACGCCATATTGTTTTTCGTGAAAACACAAAACCCCTTTTTCTCTGCAGCGGCTGAACAGATCGAGGCCAAACTTTGCAGGCAGAATCGCATACCCATGACGAACAAAAACGTCAGCGAGCGTGACGTCATGCATCACATGGTTTCAGAGTTATGACGTTTTTAAGCATGAACCTTTAAAACCGAGCTCCTCCCTCATTTTTGATCCAATTCTAGGGGAAACCTCACAGATCTGTTCAGCATGTCAATCTAATAAAATGTCCTTTTGGAATTTGCGATAGGGCACGTGGTTTGGCAGATATCGTTAATTAAACGAAAATATAAAAAAATGGATATCTCTTGTTTATTCTAGAGTTATCCTCAAGCCGCACCGCGCGCCTTCAGCCTCGTCTGCGAACGTCAATAGCGCGACACAACGCGCGTTTTCGGGAGGGGCGGAGCCAAGCCGAGCAACATATATATACACATCGATCATTGATCGTGAACCGGAAAATATAATAAATTACTGATATTTAGCGACTCGAAAGGTTCTTTATCAACAACTTATTTTGTCGTGCTTCTGCTGACCTGTCTGCAAGGTGTATAAATCGAAGTCCCGAGTGCGAATCACAGGTGAGCCCGTCCTGAGGTAATTAGCGATTGTGAACGATTCAGAACCTGTGGGTGAATAACCCTTGGTAATTTCCCCAACAGTTTTCCGGATGACAGACTGCTGGTAGGGGACATGTATTGCAGCGCAATACTCAGAATGCTTGTTATGTAACAGCTTTTGCAGTTATGTTATTATTACACACTTATTGTATAAGTGATGCATTGTTGCTTCGGCAATTCATTTCAACTCGTGAAAAATCGAAGATTTTTTTTTTTTTTTTTACCAACTCCTTTTACAATTTCATCTTTTCACTGAACAATCACTGTTATTTGATTATTCTATCTCTTTGTTATGAAGACAAACATACTGATCGATACTTGTATCTCAGGAATCCGTCTAGTTCTGTTAACAGCAGGGTTATCAGCATCATTTCCATATCCCATTTTAGCTTGCTCCCAAAAGTATGTGGACACCCAAGCATCACACATCTCATTCCAAAACCATGGGCATTAATATGGAGTTGGTCCCCCCCTTTTGCTGCTATAACAGCCTCCACTCTTCTGGGAAGGCTTTCCACTCGATGTTGGAACATTGCTGCGGGGATTTGCTTCCATTCAACCACAAGAGCATTAGTGAGGTCGGGCACTGATGTTCGGCGATTAGGCCTGGCTCACAGTCTGCGTTCAAATTCATCCCAAAGGTGTTCGATGGGGTTGAGGTCAAGGTTCTGTGCAGGCCAGTCAAGTTCTTCCACACCGATCTCGACAAACCATTTCTGTATGGACCTCGCTTTGTGCATGGGGGCATTGTCATGCTGAAACAGGAAAGGGCCTTCCCCAAACTGTTGCCACAAAGTTGGAAGCACACAATCGTCTAGAATGTCACTGTATGATGTAGCATTACGATTTCCCTTCACTGGAACTAAGGGGCCTAGCCCAAACCATGAAAAACAGCCCCAGACCATTATTCCTCCTCCACCAAACTTTACGGTTCGCACTATGCATTCGGGCAGGTAGCGTTCTCCTGGCATCTGGCAAACCCAGATTCATCCATCAGACTGCCCGATGATGAAACGCAATTCATCACTCCAGAGAACGCGTTTTCACTCTTCCAGAGTCCAATGATGGCGAGCTTTACACCACTCCAGCTGATGCTTGGCATTGCGCATGGTGATCTTAGGCTTGTGTGCGGCTGCCCAGCCATGGAAACCCATTTCATGAAGCTCCTGACGAACAGTTGTTGTGCTGATGTTACTTCCAGAGGCAGTTCGGAACTCGGTTGTGAGTGTTGCAACTGGGGACAGACGATTTTTACATGCTACGTGGTTCAGCACTCGGCGGACTCGTTCTGTGAGCTTGTGTGGCCTTCCACTTTGCGGCTCAGCTGTTGTTGCTCCTAGACGTTTCCACTTCACAATAACAGCACTTACCGTTGACCGGGACAGCTCTAGCAGGGCAGAAATTTGACGAACTGACTTGTTGGAAAGGTGGCATCCTATGACGGTGCGACGTTGAAAGTCACTGAGCTCTTCAGTACTGCCCATTCTACTGCCAATGTTTGTCTATGGAGATTTCATGGCTGTGTGCTTGATTATATATACCTGACAGCAATGGGTGTTGCTGAAAGAGCCGAATCCACGAATTAGAGTGGGTGTCCGCATACTTTTGGTCATGTAGTGTATGTGGTTGATTCCAGGAGAGTACAGTGTCCGTAAACTTGTTTCTAAATTACATCTGTTTATATTTAGACTGGAATGTAATGGCAAGTCAACCATATTGCTCTCCCCCACCTCCTCTATCCACATTTACTCATTGTAAATAAAAGAGTTGGCCCTAAGCATATAATGCATTCTTCTGACACATACATTTATTTGGGCGGTGTATAGGCAACTGACAGTTCGCTCAATCGCTCCAGAAAAAAAACCCCGTGTTACTGTCCATGAAGCAAAAACATGAGTACTGCTCATAATTCAAAACACATCACTTGACTGGAAAACACAGGGAGAGGAATACTATACTGTAAAGGGTGGGGACTTGTAATAACCTCTCCCACCTGGAGGCGGCGCTACACTATACACATTTACATAGAGTATTTGTGTCTCCCACCACCTACCCAGATCACTGGCAATGATAAAAACATTTCTATACACTAATTGGGGTCATGTTGATCCGATGTAGCTATCTGGATTTAATTGGGCCACAACTGTAGCGTAGCCCAACAAGGACACAAACATCAATTCATGAATTATAGTAAGGATTTCCTTGCCTCTTTTAAAAGCCCGTGTTTCTGTGATTGAGGAAGACGAAGAGGGATCTCGAGCTTTCATGTGGCAGTTCCAGTGGTAACATTTATTATTCTACGACAGCAGAAACCCTTTACAATGACATGGAAGGAGCACACAAAAGAAAATGCACTAATACTCCTCAAAGCAAAAAGAAAAAATATATATAAGTACACAGAAGGAATACAAACAACAACAACACTTACGTGTTATCAAATAACCTTTTCACCCGTGTTTTACTTCATTTTACATCCTCATTGACACTCGCAGATAGACACGTAATGTTTGTGAAGTACAGCATGCTGTCTTTTGATTGAACCCGTCAGCAAAGCCACAGGAGGTACATCTAATTCTACTAAATTTGGAGCTACATTTCACTTGAGAGGATTTATATTCTGTTTATATTGCGTCATTACGTGCTGGTGCAAAATATTGCCACAATATAATTAGTCGAAAAAATGTTTTGAGCATACAAAGTACATACAGTATGTGAAATTAAACATCACACGAGACATTCACTGTGTGGACATTTAAAAGTTTAAAATGTCTCACTGAGCGTATGAGTATTTTACACTTACAGGAGGACTCTTAAAGATTAATATTATATTACTAGTACCCGACTGCAAAGCCGCAATGAGCCGGCGAAGCCAAAGCCTCTTGCCACTATTTTACCCATCACGATGGCATCAGCAGGTTAGGTAGTTGGTAGTAGGTAGGTGTAGTAGGTACCGTACCTAGTTCAAAATGACACCATTTGCATTCTGGATGAGATTAAAATTTATAAAATTTCCTTCTTGATTAATTCGGTTAATTCCGTCTCAACTTCGGATATTTCCAGCCGTGAAAAACTATACCCTACGGCCGCGAGATTTCTAAAAAATAATTCTTCGTCAATTTTAGAATATTTGACGCCGTTTTCAGCATCCGAAATGTGGTAAAAAGCTTTTTTGAAATATTTTTTCAAATGCTCGAATCTCATTGGTTCCGGTAATTGGTGACGATTTTCGTTGAAGATAACCAGGGCCCGTGTGGGCCCAGGGAACGAGGTTGGTCTTAAAGTATTTTAATTACAAATTAGAGGTGCATAAGATGGTGAATCAAACAAAGACGGGTGAAACAAACTCCTATTGAACTTTTTCGCAATTTATTTTTGCATACTTCCGCATCTGGAAGGTGGCGGCCTCCATTGATTGATTTGGTTTTTAAAATATTTTTTCAAATGCTCGAATCTCATTGGTTCCTGTGTTTGGTGACGATTTTCGTTGAAGATAACCAGACCCGTGGGGCTTCGGTGTGGGCTGAGGTCGCACGGGCCGCCTCGATGCGGGCCGAGGTTGGTCTTAAAATATTTTAATTACAAATTAGAGGTGCATAAGATTGTGAATCAAAAAAAGACGGGTGAAACAAACTCCTATTGAACTTTTTCAATTTGTTATGCATACTTCCGCATCCGCAAGATGGCGGCCTCCATTGAGCGATTTGGTGCGTCAAAGCTTCGAAATTCTCAAGGGATCCAGCAAAATCTGGCTTTTCGACATAATACTTACGCGTTCATTCACAACACCGGCTTCGCCGGCTATTACAAATACGTAATGTGGATTGCATTGAGATAATTCAGAAATACTGTTCCTACATTTGAGCTGTCTTGTCTGAGTTACATTGTTGTCTGAACTATAAACGAACATTCTGTTGCTTCAAAAGAAGGGCGTATAATAACACCTTGTCTTTCGGAGGGAAGTTAAGCTTGGTGTCCCGTCTGCTTGTATTCATTGCTGGAAGATGTAGATCCCATCTTTAGAAAAGAATAAGCCCCTGTTTGCTGCTACTTGGAGATAAAAAAAAAATCTCACCTGTGTCCGAAGCAATCGCTTCAGTTTGGCATTTTAATTATGAAATAGGCAAAGCCTAGAATCGAACGAAACCCTTTGTAATTACCCTTTACAACCAATTAATATTACCCTTTAGAAACCTTTACAATTACCCTTTAGAACCATATGGAATTATCATTTAGAAACATTCAGAATTGCACTTTAAAATTGCCCTTTAGAACCATTTAGAAACCTTTATAATGATCCTTTAGAACCCTTTAGAGTTACCCTTAGATCCCTTTATAATTACAATTTTGAACCCTTTAGAACCCTCTATAATTACAATTTAGAACCCTTTAGAATTACCCTTTATGACCCTTTAGAACCCTTTATAATTACCCGTTTGAACACCTAAGAATTACCCTTAATAATTACCCTTTAGGACCCCCTAGAATTACCCATTAAAATTACCCATTAGAATTACCCTTTATAATCCCTTAGAATTACCCATTACTAGCAAGGGTACCCGCCCTACGGGCGGGGCTTCAATTGGGAAGCCGAAATGAAAAGGCAAAATATCAGAAATTGAAGGCAGAATTTTTTTTTTTTGAACGATTCATATAAACATCTGTCAAATCATATCACACGTAAATCATCAAAATCAAAACAGTATCTTTAGAATTTCAATAAAAGCCACATCACTGTTCATATCACTGTGAATTGTGATTGTGTTTCATTGTGATGTTTGTGCGGCGACTGGCGGTGTGTACAAAGGGAATGGACTTATTCAACGCGAGCTGATGTCTCGCGCTTACTGGGAATTCCTCGTTCATGGGACACTGTCTCAAAGCCCCAGTCCCCATCACGGAAGGGGCTCAGCGGTTTACCCGAGCCTGACCGCGAAAGGCAAGGTACACGCTGGCCCGTTCAGTGTAGCGCGCGTGCGGCCCCAGACATCAAAGGGCATTAAACGTTCATTAAACATTAAACGTTCATTAAAGGATTACGAAACGAAAAACATTACGAAATTATGTTCACGCTGTCACGTCAAACACTACCGTGAACACATACATCGTCACAACATAGTCACAATGAGAACATCGTCACAATGAATGTAATGTGAACGCGAATGTTATGCGGGAGTCCAAACCTGAGAATGCTGGAGACCAAAGCTGAAATTAGGAAAACTAAATAGCCTATTTTACTCCCAGGGGTCTCAGGATTACCCACACAAAATATCTTTGCAATCGGTTCAGCAGTTTTTACGGTACCTTCGAACAGACAGACGGACATTTGGTGAATTATTACCCATTATAATTACCCTTTAGAACTGCACTTTAAAATTACCCATGAAAATCACCCATTATAATTACCCTTTAGAACTGCACTTTAAAATTACCCATGAAAATCACCCATTAGAATTACCCTTTAGAACCCTCTATAATTACCCATTCAAATCACCCATTAGAATTACCCTTTTTCACCCCTTAGAATTTCAACTTAGAATCCTTTAGATTTTAGAATTACCCTTTAGAATCACCCTTTAGAATTACCCTTTAAAATTACCTATTAAAATCACCCATTAGAATTACCCTTTCTAACCCCTTAGAATTACAACTTGGAATCCTTTAGAATTACCCTTTAGAATTACCCTTTCGAATTACCCATTTAGGCTATGAGCCAGACCCTCAAATTTTCGACATTATGCTCAATCAGAGGGAGGATGGCTAACAGTTATTTTTGGCAAGGCCAGGGACCCTAGTGCTGAAAAAAATGTGATAGCAGTGTGAAACTCTTAGCCGTATCTGTGTTATCATCACATTTGTCAGACCACCCCAATAACGCTTTCGGTAATTTTTCCGCCTAAGATTTAGGGGGTAGGGTTCGTTTTGGGGCTTTCAAATAATATCTCCGATATGTATCAGTTAGTGTTGTATACCAGGTGAAAGGTAATTGAATTATCTTTCACATGATGTATAGAAAGTGCCTGTGTGATATATAGTAACCTCTTTATGATCATTAAAACATAATTATTTCTGCCAACCCTCAAAAATTTATCACAAAATCCCCAATGAAAACAAAATTAGGCAAAAATTCAGTTTGGCGGATATTAAATGAATTTTTGAATTTGAGAAACACACAGTATGATTAAAGTCAAATTTGGGCCTTAAATCTCATACACCTTGATAAAGATGAGAAAATCCAATATACAGTAGTTGCTGTAACCATGACCTAAAATCCATAAATGTATATCTTTCCGCTCTTATGATATATTGATTTACATTTTACGATTTTTGACCGACAGCATGTATATAGTTTGTATACCATTATTGGTCTAAAAATAGTATATATAATATTGGGATGTCAGCCATATATAGGCCAAAAAGTACTGAAATTGGTGTCAGAAATGTCTAATTCTAAAAATATGAAGGCATTATGACCAAACTGTATGTGGTGTTCTTGAATATACCACAGACGTATGATGCATGTGATGATTAACCTACTCCATGTATATGTATGTATCCTGATGTACCCTAACTTGGCGAGATAATTTACATCATATTCACGCAAACGTTTTTAGTCTTGTAGTGTTGTATGGTTCTCTTATATTACCAGCTATACATAAAGTAAACCAAAGGAAAACAATGTACTTTCTATTTAAGCAACATATATTTATAGACATCATACCATAAAGTACACGAGTTATCAATTCAGCGTACACCATATTTGTTACACATATGTACATGATCTTTCTCCATACAGTTCTACAATTCAGAAGTTACCTCGTCATCGTCGTCGTCTTCTTCATCGTCTTCTGCCGAACTGTCATCACTCTCACCATACACTCTCTGGTTGTCACATGTGGTGAGTTTGCACATGTCTGTGCACTTCAAACCACTGGCCATGCAGACACACATGGGTAGTGTGCATCTTTTCGAACAGGTGCATGCCAGTAAATTCAGAACCGCCTGTGGTGCGGGCTGTCCTTGCATCCAGTCGACTGCCAGCTGCACGCGACCATCCTGGGTATCCCAGTGCCATCCTTTCCCGATTGGACTCGGTACTGCTGGATCCATCTTGAGACTCCTCTTCCAAATAGCGGCTTGATAGTTGGCTCGCTGTGCATGTTTGGTTAAGCAGTCTTTGCACGGAGGTAGCTGGTGACTGTCGATCTCTCCCCTCTTGGCACAGAACAGGTGATATCTCAAGTCATTCACCTTCACTGTCCCCGACTTCGGTGCGTACATGAGACAAGTGAAGTTCTCCAATTTATCCATCAGTTCCTCACTGACGTCCCAGTCCTCTCCCAGCTGTGTACATGCATCCTGCACATCTTTGTTGGTTCTGATGAGTTTTAGTGCAGTCAGTTTTCCTCGTCCAGCGAACGTGCTGACTGTGTCGCATCCGGTATAGGCATGCATTCCAATTAGGGCCTGACATACATTTGTGCCGACTGACTTTCCTATTTTCCCTATGTCTAGGATTTTAGCCCTTGCTTTGGTGCCACATTTCTGAAACAACTTGGCATGAATCTTGGTATGAAATGCCAAGCCAATGACAAGTACGTCGGTGTCATCTGAGCTAATAAGCACAGACTGGTATCCAAGTGCGGCAGCATGGGCAGCATGCAAGAACAGACGACCATCTGCTTCCTCGTGTGTGCTTTCCAGGGCCACTACTTCTTGGCTAGCATCAGATGTGATCTGATAACACTTGTCATCGCATGTTACAAAGAGAACCTTTCCCTGTAGGCGTCTGATGTACTCTGGTTTCTTCCACTCTTCGACCAGGAACATGATAAGACTTGACTTGTTCCCAACATAGCTGAGAAACTTGCGCCATTGCCTTACAATTTGAGATGCCATGATGTTTTTCAGCTCAAGTCCAAGTTCTTCCCCCCTGGTTAACCGTTCGCTGTTTTTGATGGAAGTCTCCTTGTAGGTGTCAAAGACGACATCGATCCTCTGGCTACTGCATCCATCCTTCAGGGCCATGGATAGGACAATCATGGCCACTTCGGCAAATGTAGTTTGATCACCTGCCACCTTCTGTATAAGGAGCATCCCGTCAATAATTGTTGCCGAATTGTCGGGTATCCTTTCAGCCGGGGTCACAGTCCTTTGCAAGGCCGTGGCTAGGGCAGCTTTGTTGATTTTCCGAAGAAGGCCTTCGGGTGTCGCCAGGGCCCATGGCAAGGGACCTAGAGGATGAGATAGCACCTCTGCCATGTGAAGATCTCGGCCCTGTGCCATCACGATAATTCTACCAAATAGAGCTCTGTCTGCTTGAAGAATTACTGCCCTGCCATTGCTTCTGCATTCCTTCTTCTTAGTGAGGTTGCTGAAAGTCTTCAGCTTGTTCAGTTGCAAAGGGTCGTGGAATTTCTTGATTGGTGGGTTGCTCTCAAGTCGCTCAATCTTGAAGTTTGTGTAGCACTTGTGTCCGACTTCCCATGCTTTCTCCAGATCCTTGGCAATATTTGGAGGGGCTGCGCGTGCGGTGGAAATACTGATGAGAGAGCTGGCCATAGTGAATGGGTTCACCCAACTCTGGATCAGAGTTATCAGTGATGATACAGCGTCCTCATCTTTCTTGATCCGTGTTTGCTGCAGATCCGCATGTTGTACGTGTGTGTTGCTCACATTCACCATTTCCCTCATCTGGCAGAGAAACGCACTCCTGTGTTCGGATGTGACATAGTAGCGCTTCACTGCTCCAGATTTCAAGTTGAACCTGGTAGTGCCACCTGGTGTCTGTGTGTCTTTGTTGACAGTGACCTCAGTAGTTTGGTCAACTGGAATGCGTCCAAACGGATTGCTTTTTGACATTTGAACTGAGAAGTACCCATCCGAGAACGCTTGGAAGATGCCAGGGTGCTGCGTTGGAAGGTTTGTCATTTGTGCGTAGTATGCTGATAAATACCGTGCATAGTTGATTTTGTCGTATGCGAAGCACCAAGGAATCATGGCTTGGATAGCAGATAGATGTAATGGCCAATTACCTTCTCGGGAAGCACGCAGTAGAGCAAGCAAGACCGTTTCAACGATATCCACGTACGACATCCAGAATGACGACAATTCACCATTATCATGACGAAGGTGATGCAGGAATTGCTTCCAAACAGCCTGAACTTCTTCACACGATTGATCTTCCAACAGGTTGTTCCACTGGCTCTCATCTTGTCCCAATTCAGCAACTTCTGCTAACAACGTAGTGACCGTCTGTGTTGCCTCTGGTCGCATCTTTTCCAACCAAGGGAGAAATTCAATCCACGCAAGCCTCATGAATGCTTCGTAGATGCTCTTATGTACATGGACTGCTCGGTTGTACATCTTCCCCTCCATAACCCGATTGAGTGAGCCTTCTGCGACGATTCCTGTTTCGATGCAAAAGTCTCTAAGACCAGCATCTTGGAAACGAGCACCAAGAATCGACATCACATTGCAGATTGTGTGGAACGTGCCGAGGCGAAGTACGATGTTAGCATATGTGTCTGTGTGTTTCCAGACGATCTCGGCAGCCTTAGCATACAGGGCCTGATCCATGACGACGACGATGTCCTGCAAGTGTAGGATCTGTCGGACGCTTTCAGACTGCTTCAAGATTTCTGCGACTGTGGACATCTCTGTAGCTGGTGCATTTATTGTAGGCATATATCTAACAATATCCTGAGAGACGCTGATAGATGCCCTGACGGTGATGTTGAATCCTGTCAAACTTGGTGTTTTTTGTGTTACTGGGTCCACCTGACGGGCAATGACCCAAAGAAGATTCTTGATTTGAGCAACTTCCATAGCCATCTTGTTTTCCGCTGCAGCTGTTGATAATGTTTGTAGTGGATGAGGCCCAACACGTTCACCTGCAATGTAGACAGGCAGTGTTTCTTCTGTTATGCAGACTGTTCTTTGCTTGAGCTTCTCGATCTTCGGAAGTGGCTCCTTTGGAAGGTGTGGTCCATACATTTTGGCCTGCACTGCAATGCCATTGACTCGATGTGTTGTTCCTTTCCCGGTCAGCGTCTCTTCCAGTCTATCAATGTTATCCCATGCCAAGTTTGTGAATACATACGGCTGGATGCTGCTTGGTAGGACTGTTTGCTCATTTAAGTTTGCTGCAAGTTTTTGAAGACATAGTGCAGTGTCATTTTCCTCCAGTTGAGTGTAGGATATTGCATGTCCAAGATGGTTCAATGTGCGAATTAGTTCTACGTTCCCTGTGAGAGTCTTAACTGCATATGGGAGCAACATGTGTTTCGGAGGCTTTTGTTGTCCACAGCTCACTGCATAGACAATGTCCTGGCTGAAAGATTGCATCAGCATGATGACCCTGTTTGATGGAAGCTCGTTTTCCGGATCTCCAGTCAAGAGGCCAAGCATAAAGCGCTGGAGATAGACGGGAACGACGAAAGAGTCATTGTCGACGTCGGCTGGATGATAGGGCCATGGAGTTGGTTTGTTATCCTTCCTTATCATCGATCTGATGTGTGTCGATGTCTGATCAATGACTTTGGACATGTTTGATGATTTCCCTTTCCAAATGCTCAGTTGTTGTTTAAGTGTTTGTATTTCTTTGACAGCATCTTGTAGTGTTACATTATCAGGTACGACAATCAGTTTTCCACTGTTGTCTTGAAAGATGTGAACGCTATTTCCAAGATCAGTTTCCAGTTTCCGTGCGAGGTTTTTTCTTGTAGCAGTTCTTATCCCATGCAACCCTCTTGATGTCATTATCGATTGTAGGTGCTCTACCAGCGTTGTCATCCTAACAATTTCCTTATTCGGGATTATATGGTTCCGGATGTATACTAGCAACTCATTGTATGCTTCTTCTTCAGTGTAGTCAGATTCGTTTGTGGCGGCCGTGTTTCTGTCATGTGCATCTTTAGAGCTTGGTCTCGTGTAACTTCTGTAGCAAGAGAAATGGTATCGTGCTTCAGCTGCCACAATGTCTCTACTTGTGGCAGCCATGATTTTCGTGTCACATTTACGCACGGCGCTGTTTCGCAGTGTTTCATCTGCTCTCAGATCAACAGCCTTGCTCAACTTTTCACGGGATGACGTTCCCTTGCACCACTTGGTCTTTCCACAGAATATACAATCCGGTTCATAGATGCGTGATTCCGAAGATGCCCTTCTGGCTTGTCTCTTGCTCGCTGAACATGTTGCAGCAGCATCGTCGGTTAAATTGGATTCAGCTTTTCGTTTCAGTGCTTCCAAATCTCGCTTCATGGTGAACACGCTCCTGCACTGCCTGTGGTAGAATACTCGGGGAATCTCCTTCTCTGGCAGCGACTGAGCAAGGTCGAGAATGGGTGCATGGTTCCATATTTTGGCCGCATCCAGCAATGTAGTCCACGAATCGAATGTTTGAGGGCTTATGAGCGGATCTTCTGGTTTGACATCTAACGATAGCTTATGAATGATACAAACGTCCTTGGGAACTTTCTGAGTGATCGCAATCTCCATTGCAAGTATTTGTTCAATTGTCTATCTGCGGTACACTCTGTTTCACCACCACCAATATCACCACCACCGTCTCACCTGGAAAGACACATAATATCGAATGAGACCACCACCACCACCACTACTACAAATTAGCATCAGTTGCTATAGTTGCTTAAAAATGTATTCTGCACCAACAAATCTACAAAGAGAAATACATTAGATGTCGTGCACCGCTGTCATGGTTGCAAATCACCTAAAATATAATGAAAATATTGACATTGATGACAACATTCGTATTAGCATGTCTACACATATTGCATTGAATTTCATAGCACATCATGATCATATGTGTGAGGATATTGACTCTAATTATACTGTATGTGTGTCTCAAATCGAAACATACCTTTTACATACCTTTTGATTTTTGCCTATTTTTGTTCCTAAAATTGGGGATTTTGTGATGAAGTTTTGAGAGTTGGTGGAAATAATTATGTTTTAATAATCATTATAAAGAGGTTACTATAGATCACACAGGCACTTTCTATACATCATTTGAAAGGTACTTCAATAACCTTTTACCTGATATACCACACTAGCTGATATATACACGTGATATTATTTGAGAGCCAAAAAACTAACCCCACCCCCTAAATCTTAAGCGGGAAAAATGACCCGAAAAGCGATAAATGGGTGATCTGACAAATGTGATGATAACACAGATACGGCTAAGAGTTTCACACTGCTATCACATTTTTTTCAGCACTAGGGACCTTGGCCTTGCCAAAAATAACTGTTAGCCATCCTCCCTCTGATTGAGCATGGTCGACCCCTCGGCTCATAGCCTAATTATGATTATCCTTTGGAATTACCCTTTATAATTACACTTTAAAATTACCCGTTAAAATTACCCATTAGAATTACCCTTTATAACCTCTTAGAAATTCAACATAGAACCCTTTAGAATTACCCATTAGAATTACCCTTTACCCTTTAGAATTACCCATTATAATTACTGTTTAGAATTACACTTCAAAATTACACATTAAAATCACCCATTGGAGTCACCCATTAGAATTACCCTTTAGAACCCTCCAGGATTACCCTTTAGAACCCTCTAGGATTACCCTTTAGGATCCTTTAGAATTACCCTTTTGAATTACCCTTTTGAATTACCCTTTAGAATGATCCCTTAGAACCCTTTAGAATTACAAATTAAAATCACCCATTAAAATTACCCATTAAAATCACCCATTAGAATTACACTTTATAACCCCTCAGAATTACAACTTAGAATCCTTTAGAATTACCCTTTAGAATTACCCTTTTAAACCCCTTTAGAATTACCCTGTAGAATTACCCTTTAGAATTACACTTTAAAATTACCCACTCAAATCACCCATTAGAATTATCCTTTATGGCCCCTAAGGAATTACAACTTAGAATCCTTTAGAATTACCCTTTAGAATTACACTTTTAAATTCCCATTAAAATCACACTTTATAATTACCCTTTATAACCCCTTAGAATTACAACTTAGAACTCTTTAGAATTACCCTTTATAACCCCTTAGAATTACAACTTAGAACTCTTTAGAATTACCCTTTAGAACCATTGGAACATGAGTGATATGGCCAAAAACCATGTGTATAGCACGATATTTCAAGAAATTGTGGACGGATTCAGATTAAATTTGTTGGCCAGATTGTGTGTGTGACAAGGATGAATATTGATCAATTTCAGTGAATATCCGAATACGGATGCATATACGAATACGAGTTTGTTTTTTTTCATTTCAAGTGATTTTTTCCCATTGAGTGATATTACCAAAAACGATATGTAGCACGATATTTCAAAAAATTATAGACGGATTCAGATTAAATTTGGTGGGCAGATTGGGTGTGTAACAAGGATGAATTGATTATATTTTGGTGAAGAACGGATTCGGATCAGAGAATTTTAGTTTATTTTTTAAGTGATTCTTCACCATTGAGTGATATGGCCAAAAACGATATGTATGTAGCATGATATCTCAAAAGGTTTTGGACGGGTTATGCCAAAACTTGGTGAATGAGTTGGGTAAGTGACAAGAACAAGCCGATTCGATTTTGGTTCAGGTTTGAATACAGATATCACCTATCAGTGGGATGCAAAACGTATAAACTGTTCGGCCTGGTGGAGGTATGTGCTCTACCTAGTGCTGTTCTAGTTATATTTGTCTTTACTTTCATGAATGTGATATTATAAAAACATATGGGCTTTACCGCTGGCACTCACCTGGTAGCATAAACAGTATACAGCACCGACTTAGGGTATTTTAAACAGTACCACGGTATTCAATGGTTGCTAGAAGACAGGGCTGCATGTAGAATCATACTAACATAATCATAAGACTTTAAACAAACAAAGAAATCATACATATTTGGGGGGGGGCATCCCCCCCCCCCAACCCAATATACCACCTTAGACCCCAATTTTTCTAATGCCTTGAACAAACATTGGTACATCATGGGTGATCAAGATTGTGGTGAAGTTTCATCAAAATTGCGTGTGTAGTTACTGAGAAGAAAACAAATACCTATTTTGGGGGGCACCCCCCCCCCCCCCCATAAACCCTTAGAGGCAGATTTTTTTTAATGCCGAGAACAAACTTTGGTACATCATAGGTGGTGAAGGTTGTGGTGAAGTTCCATCGAAATAGTTGGTGTAGTTTCAGAGGAAAAAGCAAATTCCTATTTTTTTGGGGGGGGGGGGGGAGGGGGGGTCAGACCTGGATCCACTTTGACCCCCGGTAAACCCCCTTAGACACCGATTTTTTTTAATGCCGCGAACAAACTTTAGTGACAACACAACAAATATCATTTGTGCCAAATTTGGTCGCAATCCCATCAGGGGTTTTGGAGAAGAAGTTTGAAGTGTTTACGGACTGACGGACGGACAGACAGACAACGCGCCATCGCATAAGCTCCCCTGAACTTCGTTCCAGGTGAGCTAATTATTCGTGGAAACAAAGTTCAGTAAACTGTGGTTTGAATGACAAATGCGACATTTTCATTTGAGAAAGGATGAATTCTGTGAATGCAAAAAGGAACAACAAATGAATGAAACTGCAAGTGCATGCTGAATCTGCTTTGATAGAGGTCAGGAGATGATAAAGCTCACCACAAAAGAAGTCGAATTAGCATGCATATGCATCTAAAAACTCCCTTTGAAAGTACACACCGCCATAAATCAACCAGAGCTTACCCACACTGGAGACCAGAGAGAAAAACAGGCAAGAAAGGTTGCTTTGTGGGTCACACGAACAAGGTAGCGGTGTTGTGCTATTCAGTGTGTTTGTTTTTTTGTTTGTTTTTGTATACAAGATCGAGGCTCGTGTAAGAGCTGACATCAATCACAAAAAAAACAATAAACGGACACACAAAACATACAATAAAGGGAGCGGGAGACAAGATGGGGGAGAGAAATGGAAGTACACAAGTGCAACAGCAGAAAACAAATAAGGTTGGGACAAAACAACAGGGTTGGAGAGTAAACAAATTGCTTTGATCAATCTGTGGTGTCTACCATGAAATACTTGTTTATTTTAAGCTTAGACAAGACTGGCAGGAGAGCTTAGAGATCTGTGCACTCGTCTCGGGTTCACAGCTGGTGTTTCACAGGCTGGAGAAGGCATCGAAGTCCATCCGAACACATACCCGCTGGTGGTGGTAATACCTGGGGTGTGTTCCACTACCAATCTGCTTGTAGAGTGCTCGCCAAGTGGCTTAATCACTGAAGAAAGTACTCCATTCAAAACGGTTGACAAAGAACGGCTGGTTTGGCAAGCGATATCAAGCAGCTCGGTAATTGAACTGAACACAACCCTGTAGTACAAAACCTGGATCAACGAGTTTCTGGAAATGGATTTTAGGTTTTCCTCTTTTAAATCACAACAATATGTATCATTAGCTCACCTGGAACGAAGTTCAGGGGTGCTTATGCGATGGCGCGTTGTCCGTCCGTCAGTCCTTCCGTCCGCCAGTCCGTAAAAACTTGAAACTTCTTCTCCGAAACCCCTGATGGGATTGCGACTAAATTTTCAACAAATGATATTTGTTGTGTTGTGACTAAAGTTTGTTCACGGCATTAAAATAATCTGGGTCTAAGGGGGTTTACCAGGGTCAAAGTGGATCCAGGATTGACCCCCCAAAATAGGAATTTGCTTTTTCCTCTGAAACTACACACACTATTTCGATGAAACTTGACCACAACCTTCACCACCCGTGATGTATCAAAGTTTGTTCACGGCATTAAAAAAATCTACCCTTTAAGGGTCTATGGGAGGGGTTGCCACCAAATAGGTATTTGCTTTCTTCTCAGAAACTACCCACGCAATTTCTATGAAACTTCACCACAATCTTCATCACCCATGATGTACCAATGTTTCTTCAAGGCATTAGAAAAATTGGGGTCTTAGGAGGTATATGGGGTAGGGGGGTTGCCCCCCAAAATAGGTATTTTTTTCTTTGTTTGTTTAAAGTCTTATGATTATGTTAGTATGATTCTACATGCAGCCCTGTCTTCTAGCAACTATTTAAATTGGTTTAAAATACCTTTAGTCGGTGCAGTATAACGTTTTTGTTTCCCTGCATCCTGTTTCTAATGCCTTGAACAACAAGGGAAGGGGAGACATCCTGTTTTTATTTCTTCTTTTTCTTTTCCTCCATTCTTTCCTTTCCCTTATCGTTCTTTTCAACAGTTACAATTGGACAACATTCCTTAACTTCCTAGTCAATCCTCTTCAAAATTTGAAGCAAGAGCTCTCTGAAGTATGCTGCCAAAGCAGTTTCTTGGCAGGGATTATACTGGGTGGTTTTCTATTGCTTTCTTAGTTCCCAGGAGTAGTTAGGGCAGGAATTTTGAATTGTTTCAGGGTGCCGATGATAGCTCGCCGACTCTTCATGAAGGACACCGTGATATCTTTCATGTCGACCAATTAATGCCAGCAAACAAGATGCCCAGTTTAACGCCCATCCGAGGGATGGCACACACACTGATGAATGGCCCTGCCGGTGAAACAGTTTATAGCTGTGTCGGGATTCGAACCCAGGCTAGACAGCTTAGAGGCGAGTGTACACACTTCGAGACTCGAGGCCATCCCGCTAGTCTGGAACTGAGGTACGTTGGTTCAATTCATTCAGACTTTCGATTTAGGCCAATGTTCTGGTTTTGATGTGGTCAAAGGTCAAACAATAAATATCACACATTTTGCCTTGCCATTCCCTTGTATTTGAGTCGATAGAGATGGAATTTGTCAATAAGGTGCTTTCAAACAGCCCCTATAGGCTTGCGTAGTAAAATTTCAGATAAGAGCCGTCTTGAGGATTTTACATAGGTCAAGGGTCAAAACCGGTCACAGAATTAAGGTTTCTGGCCTGTCATTCCTCTGTATTTCAACCAATCCAGACAAGAATTGCAAAGTAATGCCAATACCAAAGCTTCTGCAATTTTATGCAGTTATATATCGGTGTGAGGTTTTCATTTCTTTATTTTACAGGAGTCAAAGGTCAAAATCGGTTGCAAAATTAAGGCTTGTGGCCTGCCATGCCTCTGTATAATCAACTAATCCAGACAAGAAGTGGCACAAAAATACCTTTTTTCTTGAAATGTAATGTACCCTGTGGGTTTTCTATAAATAAGGTCGATGGAGGGGCGGGGTGGTGAGACGTATTGCATTTTCTTGTGAATGTCTGTGATTCTAGTTTAAATTACATCTGCAGGCCTCATGGGTACCCTAATGGGAGGGCAGAAAATGTGGCACAAACAATTAACAATTACAACTTATCTGCTGAGAATGAAAGAAAGGAGGAAATAATCGGCTTATGTTAATAAATATGATGTGAAACATGAGTAAAAATATGGAAATATTGAAATTGATAAATATAAATTGTCTGCAAATGAACTGGCCCACCTCTCACCAATAATTTATCAGGAAGCCATATACACATTGAGTATTGTCGTGCCCCAGGGTTAACACCCCAGGAGAACGAATGACCAGAACGAGCTTTAACTCCGAGGCGTATTTTGAACTTGGCGGGATTATTTCTGGTGCGCGCGGGAAGGTTCGAAGTCTTACCTGGGATGGATGGCTGACACTGTGTTAATCCGAAACCTCAAACAAAGAAACGAACCAGGACAAGAAAAGTAAAATTCAACAAATAATGAATTAATTAAAAGTAATTGTAACCCAAATAAAATGAATGTGAGGTAAAAAGGTTTCCTAATTTGAGACGTCTCCACTCAGACTCATATACAAACAAGGGGGAAACTAAAGTAAAAGAAAATAAATAATGCTTTGGCCGGCACTCAGCTTTGCATCCCCAAATAGCTGGTACAGCTTGCTGGTCATTCATTGCCTCCAACCCACCGTGCAGAGAGCGCACAAAATGGTGCGGATTCGTGCTCCTTGACATCCAAACGTGAGGTCCTTTTCGCGCTGCAGACTGCCCCGAACCTCTCTTGTTCAGTCTATTTCCACAAGCGCACACGAGCCAAAGATGCACCACCGCCTGCGACCAAGCTGGAACAAAGAGGAAATGCAACCGCCCCCTACCACCCCAGCACAAGAGAAATGCGACCGCCTTCAACGAATGTCAGGACAAAGAGACTAAAAATGGCGAGACCGCGTCTCTTTCCTTCAGCTCTTGAATGTTCGACCGCTGATGTCACTCTGTCCAATCATCGAGCGCTACTCAATCATCCATCACTCCGAACAATCACGAAGCTCAGGGCGTGGTCTCTTCGGTACGAGTCGTCGGGGGGTGGAGTCTCATCTCTGTTCGGGAATAGTCAGATGACGTCGGTCCCTTGCCGATCGGCAAATGCTGTTTCTGTCGGCCCTGACGGCGCTCCGAGCGCATGAGTCCCATTACACTGCAATCATTGTTTTACTGAGCCCTTGATTTCCTGGCTGGCTGAATGTAATAAAACCGAAGGGCAGACCACAGGAGGCAAATTACACACTGAATAATTAATCTTTAAGCCATAAAATTAATGAACACAAAGCCACGCCCCTTATGACGACATGCAAACGCTCTTACCCGGACAGGCAGCTCTCTTTTTTTTTCTTTTTTTTTGTATACACAATCGAGGCTCGTGAAAGAGCTAACATTTATCACACAAACAAATCAAACAGACAAACAAAGTATATAAAAAGGGGAGCGGTAGACAAGATTGGGAGAGAAGGCGAAGCACACAAACACAACATTTGAGAGCAGGGACATCAGGAGATGTGTGGGAGGGAGAGGGCTTGGGGGGAGGAGGCATGGGAAGGGGGGTGGGAGGCATGGGAAGGGGGGTGGGTGGGACAAGTATAAAACACAAGGACACCAAGGACTTCCAGGAAAGAAGTTGGTATTTCAAAAAAGTGGATTTGGGGTGAATTAACGGCGGTAGAAAAGATCAAGGTTTTGGATGGGGGAAGATAAGAGATGGTGGTGAACAGCTGTTTTAAAGACCTGGAGGGAGGAGTGGGATTGAAGAGAGTGAGGGAGTTTGTTCCAGAGGTGGGAGAAAAGAGGAATGAAAGAGTGAAGGTGAGCAGAGAGTCTTGACTTTGACAGTTTCACCATAAGAGGGTTGCAGGCAGATCTTGTGCGACCTGTAGGAATATTTGGGGGACAGAGCACAGAGAGAGCTGGGGGAGCAAGGCCGGAGAGGAGTCGGTAGAAGACAGAAAGCTGGGGGAGCCACCTGCCTGCGGTGAGTGAGTGAAAGGCCCTCACCATCAGCTTCATCGCGGGAGATTCCAATGATTCTGAAAGTTTTGGTTTCAACAGCGTGAAGCCGAGCTAGGTGTGAGGCAGGAGCACCAGCCCAGAGGGGAGGGCAATATTCCATTGAGCTGCGGATGAAAGCCTTGTATGTGGTGAGGAGCTCAGGTGTGCCAAGGAAGGACTTCGCACGACGGAGGATGCCCAGTCAGTCTTTTCGGAGAGACATCCTAAGAGTGTGAGATTTGTCAGGATTGAAAGACATGTTCCACTTGTTTGCCCAGTCTGTGATTTTGTCCAGATCTGCAGAGAGTGAGGAGGTTGCAGACTGCCGATCTGAGGGATGAGGAATGGAGCGACAGATAGTGGAGTCATCAGCAAAGAGAAAGAGAGGATTTTCAAGAGTCGGAGAGATCATTGATGAAGACCAGAAAAAGCACAGGGCCCAGAACACTGCCTTGGGGAACTTTACTTTAACCAAGTTTAACTTTAACTATGTTTAACTTTAACCAAGTTTTCGACCATTCATTTTTTTGTATACTTGGTCGAAAACACAGCAAGAAGAGGAGGGGGGCATTCGAGGATGAAACAGAAAAGGGATAAACCAACTGACAAACAAAAAGGGTGTGTGTGTGTGTGTGTGTGTGTGTGTGTGTGTTTGTTTGTCTTTGTGTGTGTGTATGTATGTATGTGTGTGTGTTTGTCTTTGTGTGTGTATATGTATGTATGTGTATCTTTGTTTGTATATGCTGTGTGTGTGTGTTTGTCTTTGTGTGTGTGTGTATGTATGTATGTGTATCTCTGTTTGTATATGCTGTGTGTGTGTGTGTGTGTGTGTGTGTTTGTGTGTGTGTGTGTGTGTGTGTGTGTGTTTGTGTGCGTGTGTGTGTGTGTGTGTTTGTCTTTGTGTGTGTGTAAGTATGTATGTTTATCTCTGTTTGTATATGCTGTATGTGTGTGTGTGTGTGTGTGTCTTTGTGTGTGTATGTGTGTATGTGTAGCTCTGTTTGTGTATGCTGTGTGTGTGTGTGTGTGTGTGTGTGTGTGTGTGTGTTTGTGTGCGTGTGTGTGTGTGTTTGTCTTTGTGTGTGTGTAAGTATGTATGTTTATCTCTGTTTGTATATGCTGTGTGTGTGTGTGTGTGTGTGTGTGTGTGTGTGTGTGTGTTTGTCTTTGTATGTGTGTATGTGTATCTCTGTTTGTGTATGCTGTGTGTGTGTGTGTGTGTGTGTGTGTGTGTGTGTGTGTGTGTGTGTGTGTGTGTGTGTGTGTGTGTGTATGTGCTATAACTCACCTGACCTCATCCTCTCACACCTTTACCATTTTATATGTGCAAAACACCAGCACACACAACATATACATTTTCTTGCCTATTCATAGCTTAGTAGCTTTCTTTTATTCAATAGATGTCATAGTCGACAAAATTCACAGCAGCCGTTGTACTTCAAGGATATATTTAAGCTACTTCATTGTTCTTGCCTTTCATTCGATGTTAAAATCATAACTGCATCCAATCCATTAATGCATCGCTGATGACTGGAGCATCAAACAGCATGTCATTTGTTTCCGTTCCTGTTATCATGTATTCTATCAAGCAATGGCCATTCAACATTTTAAATGTCCTGGCATTCTGAAGACTGACCTTGAAAAAAAAATTGAGATGGTATACTTCATGCCTAATCAATTTAAATCCCAATAAAACTGTCTTTTTTTGTCACTATGCTGAGACACCGAAATTCTTTCTCGCAGTCATCAACTCACTCTCATCCCTGACACTGACTCCTTGGCATCACCTTGGATGGAAAGTTTTCCATCTTTGCATGACGTTAATATCTTGGCTTTCTTTTTCACTCCATAATCTACATTACTCCCTTTATAGCTGAAACATCTGAAAAACAAATGCATCACAATGACTTCATGAAATATCATTGCCAACTTAGTGGTTCGTCCTTAAGATACAGTATCTGCTGCAACTGCAATAACAAATTTATATACAAATGTATATGTATATATATATATATATATATATATATATATATATATATATATATATATATATATATATATATATATATATATATATATATATATATATATATATATACATATATATATATATACATATACATATATATATGTATATGTATATATATATATATATATATATATATATATATATATATATATTGTTGCGGATCCCGGATTACGGCGCTCCCCTTACCGAGGGGGGTGTTAATCCCCTCGTCTATTAAGCTGGCCGTCCGAGTCCTTAGAAATTATGACGTCACTCCCGGTCGGTAGTATCCAGGGTCATTAGTCAATGAAGTCCCAAATACCTGCGTACTAAGACCGGCCGTAAGCGAGGAGACAATTTCCACCCGAGCCGCAGCGTTAATGGATACGCCGAGCGAAGCGAGCTGCGACTCGGGCCGTTAACAAAAGACTAACCCAATCCTGAGTGTTGGCCAAATCGTGCCACGTATATTCAATTGGGGACAGGACGAAAGCGATTGGAGGAGAGGAACCAAAGTAAAGGAAGAACAAATATAATTTATTAATTATGTACAAGAAACCCAAAGAGGAAATGAAAGAAGGGAATATACAAGAAGAAGAAGCAGTGACACAGGGCAGCCTTAAACAGTCTTACATTATCACACGCCCAGGACAGTACAAACACACTTACACGAATGGGGAATAGCAGGTAGAAGGAGAAGGGTCAAGCAGATGGTTCCAGGCTCCGGGTCTGCCGCAAAGAATGGCAGGCAGCTGGTGTCGTTGGTACGCGACCGGACCTTATAATTATGCGGGGGACTGGGATGCCGCGTACGTAATCTTCGTGCCAACTCTCTCTCTCGCCAAACGTTCGTCTCAGAGGGTACCCTCGCGCAGGTCGCTCAAACAACGTGACAATCAATCGAGCGCTCCCCGCGCAGTTCATTCACAATGACCTCCCCTCGCGCAGTCCGTCACGATCAGCATCCCCCTGCACAGTCCGTCAAAGGGCTTGGCGCTCGCGCTTATATGATCGCGCGTTGAAAATCAAGCCGCGTTCATAGGGCTACGCCCACTAACGAGCTCACCTCAGCCCTGGTTGGTCAGCGAGGGCTCACTGGCTCCACCCTCGACGGCTCGTGGACGAGGCCACACCTCTTCCCGTGGCTCTGCCCCTTCTTTCCTCGAGCCTACCTCGTGTTCAATGGAGTTTGGAGCCAGCGCTAAGGCAGCGACGACGGCACAATGCAGCGAACGCTGCTAATAAGATTATGTGAGAGCATTGGGAAGGACAAGCCCCGTCTGTAGGTGCTACTGGCACTTTGGAGAGAGAGAGAGAGATTGGGGGTAATTGAAGGGGCCTAGGTTATTTGATTAATGCAACCCAGATTCAACTATTGGGAACAGATCCTTAACTAGAACACATACTAATGAGATAACTAAAGAAGAAGCCTATGGTGTCCTACGTGTTGCAATATGACCTAACTAGGGTGCGACCTTTGACCTTTTTACACAAAAATGGGAATATTTACTGGGGATTATTTATAAGGGAATATTACAGATATTTACAAAGTGGAGGGTTCTAAAAATCACAACAATATATATATATATATATATATATATATACATATATACATACATACATACATACATATATATACATACATACATACATACATACATATATATATATATATATATATATATATATATATATATATATATATATATACATATTGCTATGGACTTGTTCGGGGTTTACCATGAGTGGACTTCTCGGGCTCCTTCCAACTACCTGTCCTGAGGCCACCTGTCGCGGATTTGCAGGTTGCTGATCAATCATGAAAGCCAATCAGACAACCAACTCTCCCAGGGTTCTCCGTCTGACACCGTTTAACTCAGGGTGACGTGGCCAACCTAAACGGGGATTGTTCCCTCACTACCCTCTGATCTTATCTTATTTAATCAGGTGCAGCCGAGCGAACTGCTTTGTACATTGTGGCTAATGTGTGGAGCCAATCGATTGGGGGAAAACACCCCGGCTAGCTCTAGTGCGGACTATGCTAAAACAATGGAGGAAAAGACATCACAGGCAGATTGGAAGAACATTTGTTGAGGTTTTAACATTTACAAAAAGGGGGGCGAGGAAACATATGTGCGACATTCAAAGCAGTAAGGATTATTCAAAGGGAGAGCAGACATACATTTACTCATGTGGTGCGGCAAAAGACAAAGAATGAGGGAGTATTTGTGTGGTGCGGCAATATACAGAGCAACTAGAATGGCACTCAGTAGAGAGCATACCTCCGCTAGACTGAGCAGTTTATGTTTTGTATCCCACTGATAGGTCAGATCTGCATTCAGACCTGAAACAAAATCGAATCGGCTTGTTCTTTGCACCTAACCAACGCATCCACCCAGTTTTGTCACAAGTCATCCACAACTTTTTGAAATAGCATGATATATATCGCTTTTGGCCATATCACTCAATGGTGAAGAAACCTTAAGAATTAAAAAAAACATTCTCGTATCTATTTCGGATCTTCACCAAAATTGAATCGATTTGAATCAAAGTTGGCTGTTCTTCTTGTGGTGGAGGAAGGTGATTGTGGTGTTGTGACGTGGAGGTAGTTTATAGTCTGGTGGTGGTTAAACTGCAGTTGAGATGCTGTTGCGGCGGCGGTGGCAGTTTGGTTTTGGCGCGCGGATTTTAATGAGGTTTTGGCATGCATATTGTCGTGCGATTGCCCCTCGGTTAAGACCAGGGGATCGCAGATGGACCCGAGCTTACTTGGAAGCGTTTATCCAATCGATGGCGGATCATACACGAGACGGAATGAACAATGCTGCTTACCTTCACAGTCCGATGTCTTCAACCTGGAAATTAATAAATCAAACCAAACACGGAATATAAAATGTACAACAAATAAATATTTATTACGGAACCCGAGAACAATGGAACGCGACGATAAAAACGAAATCCTAAATTGGGATGTCCCCGCACAGATTTCAAATACAAGACAAATGGGAGAATAACAAAATAAACGTTTCGTTGTGTTTGTGAATGCGAGCTTATCTCAGTCTGACAGTGTCAGGGATCATCTGACTTGAGTGCGTCGTCTGACGCAGCTCCGGTTGGTGGGAAGTAGGCCTTGTTCCACCCCCATTCGTGCTCCACCAGGCCCACGTACGCCGCTGCATGGCAAGCCTCGCCCATATGCTCGTCATTCGCACACCAACGCAGGGAAGAGAATCGACGGCGTTCCTTCTCTCCACCATCTTTCGAACTGCTCGTTCCTCCACCAAAGTCTGAAGCAAGAGAAGGCCCAGCGCGAAGGGACAGTCAGGAGCAAGAGGCCAGGGGAAGAGAGGCAAAGGGAAGAGCTCAAAATGCCGGCGAGCAACCTATTTTGTTTCAGTCTTCTGACATCACTGGCGCTTTTCCTCCAATCAGCGCATCGCTTGTTGCGTCCTCCTTCGCGCCCTCCACACCGACTGGCCGAATGTTCGCGCCTCCTGCACTGATTGGCCGAGGTGTCATCGGTCGGTGGCCAATCAGTGTGTCGCTCCTTCACATTTCTCACCCCCAATCACGGAGAAGCTCTCTGCCCTTCCTTTGACCAATAGCACGTCCTCCCCTACTCTGCCAATCGGTGTGGTGTTTGTTGCTCGCCCCTCCCCCGGCCAATCACTAGTTCTCCTGGGCATGGCTATTGCTTCCCTTGCTCGATATGTGTTGCCATGGCGTACCACTGCACGGCCGCTTCCTGCCTGTTTCTTCCTGGTCAGTTCTTATGGTCAGTCATTGTAAGGGGGGGATTTAATTAGTGTGTGCACTAAGGGCCTATCTAATGTATGTGGTGTGTTGCCATAAGGGACATAGGTATGTTCACAGAGGGAACGACACACAATGGAGTTAGCATATTCGCTACAACTACTTAACATGCCCCGCCCCCTCGTGGCAGGGACGAAGATACGCACTTATTTCGACATACATACAGGTCCTCTACTTATTTACATCGAGGTGGTTTTAGCTACCCACGACAGACGAAGCATGATACCTGCACAGATCTACCTAGATCTAGATATTCCCCTCTACCTCAAATTCATAACAATATGCATATGAGGGATGTTGCACTTCCTCCCCGGCTTGGGAGAAATAGCGCTTGGCCCCAGAACGGAGAAAAAAGGAATTGAAAAAGATGGGGAAAACACTAACTAATCACTCACAACGTATATTCCCTTTGAAAACCAATTGACACAAGGGAGGACTCTCTGGAAAATTTAATAAAGATCCAACTAACTCAGAAGTTTGGATGGTGGGTGCCATTGCCGGGGGTGTTGGTTCACAGGACTGTCATACCACCCCCTCGTCCTTTCACCAGACTCGACCTGAGTCGTCCAGCCATTGTGTGCCATGCATGTGTAGTCCCCTTTAAGATATTTACCTTGGATTCCCATAAGTGTGACATTTTAAAATTTCTGTGTGTGTACTTTCCAAAAGAATTTTAAAAAATAAGAAAGTCCTAATGCATTGAGTAACTAACTAATTGACACATGCAGGGCAGCCTTTTACTAAATTGCTGAAATTTTTATCTAAACACTTAAGGTGGGCTTAACCACTTAGCAACTTGTAATTACAATTTCCTGATCCTGTAAACCTGTAAGGAAGGATTGGTCTTTGGCACATCAGACTGATTGGCACAAAGCTGTGGTGCTCTTTACTCGGCTGCTGGAGGCAGCCTATCCTAAAACGGCAGGCCACATGCCGTCTCACAGTCCATCGGAACTGGCCTACAAATGCACAAACCTCTTCAATTGAGCTGATCACAAGGAAAGCAGTCCTGAGTGAAGTGAATCAATGGGACTGTTTACACAGCAGTCCTTGGCGACATAAACCAATGGGGCTGCTTACACAGCAGTCCTTGGCAATGTGAATCAATGGGGCTGCTTACACAGCAGTCCTTGGCGACATGAATCAATGGGGCTGCTTACACAGCAGTCCTTGGCAATGTGAATCAATGGGGGTGCTTACACAGCAGTCCTTGGCGACATGAATCAATGGGGCTGCTTACACAGCAGTCCTTGGCAATGTGAATCAATGGGGCTGCTTACACAGCAGTCCTTGGCAACATTAATTAATGTGGATCCTGGGGAGGGCATGACAAGGCGACAGATAAAGGCATGGCAAAGGCAAATGAAGCAAGGCAAACTAGGCCAGGTAGGTGACACCGACTAGCCACATGGTGGTCTCGTATTGTCATCGGTGGCAGGAACATGTGGAGGCAGCAGATCAGGCGGCCAGCTTTGGCCCTAACCTACCTATAGCTATCCTGCTAATCCCTCGAACTACCCGACCCCATTTCAGCCCCTCTAACTTATCTCTAAGCTACTGCTGACCACCTAGACCCTTTTAACTAAAATACCCCCCCCCCCCTACATTGGTTCTCTTCAACCAATTTACTGGTCGTCCCGCATGTTGGTGCTTCCCCAATTTTTGGCTCGGGCCTCAAATTTGGGCCTGGCCCTCAAATTTGCATCCTGTGCCATCGCACGATATCGTGGCTGGGCAGTGTGGCTCCACTTGCAGGCCCGGTTACCTGCCTACATATCTTGCACATGGCACCCCCGGGCCACTGAGACCACTACCGAGCTTAATTTTTCCTCACACTGAACCCTTGGGGGAGCCCTCTCTGGCTCCCGTGCCTCCCCAATGCCAGGTTAATAAAAGATCTGGGGTGCTAAAAGACCTCAGTTGGTTGTTTACATGCATAGCATGTGTTGGTCAGATGAATGTTAGAAGCTCATGGGCTGCCTGAACATTGCATGTATAAGTCTACAAATATTGATATCCATGCAATTTCGAGTTGCGTGCATTTTGTGCCTCACGTAAATGGGTGGTGTATAGGCTCAGCGTCGCTGTTTTGAACACTTACCGGAAGTTTTTTTAAAAGCACACCTCCTCCAGGCTGAGAAATTTACGTTTTGTATTCCACTAATAGGCGGGATCCCAATCCAAATACTCACCAAAATCAAATTAGTTTGTCCTTGTCACACACCAACATGTCCACCAAGTTTCGTCCGAATCAGTCCACTGTGTTTTGAAATATGCCACCATATATCATTTTTGGCCTTAACTCTCAATGGTAAAGAATCAGTTTAAAATCTTCCAGTATCCAGATCTGGATCTTCAACTACGTTGTAACAATTCATCCATGTCACACACCTAACCTGTGCACCAAGTTTCGTCTAAATCCGTCCATAACGTTTTGACATATCCTGCTCACAGACAGACAGACAAACATGGCGGTAAACATAACATCCGTCCACATTCAATGGTGAAGGTAACCGCAAGCTATTCGGCCAATTCAATCCAGCATATAATTACCTTGGGGTTTGTGGAGGGGGGCACAGTTGCAGAGGACTTGAAGAAGAAAGGAGGAGAGGACATAATAGAGGTGGGGTTATATTATTTATTTTTATATATACTTTCAGGGGTGTCGAATGTAGAGTCCATGGACGAGTCCATTATATTGGGATTTTCCATTCCTCACCCTGAGCTTGAGGAGAGTTAATGAGGGTATAAAGATCATGAGCATGGATGGGGGATGACCTGAAGAGGAGGTGAGTAGTCATCTTGAAGTCCAAGAGGGTAGACTAACATTGAGCAGACTGAGGAAGTTGGTTTGCACAAGTGAGAGAAAAGAGGAATTTAACAGGAAGTTGGTTACTGGAAGACTGCATGAATCCTGGGAAAAAAAACTTTGGGGAGGTGGATGTTGGGGGAAGGAGGGGAACAGAACACAAAAAGGGCAGAAGGTGCTAAAAAACAAAGGAGATGGTGGAAAAAAGAGACAACCGAGATGTCTGCGATGCTGGAGTAACAGGCCCAGAGATTCGGCTTCATCGCGGAAGATTCAAATGATTTATGAGGACCTTGGTGTCTATGGCAACAATATGTCAAAAGTGTGAGACGGGGAGAAAGCAGAACTCCATCGAACTGCGAAACGAGGTCTTCTTGTACGTTGTTAGTTCCCATTTGGCAAGGAAAGACTTGGCACGATGGAAGATGCTCTATCAGCGGCTGGCTTTGGAGGCCATCTTGGATATGTGTTGTAATTCGTAAAAGTCGTAAAAGTTTGAGGGACTGAACTTCTTCAAGGGTTTTTAAGGAACTAGATGGGAGAGTTCACCACATGGCCCTTTTCGAGAGACAGAGTTACAGACAGTATGAGATTGGCCAGGACTGAAATACATTCAACCTTGACAAGTCTCTGTTGAAAAACCTGTTTTGATCTAAAAATAAACGTGGGAAAAAGGCAAAAGTGCCTTTTCATATAAAGTTTGTCAAACTAATACAAATATAAAAGAAGACGAGACTTTGTCACACAACTATTATGTCAGACAATATTGGCTGGCGGACAATTTGAGTAACAGATTTTATTAACAATAGGTTGACAAAGGTTTGCTAACTGCTGTGGGAAGCAAAGTATCACTGACATGTTGGGGGTTAACTCTTCGTTGGAGCCAGAGAGGGTATAGGCCCCTTTTTAGGCCAAACGCATGGTCATAAAATAACTGTGCACCTGGCCCAAACACCAAAGTGCTTGGTCATAAATAAACACCTGCTGTGTCTCTTCTTTTTTTATTTACTTATATGCAGCCTGTGCCTGTTGGCTGCATCATTTTCTAAGGGTGTGGTTGTGCTGCTGAGGTAGTGTCCCCTGTTGCTGGTAAGATGGTGATCGTTTTGCTGACCCCGGAAGGATGATAGGCTGAGTCCACCCTACCTGGTGTTAATTCAGCAGCATGACACAAGGGCTTGAAATCAAGACCCTAAGATCTTAAGCCAGCCACCTTAACCGTTAAGCCAACTTCAAGGTTCTATGTCTCTTGAGAAACGCCTTTTAATATGAGAAAGATTTTTTTTAAATCCGCAAACATTAGGAGAAAGGTAAGTACAGGTAATTCAACCAGTCTCGGTGTTGTAATGGTTAGAGTGTCCGTTGTGAGTCTGGGAGGTCGGTAGTTCGAATCATGCCAAAGATTTCCATGTTACAGGCTGCTTCCTTGATGATGCTCAGCATTTAAAAGGATAAAGTACTGACAAACAATAGGATGGTAATAATAGCGCAGGCTTTGATGAGCTTAATGATCTCATTCTGTGTTAGAAGCTCTTTGGAGAGAAAGTCGTATTTGAATAACTCCAAGACCAAACATACATGGTCATCTAAAGCTTTCCAAACTCATATACATACATCCTATATTCCTTAGGACCAAAACACATGATAATCGAAATATATATATATATATACACATACAGACTTGGCATTTAATATGGTTTTTTTTTTTTTCTTGACTTGGGTTTACTTTCTTAACTCAGTATATCAATCTGGTGAGTTTCTATTACACTTTGGTGATTTATTTGTTAAAAGAACCATGTCACTGATTGTCTGTCGCAGCAAGAAGTCAACAACAGGATTATATCACAGATGGCGTGGCAAAATGTACGGACAGGTGCATTTGATGATTGGCTTCACAGTCGGGTATACAAGGGTTGTTGCGTTCTGTATTAGTGGAAAACAACTGCTGCACGTCTCCAAAAGTTATTGCCGCTTCCTCTGGAGATGGTCCGTCAAATCGACAATGCTGTTTGTCATGGAGTGGTGGCTTTACGAAATTACGGCATGAAACAGCGTGCTATTGCTCGGCAGTATGGCATCACTCAAGGTCAGGTGTCAAAGATCCTGAAACGAAATGCTCAGAGGGGTGTCCCTACTCCAATACCGAGGCCAGGACGTCCCCACAGAACCACAAGGAGGGATGATCGCCAGCTGCACCGGTTAGTCCGCAATGGCCGTACCAAGCCAGCTAATCGGCTTAGGGCTGAGTGGCAGCAACTGACAAATGTGCCTGTATCCAGAAGGCTAGTCAACCAACGACTGGTTCAAGCAGGCTATCGTGCCAGGCGTCCCCTGAGAAAGCCACGCCTGACCAGACAACACCGCCAGCGCAGATTGCAGTGGGCCAGAGAGCACCGGCAATGGCAGCCAGGACACTGGATTCACGTGATCTTCAGTGACGAGTCTAGATTTCTGGTCTATCGTCAAGATGGCCGCATCCGAGTGTGCAGACAAGTGCATGAAGCCTACAACAAAGATTGCATAGTGCCAAGAGTCCAAGCTGGAGGTGGTGGGGTGACCGTTTGGGCTGCTTTTCATGCAGGGGGCAAAACTGACCTGGTTGTTCTGAATGGAAACCTGAACCAGTTCAAGTACAGGGCCATTCTGGAAGAAACATTGCTTCCATTTGCTCGTGCAGCCTTTCGAGGAAACTTTGTCTTCCAAGATGACAATGCACGGCCTCATCGTGCTCGCATGATCCAACACTTTCTTGCTGACCGTGGTGTAGAGCATATGGAGTGGCCTGGCATGCCCCAGATATGAATCCGATAGAGAACTTGTGGGCAGAGTTAACACGTCAAATCGACGACTTGGACCAGCAGCCGACCTCTGTGCGTGAATTGCAGCAGGCTATTATCACTGCATGGCAAGCGATTCCTGTCCAAACCTTGGCAAATCTCGTGAACAGCATGCCTCAACGTGTACATGCTCTCCTGAATGCTCGTGGGGGTTACACGAAGTACTGAACTGTAATTTTATTGTCCGTAATCCCAGTCGTAATTTAACTTTTGTTTTTGTTAAAAAAAAATATGGCTAATGTGCAAAATAAAGAGATACTTCTGGAAAACGTACAGAAGTTTAACACAGTACTGTCCATGAATTGAGTTCGATATCAATTTACATCACTTTCAAGGATCAATTAATTTGTTTCCAAATGTCAAATGTGGTTTTTCTTTCTTTTAAAGGTCACATTAACAAAATCTAGAATAATTTCAACATAATTCCAATGAACTTTTGGTTCTAAGACATCTTGAAAAGTACGTTCACCCCCACAAAAAAATATTCCATATTAAATGCCAAGTCTGTATATATATATATTGTTACGGACCGCGGATAAGATGTTGATTTGCCGAGCGGATGGCGCCGCGGCCCTAACAGTTACCCCGACTAACCCGATTCCTGGACGTTGGCCGAATCGCGCCACAGATATTCAATAGGGAAAAGACAAAGGCGACATGGATGTGAAGAAGAAGAAGAAGACAAAAAGGTTTGAAATGCTACTAAATTTATTCCTACTATTTACGCAATCAAAGAAACCAAGGAGAAGGAAGGATAATAAAACAATTTACAGAATAAATCAGAGACACAGTGAAAATACTAGCTTATCTAACAGGCTTAACTTATTCCCTGGACAGAACAAACAAAGACGGACTCACACGGGGAATTGCAGAGTGGATTGGCTGGAAGGAGGTGGGTGGCTGGAGGGGAAAGAAGGCACGGAGCTGGCTGGAGCTTGATCCCGCACGGGACGTCGGGCTGGACCTCGACGGCCGCCGATGCCACCGATCCTGTCGTGTGCGCGGGATCACGGGTCGGAGCTGCTTGGTGGAGCCGACGCGCTGGTGGGGGGTCTGACGTGACGGGTTCTCTCCTCTCTCTTTCTTAGTCCAACCCAGTCCAACAACTTCCTCTCTTTTCGGTGTTCTGATCTCCTCCCTCCTCGACTCTCTCTGGGGGCCTCTGCCTCGGATTATATAAGCCCCACCCTTGACCCTTTTGCGAACCTCCCCCAAACGTTCTCTCTCCGCCCTCTAAAGCCAACCCCTCGTTCTGGGTTGGTCGGCAAGGGCTGGTTCACTCCTCCCCTCTATGACGAGGTGGAGACACGCCCTTCTTCCCCGACCTTGCCTCGTGGCCAATGGTGGTTTTGGGGGCGATTCGAGCTAGCCCCAGCCAAAGGGCAGCAATGGCGAATGAAGAAAACCGCCCAAAATGCAGTTGGCAATTGCAGCAAAGTGGACGGCAGATGAAATGCAGCAAAGTGGACGGCAGATGAAATGCAGCAAAGTGGACGGCAGATGAAATGCAGCAAAGTGGACGGCAGATGAAATGCAGCAAAGTGGACGGCAGATGAAATGCAGCAAAGTGGACGGCAGATGAAATGCAGCAAAGTGGCTAAACCTGGCACTTGGAAGATGCCATGTCGGAGGGATCTACTTTATTTAATGCAGTGCAATGGAGTGTCAAATTAATGGAAGACAAATCCTTAGCCTAATACACATAATAAGGATATAACTACTGAACAGGGATATATGGTGTCCTTCGTGTATGCTTTATGGAATTAACGACGGGAACGCCCTTTGACCTTTATACAACAGACTGGAGGCATGAGAGTCCAAAATAAAGCAATTAAAAAAAAAAAAACCACAATAAAAAAACACAATCCTCATATCCACAACAATATATATATACAACACACACACACACACACACACACACACACACACACACACACACACACACACACACACACACACGTATATACAAGGTTTTTCAAAAAGAGTGATACAACTTTAAACGTTTATTTACAAAGAAACAGAGAACTCAGGAATGTGAACCAAACATTTCCTGAAAGTTTATGACATGATATTTTCTATCACTGATTGCTATTGCAGTAACTCACTGCTTGACTTAGTGAGAACCCAAGGTCTGAAATTGGCATTTACGCAAAATCCATGTAATTGCACGTTCTCGATGTGTGCCCCTCCACGGTTCAGACAGGCATTGATCCTGACTCCAAAGTTCTGTCCAACTTTCCTGTAGGTCTCCTGTGGCACTGCCTGGAGGTAGTCGGACACCTCCTGCTTCAGATCATCCAGTGTGGCAGGGTGGTTGACGTAGACAGAGCCCTTGGCAGCCCCCCAGAACCAGTAGTCCAGAGGGTTCAAGTCTGGGCTATGGGGTGCCCAGTCTTGAGCGGTACCCAGGGTAACGAGGCGGTTTCTGAAGAGCTGCTGCAGGAAAGTGATGATGTCACCAGCTATATGCGGGGATGCACCATCCTGCATAAACCAGGTCATGCTGAGCTGGTTTGGTGTGACCTTTTGGGCTAGATCATTATGGAACTTCTGGAACACGGCCCGGTAGCTCTCACCGTTGATCGTCACCGTCCTGCTGTCACATCTCAAACCAATAAGGCCCTAGCATTCCACATCTCGCATTGAAGGTGCAGAAGATAATAATAGATAACGCTCAATAAATTTCAAACTGATCGGACTAAGTGTTGTACTTGTCGAATTATGACGTCATTATTAAGGCACCAATGACGTCATCGTTAACACTTATTCCCTATGTGGAGTTCTTTACAATGAGCCACATTTCATTTTGAACTCAACTGGACTATGTCCAGCTGAGTTTTTGTCGACACCCAGTGTCCGTCGTCCGTCGTCCATCTGTCGTCTGTCTGTCTGTCTGTCTGTCGTCTGTAAACAATTCGACGTCTACGCTCTAAAAGTCACAAATATTGATTAAATTTGATGAAACTTGTTATGCAGCATCTTTTAGATATAAACTAGTTTGGGATTGCATTTGCGCGTTGCATGCCCAAAAATTGGCGTGGCAGGGCGGCCATATTGAAAAATCAATTTTTGTCATATATTTTTAGCACATATAAACTATATAGTTTGTGGTTCTATTATGCATATTCTAACCATATTGATATAGACCAGTTGAGTTCAGGTTCCCTGAAACCTCTCTAGTTTTGCATGGAGTGGTTTAGGAGATATAGAGGTGCAACGTTTTTCCAAGATGGCGCCTGTACCATGTAAAAAAAATTATACAGGAGGAGGTGATCCTATGGTGAAAATTTTGTTTGCATCGGACCAACAATTGCAGAGAAAAAAATTCACAGTGATCGGATCAAGCATTATACTTGTCGAATTATGACGTTATAACGAAGGCACCGAAGACATCATCATCATCAACATATCTTATTTCCCATTCCGGGTACTTGACAATGAGCCATGTTTCATTTTTTTCCCATTGATCGGTTTCAGAGATATATCCGTGCAACTTCTTTCAAAGATGGCGTCAGTGCCACCTATGACGTCATAATTATGAATAAAATTCTACAGGCGGAGGCGCTCCTATGGTGAAATTTTCGTGTCAATCGGACCAACGCTTGACGTGAAAATGAATTTTTCAAATGCAGACACGCATGTACGCACGTACAACATACGTACGTGTACGTACATATGGAGATAGGCGATCGCTTAACCCTGCTTTTTGCTTCGCGAACGCAGGGTAATAAAAGTCATGGTGTAAATTATAAATAATCATTATTTCGTATTCAGGCTATGGCTGCTGGTTGCATCATTGCGGATGCAATACTCCCCATTACCAGTCAGCTAGTACTCATTTTGCTGACCCCAAAAGGATGACAGACTGAGTCAACCCACCTGGTGTTATTTAACGGCTGACAAGGGCTCAAACTCAAGACCCCAAGATCTTAATCCAACACCAGACATATATCAATTATAGACGAGTGTCTGCTATGAGTGTGACTTGACATGTTCACAGTTTGCTCTCCTTCAGCACCTTTTCAACCATCCATGATCCTCGCAGTGCACTCTCGTACAACTTACACAATGGGATGGAGCAAAGCATCATTCACACGAATGCATATTGGACTGCCATTCGATTATGAATTTGGCCTGCTGGTTTGCATCAAACTTAGGTTTGGCATTACTGCCGATTCAGCACCGTGCACATAACAGCAAGAATGAGGAATTTACCTCGGGTACACGCACACAACGTCTACACTTTGCTGAAGACACTAGAATCTATAATGTCCACCAATACCCAATGCTAGCGGATGGAACCCCAGTTTAATGTGCCATCCTATCGATGGCGCACTTTGAGATGCAACGCCCTGCCTGCGAAGCACCAGGGCGGCAATTTACAGTCGGGCGGATAAATCAGACCAGACAAGACAGCACAAAGGTAGGTGTGCCGACTCTGCCACATCACGTGAGACATTCAACACACTGGTCCGGTTCCTTAAATTGGTAATCATTTTCAAATGATTGTTCAACAAGACAAAGTACAACAGAACTCAAAGGGGCATTGTTCTCTGATGGCCTGCCATGTCACCGGATCTGAGTTCCATTAGTCACGTGGTGTGAGCTTGGGTGGAATATCAGCACCACTGAACAGGCCATTGTATTCATCCATGAAGGGCAGAACACAGACCCCAAGGTCAAATCCAAAAGCTGATTTGTTCGATTAGACCATGATGTGAGAGACCTCCAGGTGGGGATGTTGGACACGACACTGCATTCTAAACTTGAAAAAATACAAAGTAATATAAACAATTGTTCTCATTCTTTATCAATGTCTATTGATTAAGAACTGACCAATTTCCTTTTGAATTCAAGCACTATATATCTAGCTTTCCAATACGTAATAAAAAAACACGATATCTAACTTTCGAAAAAATATCTCTTTGCTTTTTAGGTGACGATGTGGCAACACCTTGTGAAAGGTTTGCGATGGAGGTTGTTTGGGCAAGGATGTAATGACATAAAATAATAACTTCTATAAAGTGATAATCTATATATATAAAAGAAAGTTTTTGTTTGTTTGTTTGTTTGTTTGTTTGTCTGCACGCGCTAATCTCCTGAACTGTGAAAGATAGGAAGAAACCTCTAAAACAAAAAATGTCGGGACGGGTCCCGGGAAGGTTATAGGCTAGGTGGCTCGGTCGGTCGAGGCCCACCTCAGCCGGGCTGGGCCCATTTCGCAATTAAAAGCTGAGCTGAATTATAGTAGTGAATCTTCTACGGCCGCGGGGTAAAAGCTGAATTATAGTAGTAAATTCATTCAAAAAGAACTAAAAATGTCAGGACCGGCCCCGGAAGGTTATAGGCTAGGTTGTGAGGCCGGTCGAGGCCGCTTTGGCCGGGCTGGGCCCATTTCACAATTAAAAGCTGAGCTGAATTATAGTAGTCAATCTTCTACGGCCGCTAGTAAAAGCTTAATTATAGTAGTAAATTCATTCAAAAAGAACCAAAAATGTCGGGACGGGCCCTGGGAAGGTTATAGGCTCGGTGGCGAGGCCATTCGAGGCCGCCTCGGCCGGGCTAGGCCCATTTCGCAATTAAAAGCTGAGCTGAATTATAGTAGTCAATCTTCTATGGCCGCGAGTAAAAGCTGAATTATAGTAGTCAATCTTCTATGGCCGCGAGTAAAAGCTGAATTATAGTAGTAAATTCATTCAAAAAGAACCCGGGCAACGCCGGGTGCATTCGGCTTGTTTAAAATATATAAGAATAAATAATAATAATAATTTCCCTCCCCGCTCCCCCCTTCTTCTCCTCCACTCCCCTTCACTCTCCCCTTACTCATCCCCCTCTTCTCTGTCCCCCACCCCTATTAACTTGACTTTTTAAGACCCTTTATATCCCCCTTCGATCTCTACAACACCTACACCCTTTAGATCACTTAGACCCTTTGACCCTTGAGATACATTAACCCTATTGAGACACTTTAGATCCGTTTAGACCATTTGAACCACTTAAGACCCTTTACCCGTAGACTTTTTAGACCTGTAGCCCCATTGGACGCACTTTTAACCCTTTTGACCCCTATAGACCCCTTAGACTCCATTGATCCTTTCGACCCCCATGACTCTTTAGAACCCTAATACCTTTTAAGACCCCTAAGGCCCTCAACACCCCTAAAATCCTTTGACCCCATAACCCCATAACCCCTAGACCCTTTAAGACCCTATAGACACCTAAAACCCTTTAAGACCCTTTAAATCATTTACAACCCAAAGACCCTTTAAGACCCTACAGACCTCATTATAACTTGTAGACCCTTAAGACCCATTAGACCTTTTGTCAGAGGGCTTTCTGCAGTAAAAGTTGAGGGTCACCAGCCATTATCAAAAGCCCCCCCCCCCCCATTGGTAAACCGCCTCAGTATCAGTTAAGAGGGAACAAAATATAATTAATTTATTCATTTTCTCTTTCCTTTTGTTCAGGTTTTGCTCATCTTGGTTGGTAGCATAGCAAAAGGTCACACATGGCAAAGAGAAAAGGTCCACATGGCAAAGAGAAAAGGTCCACGTTGCAAAGAGTAAAGGTCCACGTGGCAAAGAGAAAAGGTCCACGTGGCAAAGAGAAAAGACCCACGTGGCAAAGAGAAAAGGTCCACGTGGCAAAGAGAAAAGGTCCACGTTGCAAAGAGTAAAGGTCCACGTGGCAAAGAGAAAAGGTCCACGTGGCAAAGAGAAAAGACCCACGTGGAAAAGAGAAAAGGCCCATGTGGCAAAGAGAAAAGGCCTATGTGGCAAAGATAAAAGGTCCACGTGGCAAAGATAAAAGGTCCACGTGGCAAAGAGAAAAGGTCCACGTGGCAAAGATAAAAGGTCCACATGGCAAAGAGAAAAGGTCTACAGAGCAAAGATAAAAGGTCCACATGGTAAAGAGAAAAGATCCACATGTTATTTGTGTGCGTGTGTGGTATATGTGTATAAAATCTGGACAAAACTAGGAGAGAGCATACCTCCGTCAGGCTGAACGGTTTACATTTTGTATTCCACTGATTGGTCGAATCTGGATCCGGACCTGAACCAAACTCTAATCGGCGTGCTCCTGTCAGCAACCCAACCTGTCCACCAAGTGTAGTTATAATCCATCCACAGCTTTTTCAGATATTGTGCTATATATCATTTTATCTGAATTTTGGATTATAGTATCTGAATTTGGATCAGGATCTTCACCAAAATCTAAGCATTTTGTCCTTTTCACACACCCAACCTGTCCACCAAATTTCGGCTGAACCAGTCTGTAACTTTTTGACATATCATGCTAACAAGGTGTTGGCGGAAACCTGCCAATCCAGTTGGGGGAAACCTTCATTGAGGTAATTTTGAGCCACGCATGCATGATGCGCAGGTGCCACATTCTGCTGGAAACAAATCTCATTGACTAGTCCACGTCACGAAAGTTCAGAGGTGAGGGAGTTCTCAACATATGCAGATATGACTGCTGGTTGATCGACACATCAAATAGTAAGGACCAATGAAGTGGTAGGCAGATAACGCCACCCAAACCATAACATGTGGTGGATAGTCTTGCACTTGTTTTCATGATCTGCATCTGACAATTCACAAATGGCGGTTGGTTTATATAAGTAGTTTTATGTGAAAATCTTCTTTCATTGTCGACGTAACGGTGAATACAACAAACCCAACTCTGCAAAACGTTTCCTTAATGATATTTTTCCGAGATCTGAGAACGAATGTTTTAATGTTTGGAATTCCCAAATCACAAATTTTTGATCATCCGCTGTGCTTGCTGTCGAGTACAATTCCAGTCTGAAATGCCGTTTTTCCCCCAAAGATGAAGATTATATTTTGATGGTGCTGGCTTTCCAAAAATGCTCCTCAAAGTCTCCTTGTTTCATAGTCTTATTTTTGTTTCTCCTCTCGTGGTACCACACCACTGCTACCAGCCTCTCTTCCACTGTAAATGGACTGGTGTCTGCCATCTTGGTTTAATGTATTATTTGTATTATCTGAAAAAAAAGTTATATGTACATATATATACATACATATATATATATATATATATATATATATATATACATATATATATATATATATATATATATATATATATATAAATTATATATATATATATATTATATATATATACATATATATATATATATATATATATTGTTACGGTCCGCGGTTAAGGATGTTGTTTGCCGAGCGGAGGCGCCGCGGCCGAACAGTTTTTCCCCGACTAAACCCGATTCACCCAGACGTTGGCCGTATCGCGCCACAGCTATTCAATCAGGGAAAAGACAAAGACGACGGATGTGAAGAAAAGGAGTAAAAAGACGAAACAAAGGTTGAAAATACTACTAAATTTATTTACTATTTACAGGCTCAAAATAACCAAGGAGAAGGAAAGATAAGAAAATAATATACAGAAGCTTTTAGAGACACAGGGAAAATACTAGCTTATACAGACTTAATTACCTACCCAGGACAGAACAAACAAAACAAACTCACGTACGCGAATGGGGAACTTGCAGGCAGGAATGACTGGAGGTGGGTGGCTGGAGGAAGGCACGGAGCTGGCTGGAGTTTGATCCCGCACGGGACGTCGGGCTGGACCTCGACGGCCGCCGATGCCACCGATCCTGTCGTGTGCGCGGGGTAACGGGTCGGAGCTGCTTGGTGGAGCCAAGCCAATGCTGCTGGTGGGGGGTCTGGCGTGACAGGTTCTCTCTCCCTCTCTCACTAACTCCAGGACTCTTCCTTAGTCCAACTCTTCCTCACCACCGACAACTCAACGCAACCCCTCCACTCTACGCAACCACTGACCACCACTGACGACCAACCCAGCTCTTTCCAAAACCACACAACTCAGCTGTGCTCTGACGACCCAGCTCTTTCCTTTGCACCTCACCACGCAGCTCAGCTCAGCTTTTGGACCTCACAACTCAGCTCTTGTTATAGCTCATCTCTCATCTCGCAGCTCTTCTGCCTTGGACCTTTTTGCGACTCTCTCCTGGTCACTCTTGCGCGCGCGCTTTTATCACGCCTCCGGCGATTAAGCCGCCGGCCTTCAGGACACGCCCATCGGTGTGCTCACCTCGGCCATGGTTGGTCGCGCGACCCTCTGGCTCCGCCCTTGATGACGACGGGCGGGCACGCCTTTCTTCCCCGACCCTGCCTCGTGGCCAATGGCGGCTTTGGAGGGGATGTAATTGCCAAATTGAGGCTTGGCCATTACGAAAGGGGAAATGGAGGTTTTTGGGAATGGGAATGAAGGGAATCTATCTCTTTTACTTGGTGCAATGGAGTGTCATGTTACTGGAAGACAAGGCCTTACTCTAAAACACATAATAAAGATATAAGCTACTGAACAAGGTTTTTATCGTGTCCTTCAATGTGTGTGCTTTATGGAATTAACTACCGGGACGCCCTTTTAACCTTTACACAACACTGGAGGCTGGAGGGCCAGAATAAAGCAATAATAATAATAAAGCACACAATAAAAAAAACAACATTCTCATATCCACAACACTGCACCCTCCTCCCCTTAGGCACGTCCCGGGCCTACAACTTTTATTTAGTGTGACACGTGGTGTAGTTCCCTCTACTTTTAACCTGACCCTGAGTGCGACAGTTTTAAAACATAGATAGATATGTCCCGCTGCTCCATTGCACCCTACCTAACAGACTCACGCCCACAGTTAACCGAATTGCGGAATGGTCTTCAAACTATACACTGACTGTGGGGAGTATTATTTGCAATTGACGCTACTTTATTTACAAAACGCAACCCAGGACCTGTGATTGTTCTTTCTGGGGGGGAGACAGTCTGTTCTGCATCAATGCACCATGAAAGCACCCAAAAACGCACCAATACACCCTCAAGCACCAATCGGTGCACAGTCATCACTGTTCAATGAATAAAAATAAACCAACAACCCCTAACCCTGCAGGTGGTCTCTTGCTCTTCGGCTCCCTCTGCTGGCTATTATTATTTCTTCCAGTTGTTGTCTTTTTCCTTTGCTGGCGGCCTATTTGTGGAAATAAAATGCACCCAACGTGTCCATTTTTATTTATTTATGGCCCACAGGGGCCGACTACGTGTGGTTCACCTGTGGGGCATCGGTGCCCTGTGATCAAGGTCCGCCAGCAAGATTTCGGGCCTTCATGGCCGGTTCCAGCAGAGGGGCCATGCCCCAACCCATGGGGTCCATCAGTGGTGCTCAGCCACAGGCATGTGGTCCATAATGTGGTGAATCGATGCAGACAGCTGGTTCTGGGAGTTCCGGGCGCACAATGGCCGACTCACGCACGCTCCCCTCGGCGCCCAATGGCGCACAGGTCCTCATGTGGGAGACAAAAGGGGGACAAGACAGATGAGCGAGGGGTAAGGTCACAAGGGTACACATCAAACAAGGCAATGCAAGGCGAAATGCGTATGGAGAGCGAAGTGAGAAAGCTCGTCCCTACCGTACGTCACCCCCCCTGTCACCTACACTACCCTTGCCCTTACCCCATATGTACAAAATCTACACCTTTACAAATTCGTCGCTAATGTCACGTCTTCCCCATATTTCTCTATTCCAAATTCGTCTCCACAATCCCTCTATCCAAAATTTGCCATCACCCAATTCATCATCAATCCTCATAAGGAGGAAGAGATGGAACAACAAAGCACAATGTCACACCCACGTCATGATGCGTCTCACAATCCAAACATTTGCACAATAAAAAATAATAAAACATGGCATGGTGTGGAGTTACGTCACCTCAGGTGAGTGGATGCAGATGGTGCGAGGAGACTTCAATCCTAACTATCCTCTAAATGACATTAACACACGTTACACGACCCGGGGTCTCTCCCTGCCAATCCATTGGCCAACTTACACTATGGGTTCTAAAAACCAATTCCCATTGACCAAACTGTGGTGCTTCTCAATTTGGGGTCTCACTCCCCCGATGCAACTCCCTGTGCCCTTGCACAATTTCCGGGCTGGGTCGTGCAGCTCTCCCAGCAGGTCTACCCACCTGCACACCTCCACCACTGTAGTTGCCACCCGAGCTTACCTGCTCCTCACCTAACCTATCTAACTGGGGAAGGCCCCTCCTGGCTCTGTCACCCCTTGGTGCCCTCTGGCACTGGGCTACCCGGGTCTGTCCTCCGGATCCTTGGGCCCCATCCACAACAACTCTACCGGCTCCCAGGGCCCACCTGCGGCCTCACCTGGCCGACATCCTCACAGTGGTGGAGTGCCCAAACCAAATACACACACTAACAGGCTACACGCCCAGCCATTTCCACAACACTAATGCACCCATCCAAATGCCATTCTCTCACCCGCACCACAGATGCCAATATCCAACCACACTTTACCTATACCCTCTACCTAACACTTACACTACCCGCCCCGGGTATTCGTGATGGGGGTCCATCCTTCCCCCATTCACACCTTCGCACCATCCACTCCACTCCATAGTTTCCATCATACTCACTCCACGACCATCCATTCCAATACTCCATATACTCCACACTACCATTTATTCCATACACCTGTTCCTCATACCTGTTGTTGCACACCTGTGCACTCACACCTGGTGCCACCTGCACCCTCCTCCTCTTCCTGGACCAGTTGGTCAACACAACACACATCACCATCACCACCACTCAAACACCGCTCCATCCACCTGTTCAGTTGCACACCTGTGCAATCACACCTGTTCAATCACACCTGTTCACCATACACTTCCAATCCTCAAACACACGGCATCATCTCATCTAACTACTCCCCTCTGAAACTTGCGCTTCCCAGTTGCCCCTTTAAACTATTGCGCTCCCTCGTCATTATCAACCACACTAATCTACCTACGTCCCCACTACAGGTATCATTGTCACTACCTAACTTTAACGTTACCTAATGTCAATCTCTAGGGCCCTACACATTATCCAAACCCTCCCGGGCTAGTTTTCACTACCATAAACCCCATAAACTAGTGCTCCTTTGCCCCCTCTGTGAGGGATGGTGGATTGGCCATCCCATCACATGGGGCATCTCTTACTATAAATTTTGCTCGTCCAATTTCCACAAATCAAAAATTTTCCAATTACTGCCAATTCTACCCACTATTCTAAATTTCGTATCAAATCACTATCACTATCATCATCATCATCATCCACTCACTAGTGCCTCTCGGTGCGCCAATTCACTTCTACAGCCCGGCTTCGTAAAGCCGAGCAATGAATGCGGGTTGTTTGGTGCCAGCGGCTGGATACGTCCCGCATTCGGTGCAGGGACGGGGGCTTACCCGAGCCGAGATCCCACGCACCACCTCGGCACGGAGCCATCCCATGGCCCGATCTCGACCTGCCGGAACGCCTCAACAAAAAGGGGTCGTCATGACGACCCTTCCTATCGAGCTGCCCGTTCCGCCCAGCGGAGCACGGACGCGGCCGTTCCACGCGCGGTCCAGCGTGGATCACGTACGGCGGTCCTTTTGAAACCGCCGTGGTTCGGATCCCCACTGGTCCTCGCGGCACGCAAAGCTGCCCGGCACGCACCGAGGGCCCGATTCGGCTAAATGTCGTTCTAACCGCTAACCCGGTTACCGTCGATGCCTCACCTGCATGCTCACACGCATACGCTACCCCTTTCACCCTCACCGAGCTCGGTGCTCCAACGCTGCCCGTACACCCCGCGTACTTCGTTATTGCATTCGTTCTTTCGCTCACAGACTTGGTCACACACCTGACCACCGAACACCTTGGCACACACTCGTCGTTTGCACACCTCACTAACACACCTCTTCGCGCCCCCTCCTCGGTCACCTCCTCTGTGACAATCACAGGTGTGCTCTCACTCGCACACCCAACCAGGTGCCTCACGACCAATTCCAGTGTGCATTCCCACACACGCTCTACCCTTCCAGGTGTGCATCCTTCCATTCCAGGTGTACATCCTCTCTCACCTGTCACAACCAACTCACGCTCCGTGTCACTCTCACTACTTTCACCACCACTCTTGACAGCGCACTCACCCTTACTCTCGACAGCGCACTCTTTCCTCATGCTCCTGTCCGTTACACACCTTTCTCGCGCACACTCTTGCGCACACTCTCCCGTTACAACCTCTGTAACACTCACCACAGGCGTGCATTCTCCCTTACTCTTGACAGCGCACTCTTTCCTCATGCACCCGTCCGTTACACACCTTTCTCGCACACACTCTTGCGCACACTCTCCCGTTACTTCCTCCGTAACACTCACCACAGGCGTGCATCCTCCCTTACTCTTGACAGCGCACTCTTTCCCCATGCACCCATCCGTTACACACCTTTCTCGCGCATCCTCTTGCGCACACTCTCCCGTTACTTCCTCCGTAACACTCACCACAGGTGTACACTTTCTTGTTACATCCTCTGTAACACTCCTCCCTACGCGCTTCCATGTGCTCCCTCGCACACGCGCTACGACCGACTCACTCTCGACAGCACACTCACTCCTTGGCACGCACTTTTTCCTCACACACCCCAGAGTCGGACATTCTCGCACACCTCCTCCTTCGCACACCGTACCTGTCGCACACTTCACCAACGGCCTCTCACGAATACCCGGATCCAAATCAACCCCCAAGCCGACTGAAGCTTTCCTCACATCATGTACATTTCCACGTATATCGCCACTCACCTTGGCACCTCGTCTCCGCACCTCCTTCACCACCTGCAAACTCTTTATTTGGTTAGTGAGCACATCATTATGAGTTGAGCACCGACCTTGTACATATTCCATCACCTCCTCCTGTATTTCTCTCTTAGTTTCTGTCCGTCTCTTCTTAATTTCACTCACCTCTTCTTCCACTTCCTCTAATTTTTGCTTCACCTCTTTTATTTCCCGGTGCATCTCCTCTATCTCGTCCTCTAAGGCTACCGTGCCCGTCTCTATGTGCATCCTCACCTGCCGGTCCTTTGTCTCCATTACCTCTGTCACCTCGTCCAACCTCATTGTCAGTCCCTCACGTACCATCTGACATTGCCTCTGTGTCGCTATCAAGTCGTCCTTGATGTCTCTTTGTGTCGCTTTCAACCCTGCTTGTACCGCAGTGTTCTTTTGTACCTGCTCCACTAACTCCGTCTGTCCCACCGTCAGCTGTTCCACCTCCTCCGTCAGGTCCTCTATTCCCCCTTGTAACTTTGCCGTCCCATTTCTCACCTCTTTCTCTATACGCTTTTCGCCTCGCTTTACCTCCTCGCGTACCCCCGAGACCTCCTCACTTACACCTCGTCGTATCGCCTCTTTCATCTCCTCCCTCTCTTTTGTAGATGCCACCCTCATCTGTCCCAATTCATCCCTCTGAGCATCCAATTTGGTTTCTACCCCGATTTTCACCTCCTCTATCTGCTCTCCCATTTGTTTAATTTATCGGGCGGATTGCTCCCCTATCTCCCGCAATTTGCCTTGCATCCTATTTTCTAACCCCATTAACCCATTTTTCACCCCCTCTATCTGATTCTCCTGGACAGTCATTCTATTTTCCACCCCCGTTAACCCATGTTTCACCCCTTCTATCCCATTGTCTAACCCCTCAAATTTCTTGTCTAATCCCTCAAAATTATTGTCTAACTTCCCAATTTGGGCATTGGTACCCCTCACCTCGTCCCTCAATCGCTCACTATCAGCCCTCGCTTCGTCCCTCATTGCCCCCATTTGCTCACTCTGAGCATCCATCCGGTTCCCCATTTGCTCACTCTGAGCATCCATCCGGTTCCCCATTTGCTCACTATTCTTCTCCATAAGGGCCTTCATTTGTATCATAAAAAGGTTCAAATCCACCGGTGGCGCTGCTACGGTCGCGGGCGCGGCAAAATTTGGTGCCGCTACACCCACGTGCGCGAGGACGCCATTTTGTGCGCCTGATACCTCCTCAACCACCTCCTCCATATACATTTCCCCGAGGTCCTGGGTCGATTCTACCCCGTCTATCTCTCCCACCGGCATCCCGTCGCCTTGACCAGCCATGGCGCGATTTAAAAATTCGGGTTTTGTAAAACAAAAGCAATTTCGGTACTTTGTAATTTTGAGCGCGTTAAACGCTTCAGGTCCGAATCCGACACACCTGACACCAATTGTTACGGTCCGCGGTTAAGGATGTTGTTTGCCGAGCGGAGGCGCCGCGGCCGAACAGTTTTTCCCCAACTAAACCCGATTCACCCAGACATTGGCCGTATCGCGCCACAGCTATTCAATCAGGGAAAAGACAAAGATGACGGATGTGAAGAAAAGGAGTAAAAAGACGAAACAAAGGTTGAAAATACTACTAAATTTATTTACTATTTACAGGCTCAAAATAACCAAGGAGAAGGAAAGATAAGAAAATAATATACAGAAGCTTTTAGAGACACAGGGAAAATACTAGCTTATACAGACTTAATTACCTACCCAGGACAGAACAAACAAAACAAACTCACATACGCGAATGGGGAACTTGCAGGCAGGAATGACTGGAGGTGGGTGGCTGGAGGAAGGCACGGAGCTGGCTGGAGTTTGATCCCGCACGGGACGTCGGGCTGGACCTAGACGGCCGCCGATGCCACCGATCCTGTCGTGTGCGTGGGGTAACCGGTCGGAGCTGCTTGGTGGAGCCAAGCCAACGCTGCTGGTGGGGGGTCTGGCGTGACGGGTTCTCTCTCCCTCTCTCACTAACTCCAGGACTCTTCCTTAGTCCAACTCTTCCTCACCACCGACAACTCAACGCAACCCCTCCACTCTATGCAACCACTGACCACCACTGACTACCAACCCAGCTCTTTCCAAAACCACACAACTCAGCTCTGCTCTGACGACCCAGCTCTTTCCTTTGCACCTCACCACGCAGCTCAGCTCAGCTTTTGGACCTCACAACTCAGCTCTTGTTATAGCTCATCTCTCATCTCGCAGCTCTTCTGCCTTGGACCTTTTTGCGACTCTCTCCTGGTCACTCTTGCGCGCGCGCTTTTATCACGCCTCCGGTGATTAAGCCGCCGGCCTTCAGGACACGCCCACCGGTGTGCCCACCTCGGCCATGGTTGGTCGCGCGACCCTCTGGCTCCGCCCTTGATGACGATGGGCGGGCACGCCTTTCTTCCCCGACCTTGCCTCGTGGCCAATGGCGGCTTTGGAGGGGATGTAATTGCCAAATTGAGGCTTGGCCATTACGAAAGGGGAAATGGAGGTTTTTGGGAATGGGAATGAAGGGAATCTATCTCTTTTACTTGGTGCAATGGAGTGTCATGTTACTGGAAGACAATGCCTTACTCTAAAACACATAATAAAGATATAAGCTACTGAACAAGGGTTTTATCGTGTCCTTCAATGTGTGTGCTTTATGGAATTAACTACCGGGACGCCCTTTTAACCTTTACACAACACTGGAGGCTGGAGGGCCAGAATAAAGCAATAATAATAATAAAGCACACAATAAAAAAAATACAATCCTCATATCCGCAGCAATATATATATATATATGTATATATATATATATATATATATATATATATATATATATATATATATATATATATATACATACACATGGTATAAACAAACCTTGTATAAGAAGCTAAAACCATGTCTTGGGACTTGTGACTAACCCTGTAGATTGTAGAAAGCACTAAAAATTTATATCAGTCAGTGGTTAGAAAGAGCTTTATATATACTGTTATGAATTTTGGGTAGGCATATATAGATTTAGGTAGATCTGCATAGGTAGGTGTCCGGCTGTCGTGATAGGGAATCCTCACCTGTAATAAGTTTGTTGAGGTGGTTTGTCGGATTAAGTGTATAACTGTGATCATACAAGGATGATCGTGTGTTAAATAGTTGCAGGGTTTACGCTAATTCCCACGTGTGTGAAACCTGTAATCATCCTGGTGTCCTGTATGGCAACGCACTCTCATACATTAGCTAGGCCCAATAGCGCACCACATCTTACTATAATTCACCAAATGTCCGTCTGTCTGTTCGAAGGTACCTTAAAAACTGCTGAACCGATCGCAAATATATTTTGGGTGGGTAATCCTGGGACCCCTGGGAGTAAAATAGGCTATTTAGTTTTCGCAATTTCAGCTTTGGTCTCCAGCATCCTCAGGTTTGGACTCCCGCATAACATTCGCATTCGCATAACGTTCATTGTGACGATGTTCTCACTGTGACGATGTTGTGACGATGCATGTGTTCACGGTAGTGTTTGACGTGACGGTGTGAACGTAATTTCGTAATGTTTTTCGTTTCGTAATCCTTTAATGAATGTTTAATGTTTAATGAACGTTTAATGTTTAATGAACGTTTAATGCCCTTCGATGTCCGGGGCCGCACGCGCGCGACACTGGACGGGCCAGCGTGTACCTTGCCCTTCGCCGTAAGGCTCGGGTAAACCGCTGAGCCCCATCCGTGATGGGGACTGGGGCTTGAGACACTAATGAGACAGTGTCCCACGAACGAGGAATTCCCAGTAAGCGCAAGTCATCAGCTCGCATTGATTAAGTCCCTGCCCTTTGTACACACCGCCCGTCGCTACTACCGATCGGACGGTTTGATGAGATCCTCGGATCAGCCACTGCACGTGCCGTTCTCAGCTCGTGCCGGTGCACCGAAAAGATGAGCGAACTTGACTGTCTAGAGGAAGTAAAAGTCGTAACAAGGTTTCCGTAGGTGAACCTGTGGAAAGATCATTATCGGGACAACATGAGAGCAAGCGAGACGCTGATGGTCCATGCACTGTTTAGCCATGTACTGTTTCGATTTTGATTTGCGTGTGATGTGATTCAACGGATGTTTATATGAATCGTTTAAAATAAGAAAAGTCTTCAATTTCTGATATGTTACCTTTTCATTTGGGCTTCCCAATTGAAGCCCCGCCCATAGGGCGGGTACTGTTGCTAGTTAATTTTTAAAACCCTTACAATGACTTATGGAAGAACAGACCGGAAGCAGCCACGTACAACGCCGGCACCATGGCAAACACATCGACCAGGCAGGCAATAGCCACGCCCAGAAGGACTCTTGATTGACAGGGGGAGGGGCGAGTAAGAGCAGGTCGCGGATTGGAGAGTAGGGAAGGACGTGTGATTGGTCGGGGGAGGGGCAGAAAGTTGCCCCGTGATTGGTGGAAGGAGCGACACACTGATTGGCCACCAACCAATGGCGTGACATGAAGGGCAAAAAGCGCTCGGCCAATGAGAGTACACCAACGCGATCGGAAGATTCGAGAGGTCAAGGGGCTGGTTAGAGGAGAGGAGGGCTGACGTCACGTGACTGCGAGTAAAACCTCTCGCTCACCGGCATTTCTCTCTCTTCCCTTTGCCCTCTTGCGTTGGACTGTCCCTTTTGTGCTGGCCCTTCTCTTGTGTTGGACCTCATCCCATTTGGACCCTCACTTGTTGGACATTGGAAAGACGTTGGTGCGCCGACGATTCTCTTATCCGGCATTCATGCACGGACCTCGCTAACGATCGTGTGGGGCCGCGAGGCCTGCCGTGCCACGGTGTACGTGGGCCTGGTGGAGCGCGAACGGGGACAGAATGAAGCCTACTCCCCGCCAACATCTGAGCCACGGTCGGACGACTGCGCTCGGAGCCGAACCATCCCGGACGATTCCTGACGGACGCTGACTGCCAGACAGAGATAAGTCCCCACGAAAGAACACAGCGATTTATTTTATTCATCCTTCCATTGTCTTGTATTTGAAGTCTGTGAGTGGGATCCCAACCTAGGTATAGTTTTTATCGTCGCGTTCCTTGTCCCGATAGTTATTATAAATAAACCCTTTCATTATTTTCTTTTCTATTATTATTATTTATTATTATTATTATTATTATTATTATTTATTATTATTATATTATTATATTTATATTATATTAATATTATATTTATATTTATATTTATTATTTATTATTTATTATTATTTATTATTATTTATTATTATTATTATTATTATTTTCTTTCTTTTCATTATTTCACTCTATCCTGACAAACTGCATCACTGAAATAAAATCGTGGCTTCAAATTAACTTCCTCAAACTTAACTATGATAAATCTGAAATAATCATTATTGGCCCAAAAACGCTCATAAAATCCACCAATAACTTTGCCCTCAACATCGACGGTATCCCAGTATCCACCTCCCCTCACATCCGGAATCTTGGCATCATTTTGACCAAACCCTCTCCTTTGACAAATACACTAAACAGATCACAAAGACAGCCTTCTTTCACCTGAAAAACATCGCCCGTCTCCGTCCATCCCTCTCCTCCATGGCTGCAGAAACCCTCATCCACGCCTTCATCACCTCCTGTCTGGACTACTGCAATAGCCTCCTCTATGGTTCACCCTCAACAATCACCAATAAACTCCAATACATTCAGAACTCCGCTGCCCGTCTACTCACCCATTCCCGGACCCGTGACCACATCACCCCCGTCCTTTACAAGCTTCACTGGCTCCCCATCTCCCAGAAAATCCAGTACAAAATCCTCCTCTTGACCTACAAAGCCCTCCATAACCTGGCTCCATCCTACCTGGCTGACCTCCTCTCCAGACACACTCCCAACCGCAACCTCCGCTCTGCTGGTACCAACCTCCTGACCCCCCCCCCCCCCCCATCCGGACCAAATTCAGATCCTGGGGGGACAGGGCCTTCTCCATCGCTGCTCCCACCCTCTGGAACTCACTACCTCACACCATCAGAGAATCCTCCTCACTCACCACATTCAAAACATCACTCAAGACCCACCTCTTCAACACTGCATTCAACATTTAACCCACAGCATTTAACCCCTGCCTATCCCTTCTCCTTCTCCCTCCTTTTTGCTTTGAATATTTCCCTATTGATTCTTGTTTTTTGCAATTGTTTTTATGTTTTGCTATGCATTATGTTTTGCACTCTGTCAAAGCGTCTTTGGGCTCCCTGAAAAGCGCTATATAAAATAAATGCATTATTATTATTATTATTATTATTATTATTATTATTATTATTATTATTCTAAATTCAGTGTTTGTGTGAGTTAATTTTCGCAGATTGAAGACGCTGGCGCGCGCGGACCATGAGGTAAATCTCCCTGCTTCTTCTTCCTCTTTCCTTCTTCCTCCCGTGCGTGTATAGCAAATCCACCATTGACCCGGACGCCTCATTAAGCTCGTTTCCATCCGCGATTTCCCCGGTCTTAACCGAGGGGGAGTCGCGCGACAATACTCCCACATAGATTTTCAGAACAATTTCATCTGCAAATGCAGTTGTCCTATTCACCCTTCAAATTCGTAGAATTTGTGCAGCATCTGAGCTGATTAACGCGAGTTAAACAAAACCACCTGGGGTTTATACAGTAGTTATAGACCTGGAGGGTCTGAATTAGGCAAAGCGCCCAGCATATGGCAATCCGATATGAAGAAAACGAAATGTGGCCATACACAGACTTTACTTTTTCCTTAAAGATTACTGCTGGATGTTCAATGCTCACAAGGTAGTGCAAGCAGAAAAGAGGCCAGACAGTCGCCTCCGAAGGACGGCGCGCAATACAATATAAAGTGCTCCCTGGTTTCCATCGGATTCGATTCCATTTCGAATTGAATCCAAAAGTTGCCAACACGAAATTAACTTGCATTGCAAAAAAAATAAGGTCCAAATTTTTTTTCTGAAGAAAGTTGTCAAAATAGTTTAAGACATGCCAACATTTGAATACACTTTCAAGGTATACAGGGTGGTTCAAAAGACCCGCTCCTATAGGGTCATGCTAGAAAATGCAGTACATGTATGATTTCTTCTATCTTTTCTGTTTTGTTTTAGGCTGTGGTGACAGAAGTCTGACAAGGCATTACCTTTTACAAATGGTGGAACCAGAACTTGCAACAGTGTACATACCACAAGAAAAAGTGGAATTTGTTCTCCTGCATGTTCGAGGACGCAAAATTTCGAATTGCAAGGACTAAGGAAGGAGCCTAAGTTTGCAAATTGTCAATCGTACATTTAATTGCTATGATATTATAATTTGTTAGTGAAAGTGGCAATAACACTGCCCTCAATAATAATACCCTCTGGCAATAATCTATCTATAATTCCAGTAATCTCTGTGTGTCTGTGTGTCTGTGTGTTTGTGTGTTTGTGTGTTTGTCTGTGACCGCTGTTTCTCGACAACCACGGGTCCGATATACTTGAAACTTGCCAGGTATATTGCTGGGGACCCGAGGATGTGCCTTTTCAAGGTTTCATATTAATCGGACAAGTAGTTACCGAGCTATGGCGATTTCTTTACCAAACTCCGCAAGCCGTTCGCTTTGGACCAAACCATTTCATGTAAATAGAGGGGGGGGATTGTCACCGTACTCGCAAGCCGTTCGCTTTGGACCAAACCATTTCATGTAAATAGAGGGGGGGGATTGTCACCGTACTCGCAAGCCGTTCGCTTTGGACCAAACCATTTCATGTAAATAGAGGGGGGGGATTGTCACCGTACTCGCAAGCCGTTCGCTTTGGCTTTGCGAATGGACCAAACCATTTCATGTAAATAGAGGGGGGGGATATAATTTTAGATATATATATAGTACGGGCATGCCCTAGTAATAATAATAATAATAAACACCCTCTTATGGTTAAACTGCCAAAATCAAGCCTCTCTGCTCACCTTCAATCTTTCATTCCTCTTTTCTCCCACCTCTGGAGCAAACTCCCTCACTCTCTTCAATCCCACTCCTCCCTCCAGGTCTTTAAAACAGCTGCTCACCACCATGTCTTATCTTCCCCCATCCAAAACCTTAATCTTTTCTACCCACTTAAATTCGCCCCAGATCCACTTTTTTGAAATACCAACTTCTTTCCTGGAAGTCCTTGCAATGTCCATGTGTTTTATACTCCCCCCCCCCCCCCCCCCGTCCCACGCCTCTTCCTCCCAAGCCCTCTCCCTCCCACAGATCTCTCGATGTCCCTGCTGTCAAATGTTGTGTTTGTGTGCTTCCCCCTCTCTCCCCATCTTTCCCCATCTTGTCTACCACTCCCCTTATTATATGTTTTATGTGTCTGTTTGATTACTCCCGCCAGGAAGTAATGCATTTGATGGTGTCTGTGCGTGTGTGTTCGTGTGTTTGTGAACGAGATATCTGGAAAAGTTCTGAACGGATTTGGATGAAAGTTGGTGGGATTATTGCCCTAGGGATAAGAAAGAATTGATTAGTTTTTGGTGATGCTCAGGATATTATTCCGGATCCAGGAACTTTTTGAAGGATTGTTTACCATTGGAAGACAGGGCTCATTTAAAAAAAAAAATTATCTTCTATATATTCTATATTTAACATTGTGATATGAAAATAGTTTTCATATTTGTTGTAGATGTAGTTTAAACTCGTGGTTATGCGTTAGAGCGGTGTATTTTTTTAGCAGCGTCGTCTTCAAGGTTCTTTTCTTTACTAATAAAGACATATTCTGTCATTTTAAAACCACCAAGGTGTGTATTAGGTTTCCCAGTTTCATAAAATGTATCGTTTGATACGCATAATGCTTTAAAACTGTTTTTTTTGTTTTGTTTTGTTTTTTTACCTCAGAAGAGATATCAACATTTACCTCAGTGAATGTCAATCGCGGTGTCAGTATTTGATGAACTTATAAAGACTTCGGTGAGTTATAAGTGTGACCAGCACGTGCACGGGATTCTTCCCACAAGAATGAGTGGTCGCATTAGCTTGTACGACTTAAAATGAGCGAGTTTTGTTTTCACGTTTGGGCCAGTTTTACATGTTGTATCCCTAAGGAATGAAACGAACGTTTTCCTGGCTTCCAATTTTATTTGAAGTCACACATGCCTCAAAATACACTCACTTACATAGAATTGAACGCTGAATCCGAAAATGTAAGTGAAATTGCCTTGTTTTTTTAACATTATCTTCTATATATTCTAAATATATATCTGTGCAGTGTCTGTCTTGTGTTGTCTTGTCTTGTGTTGTCACTGAACTACTCCCTCAAACTTTTGTGAAATCGTACTATTCCAACTTGACCCACGGCGGGAGTATGCGCTCTACTGAGTGGCGTTCTAGTTTTTTGTGTGATTAATGTTAGCTCTTTCACGAGCCTCGATCTTCTATAAATAAATAAAAAGAAAAAAAAATGTAATTAAACCTGTAAACGTTTTTATTATTATCAGTAGACAGTATTTTTACGTTGCCCTATGGGACAGGACATTTGGACCACCCGGTATATCATGAGTGGGCTGGCAGGGTATATGTGTTAAAGTGCCTCTGTGCTATCTAGCCTGGGTTCGAATCCCGACCCAGCCATAAATCGCCACCCTGGTGTTTCATTGTGTGCGTGCCATCCTTCAGAAGGATATTAAGTCCGAGTAGTCATCTGCCAGTACTGGTACTGGTCGTTGTCAGATGGTACAGATCCTCCGGTATCTTTCGCGAAGGGTAGGCGAGTTATCGCCGGCACCCTGAAATAATTACAACTTCTTGCGTTGACCAACTGCTGGGAAGGCAGTGGCAAACTACCTACAATAACCTTTGTGAAGAGCCTGCTTCCCCAGCACCGACGCTCATGAGAGTATATGCAGTAGTACATTGATGACGATGATGTAAGGAAATTTATTTTATTCTCCTTTATATATTTCAGCAATTTGGTATTCCGTTTAACTATTGAACGTTGAACTGAAAATTATAAGGTTCATCAGTGAAATTAAATTATTAGCTCACATTATATCGGCTTATTCTCAAACAGGTACAATTTCCTATCTATCCTGCTCAACTTCGATGTACTTTGAAGGTATTTCATGTTTTTTTTAAATAAGAAAACTCATAACATACCTTGTTAATGAAGCTATTGCGTAATAGCTTGCGAAACAACTGGGCCTGCAAGAAAGCAATCCGTGGGTGTTCAAAATGTTCTCGGAACGAGTTTGAAATAGTCCAAGAAAACAGCAACATTTTATTCTTCAGCTATTAAGTATAATATATATATATAATTGGCATGCAAATATTTCCTTATGTATCATATATACTTATTTATTAATGAATTTAATGGAAAAGCAAAAATTGACGCTTGTTGGACTTTAGCCTCCATAGTTCCGAGAACATCATTCGGCGTTCGTATTCCACTTTCTTTACGACCCTGCGCCCCCAGGTGTTCAACAAAAGCATTTGTTTCAATCGCGCATAAACTGTGTATTTTATCTGTTGTTTACACACACAAACACACACACACACTCGTACTGACACACATACACACACACTGACACACACACACACACACACACACACACACACACACACTGACACACACACTGACACACACAATAACACACTGACATACACACACTGACGCACACAATAACACATTGACACACACACACACACACTCGTACTGACACACATACACACACACTGACACACACACACACACACACACACACACACACACACACACACACACACACTGACACACACACTGACACACACAATAACACACTGACATACACACACTGACGCACACAATAACACATTGACACACACACACACACACACACACACACACACACACACTGACAAACACACACACATACAGTGACACACACACATACACACACACACACACACACACTGGCAGACACACACACACACACACACACACACTGACGCACACACACACACTGGCATACACAAGGACACACACACATGCACACACACACACACACAAACACACACCTAACACATCATGTGAGCTTGGAAAAGATCAAGAAGCAACATCTCGAGGAAATGCCCCCATTGATTTATTTATTGATGAAGAGAAAATTTGTAAACAACTTCAAAAAATGCCAAACTTCAAAAGGCCAGGCCCAGATGGAATTCCAAATTTCTGGCTAAAACAACTTGATGCTCTTTACAATCACTACGCCAGGACATTTAACGAACTGATCCAAGGGGAAAAGGCAGTGGATGAGTGGCTCGTAGAAGGAAACACCTTTCTCATCCCAAAATCAGAAGAAAGCCAACTCCCCCACAAATACAGGCCGATAACATGCCTACCAACCACACAAACTCCTTTTTCTTTTCTTTTCTTTTTTTGTATACTGAATCGAGGCTCGTGAAAGAGCTAACATTTACTTCACAAACAAATCAACCAGACAAACAAAATATATAAAAAGAGGGAGCGGAAAACAAGATGGGGAGAGAAGGGGAAGCACGCAAACACAACATTTGAGAGCAGGGAGATGTGTGGAAGGGACAGGGCTTGGGGGGAGGAGGCGTGGGAAGGGGAGGGAGAAGTATAAAACAAAAGGACACCAAGGACTTCCAGGACAGAAGTTGGTATTTCAAAAAAGTGGAATTGGGGTGAAATTAGCGGGGGTAGAAAAGATCAAGGTTTTGGATGGGGGAAGATAAGAAATGGTGGTGAACAGCTGTTTTAAAGACCTGGAGGGTGGAGTGGGATTGAAGAGTGTGAGGGAGTTTGTTCCAGAGGCGGGAGAAAAGAGGAATGAAGGAGTGAAGGTGAGCAGAGAGTCTTGATTTTGGCAGTTTGACCATAAGAGGGTTGCAGGCAGATCTTGTGCGACCTGTAGGAATATTTGCGGGACAGAGCCCAGAGAGAGCTGGGGGGGCAAGGCCAGAGAGGAGTCGGTAGAAGACGGAAAGACCACCAACCTGCCTGCGGTGAGTGAGTGAGAGGCCCTTGGAGTTAGCTTCATCGCGGGAGATTCCAATGATTCTGAATGCTTTGGTTTCAACAGCGTGAAGACGAGCTAGGTGTGAGGCAGGAGCACCAGCCCAGAGGGGAGAGCAGTATTCCATTGAGCTGCGGATGAAAGCCTTGTATGTGGTGAGGAGCTCAGGTGTGCCAAGGAAGGACTTCGCACGACGGAGGATAGGAATCATCACAGAAATGATGTATAGGGTGTTGAAAAATAAATGATACTTTTTCCCCCCAGGTTGTATTGACCACATGTTGCAAAATAAATGATACTTTTTCCCCCCAGATTGTATTGACCACATGTTGCAAAATAAATGATAATTTTCCCCCCAGATTGTATTGACCACATGTTGCAAAATAAATGATAATTTTCCCCCCAGATTGTATTGACCACATGTTGCAAAATAAATTATACTTTTTCCCCCCAGATTGTATTGACCACATGTTGCAAAATAAATGATACTTTTTCCCCCCAGATTGTATTGACCACATGTTGCAAAATAAATGATACTTTTTCCCCAGATTGTATTGACCACATGTTGCAAAATAAATGATAATTTTCCCCCCAGATTGTATTGACCACGTGTTGCAAAATAAATGATACTTTTTCCCCCCCAGATTGTATTGACCACATGTTGCAAAATAAATGATACTTTTTCCCCCCAGATTGTATTGACCACATGTTGCAAAATAAATGATACTTTTTCCCCCCAGATTGTATTGACCACATGTTGCAAAACAAATGATACTTTTTCCCCCCAGATTGTATTGACCACATGTTGCAAAATAAATGATACTTTTCTCCCCAGATTGTATTGACCACATGTTGCAAAACAAATGATACTTTTTCCCCCCAGATTGTATTGACCACATGTTGCAAAACAAATGATACTTTTTCCCCCCAGATTGTATTGACCACATGTTGCAAAATAAATGATACTTTTTCCCCCCAGATTGTATTGACCACATGTTGCAAAACAAATGATACTTTTTCCCCCCAGATTGTATTGACCACATGTTGCAAAACAAAAGATACTTTTCTCCCCAGATTGTATTGACCACATGTTGCAAAACAAATGATACTTTTTTCCCCCCAGATTGTATTGACCACATGTTGCAAAATAAATGATACTTTTTCCCCCCAGATTGTATTGACCACATGTTGCAAAACAAATGATACTTTTTCCCCCCAGATTGTATTGACCACATGTTGCAAAATAAATGATACTTTTCTCCCCAGATTGTATTGACCACATGTTGCAAAACAAAAGATACTTTTCTCCCCAGATTGTATTGACCACATGTTGCAAAACAAATGATACTTTTTTCCCCCCAGATTGTATTGACCACATGTCCGCGATTTCTGAATTTCAATTTCGCGTGCATCATCATGACGTGTCGCGCACATTGCCTGCGTGTTGTCTCCATCATATTTGCAACTAATGTTCGTGTCTTTGCTGAAATATTTTAAAAGTCGACTTCAAATGGTTTCTGAAGCTAATGGTGGACGTATTGACGCGCATTAAACGTGAGTTTTTAATTTTTGAATGAAATAAAGCCTTTGGTTGGATTTTCATCCGATTGAAACTTAATTTCATCTTTGGGGAAAAAGTATCATTTATTTTGCAACACCCCTTACCATCATCTAACACAGCATGGATGTTTAGAGGCAGAACAAAAGGGATGTAAGAGAGGGTGTTATGGAACAATTGACCACCTACCACTGAACAAGACCATACTTGAAAGTTTCAAAATGTGAAGAAGAAAATTGTCCACCGCCTGGATAGACCATAAGAAAGCTTTTGACAGTGTCCCACATTCATGGATGATAAAATGCATGCAAATATACAAGATCAATCCCCAAATAATCAAACTGATTGAGAAAGCAATGGAGCTCTGGATTACCACATTGATATTACAGCACTCAGAAAGAAATATTGGAACACCAGATGTGAAGTTATGGTGTGGAATCTTCCAGGAAGACAGTCTTCCCCCCTTCTGTTTTGTCTGGCTCTGGACCCACTAAGTAACCTCATCAATGAACATTGAACAAGGACACGGATACACCCTAACAACCAATAGACGAACATCCAAGGAAATAGGAAAGGTGACACATCTACTATACATGGATGATTTAAAGCTCTTCGCACCAAATGACAAAAAATTGACAGAACAACTAAAACTAGTAAAACGGTTTTTCGAGGACATTCAAATGGAATTTGACAAGTGAGACGAAACAATCTGGATTTGAATTTGATTTGAAATCTGCATCGAAATCGAAACAAATCTGAATTTCGAAAAGACGAAACAATCGAGAATGATCAAACAAAAACAGACAACAACTAGATGGTATTCATAGAATACTGTCGCGTGATTCCCCTCGGTTAATACCGGAAAATCACGGATAGCAATCGAGCGCTAATGAGGCAACGATCAATGGCGGATTTCTATGCAATCGCGGGAGGAACAAAGAAAAGAAGAAGAGGCGGGAATTTACCTGACCATCAGCGCGCAGTCTTCAACCCTGCAAATAATTAAACTCACACGAACACAGGGTTTAAAATACAAGGGAAAATAATAAAAGGGTTTTTTCGCAATAACTATCGTGACAGGAAAAGAACACGCCGTGGTAAATAAATGTTCTACTTTGGGACGTCCCCACACCAGATTTAAACAACAGGACAAATGGGAAGGTTAAGAAAATAAATCGTTGTGTTTGTGTGATGCGTCTTATCTGTCTGGATGTGATGCTTGGAATCGTCAGGTCTGTTCAGGCTCGTCGTTCAGGCCCCAAGCATGCAGTCTGGGCATGGCTCCGATCCCCGGGAACTGCTTGGCCGTTGGCGCGACCAGGCCTCAATGTCCTCGTTCGCGCTCCACTATGCCCTCCGTACGCTGCTGCGACAGGCCCCGTGTCCCCGCACGATCGTTCGCGAGGTCCGCGCGTGAACGCAGGGAAGGAGGATCGTCAGCGGAAGTTCAGGGCAGGCAGGAGGTCCAAGAACGAGAGATCCTAGAACGAGAGAGAGTCAAGGGACATTCGATTGTAATCGCTTCCAACTGAGCAGAGCGAGGCAAGGGCAGAAGAGAGAAAATGATGGCCAGCTCGTCGTTTTACCAGCCGTGGTCCGACGTCACCGATCCTCTTCCGCCAACCAGTGCATCGCTTACTGCACGTCTTTCGCGCCCTCCTCCCTGAATGGCCGAGCGCTTCGCGTCTTTGGTGTCACGTCATCGGTGGTGGCCAATCAGGGTTGCATGTCCGTCATCTTCCTTCCTCTCCAATCGGTGCTCTGGTTCTTGCTCGCACCTCCCCCCGGCCAGTCACGAGCCTTCCTGGGCGTGGTTCCTGGCCTGCCTGTGCGATGTCTGTCTTCATGCCGGCATTGTGCGCGGCTGCTTCCTGTTTGTTCTCCGGTCAGTCATTATGAGGGGGGAGTATTTATTAATGTGTGTGCTAATGGGGCTAATTAATGTATGTGATGTGTTGCCAGAAGGGACACTGGAATGATCACAGGTTTCACACACGGGGGAATTAGCATAATCCCAATCGACCTATCACACGATCATCCTTGTATGATCACGGATATACACTTAATCCGACAAACCGTCGAAACAAACTTATTACAGGTGAGGATTCCCTATCACGACAGCCGGAGCACAATACCTACGCAGATATACCTGGATCTATATATCCCCCTACCCAAAATGGGGTTCATGGTGCCGAGAACCATGTCAATGTGGGGTTCATGGTGCCGAGAACCACGTCAATGTGGGGTTCATGGTACCGAGAACCACGTCAATGTGGGGTTCATGGTGCCGGGAACCACGGCAATGTGGGGTTCATGGTGCCAAGAACCACGTGAATGTGGGGTTCATGGTGCAGAGAACCAGTCAATGTGGGGTTCATGGTGTTGTGAACCACGTCAATGTGGATTTCATGGTGCCGAGAACCAGTCAATGTGGGGTTCATGGTGCCGAGAACCAGTCAATGTGGGGTTCATGGTGCCGAGAACCAGTCAATGTGGGGTTCATGGTGCCGAGAACCGGTCAATGTGGGGTTCATGGTGCCGAGAACCAGACAATGTGGGGTTCATGGTGCCGAGAACCAGTCAATGTGGGGTTCATGGTGCCGAGAACCAGTCAATGTGGGGTTCATGGTGCTGAGAACCACATCAATGTGGGGTTCATGGTGCCAAGAACCAGTCAATGTGGGCTTCATGGTGCCGAGAACCACATCAATGTGGGGTTCATGGTGCCAAGAACCAGTCAATGTGGGGTTCATGGTTCCAAGAACCACATCAAAGTGGGGTTCATTGTGCTGAGAACCACATCAATGTGGGGTTCATGGTGCCGAGAACCAGTCAATGTGGGATTCATGGTGCCGAGGACCACATCAATGTGGGGTTCATGGTGCCGAGAACCAGTCAATGTGGGGTTCATGGTGCCGAGAACCAGTCAATGTGGAGTTCATGGTGCTGAGAACCACATCAATGTGGGGTTCATGTTGCCGAGAACCAGTCAATGTGGGGTTCATATTTCCGAGAACCACATCAATGTGGGGATCATGTTGCCGAGAACCAGTCAATGTGGGGTTCATATTTCCGAGAACCACATCAATGTGGGGTTCATGGTGCCGAGAACCAGTCAATGTGGGGTTCATGGTGCCGAGGACCACATCAATGTGGGGTTCATGGTGCCGAGGACCACATCAATGTGGGGTTCATGGTGCCGGGAACCAGTCAATGTGGGGTTCATGGTGCCGAGAACCAGTCAATGTGGGGTTCATGGTGACGAGAACAACGTCAATGTGGGGTTCATGGTGCTGAGAACCACGTCAATGTGGGGTTCATGGTGCTGAGGACCAGTCAATGTGACGTTCATGGTGCCGAGAACCACATCAATGTGGGGTTCATGGTGCCGAGAACCAGTCAATGTGGGGTTCATGGTGCCGAGAACCAGTCAATGTGGGGTTCATGGTGCCGAGAACCAGTCAATGTGGGGTTCATGGTGCCGAGAACCGGTCAATGTGGGGTTCATGGTGCCGAGAACCAGTCAATGTGGGGTTCATGGTGCCGAGAACCAGTCAATGTGGGGTTCATGGTGCCGAGAACCAGTCAATGTGGGGTTCATGATGCCGAGAACCACGTCAATGTGGGGATCATGGTGCCGAGAACCAGTCAATGTGGGGTTCATGGTGCCGAGAACCAGTCAATGTGGGGTTCATGGTGCTGAGAACCATATCAATGTGGGGTTCATGGTGCCAAGAACCAGTCAATGTGGGGTTCATTGTTTCCGAGAACCACATCAATGTGGGGTTCATGGTGCTGAGAACCACATCAATGTGGGGTTCATGGTGCCAAGAACCAGTCAATGTGGGCTTCATGGTGCCGAGAACCACATCAATGTGGGGTTCATGGTGCCAAGAACCAGTCAATGTGGGGTTCATGGTTCCGAGAACCACATCAATGTGGGGTTCATTGTGCTGAGAATCACATCGATGTGGGGTTCATGGTGCCGAGAACCAGTCAATGTGGGATTCATGGTGCCGAGGACCACATCAATGTGGGGATCATGGTGCCGAGAACCAGTCAATGTGGGGTTCATGGTGCCGAGAACCAGTCAATGTGGGGTTCATGGTGCTGAGAACCACATCAATGTGGGGTTCATGTTGCCGAGAACCAGTCAATGTGGGGTTCATATTTCCGAGAACCACATCAATGTGGGGATCATGGTGCTGAGAACCACATCAATTGGGGGTTCATTGTGCTGAGAACCACATCAATGTGGGGTTCATGGTGCCGAGAACCAGTCAATGTGGGGTTCATGGTGCCGAGGACCACATCAATGTGGGGTTCATGGTGCCGAGGACCACATCAATGTGGGGTTCATGGTGCCGGGAACCAGTCAATGTGGGGTTCATGGTGCCGAGAACAAGTCAATGTGGGGTTCATGGTGACGAGAACAACGTCAATGTGGGGTTCATGGTGCTGAGAACCACGTCAATGTGGGGTTCATGGTGCTGAGGACCAGTCAATGTGACGTTCATGGTGCCGAGAACCAATAAATGTGGGGCTCATGGTGCTGAGAACCACATCAATGTGGGGTTCATGGTGCCGAGAACCAGTCAATGTGGCGTTCATGGTGCCGAGAACCACATCAATGTGGGGTTCATGGTGCTGAGAACCACATCAATGTGGGGTTCATGGTGCTGAGAACCAGTGAATGTGGGGTTCATGGTGCCAAGAACCACATCAATGTGGGGTTCATGGTGCCGAGAACCAGTCAATGTGGGGTTCATGGTGCTGAGAACAACGTCAATGTGGGGTTCATGGTGCAGAGAACCACATCAATGTGGGGTTCATGGTGACGAGCACAACGTCAATGTGGGGTTCATGGTGACGAGAACTTTGTCAATGTGGGGTACATGGTGCCGAGAACCAGTCAATGTGAGGTTCATGGTTCCGAGAACCACATCAATGTGGGGTTCATTGTGCTGAGAACCACATCAATGTGGGGTTCATGGTGCCGAGAACCAGTCAATGTGGGATTCATGGTGCCGAGGACCACATCAATGTGGGGTTCATGGTGCCGAGAACCAGTCAATGTGGGGTTCATGGTCCCGAGAACCAGTCAATGTGGGGTTCATGGTGCTGAGAACCACATCAATGTGGGGTTCATGTTGCCGAGAACCAGTCAATGTGGGGTTCATATTTCCGAGAACCACATCAATGTGGGGATCATGGTGCTGAGAACCACATCAATGTGGGGTTCATTGTGCTGAGAACCACATCAATGTGGGGTTCATGGTGCCGAGAACCAGTCAATGTGGGGTTCATGGTGCTGAGGACCACAGCAATGTGGGGTTCATGGTGCCGAGGACCACATCAATGTGGGGTGCATGGTGCCGGGAACCAGTCAATGTGGGGTTCATGGTGCTGAGAACCAGTCAATGTGGGGTTCATGGTGACGAGAACAACGTCAATGTGGGGTTCATGGTGCTGAGAACCACGTCAATGTGGGGTTCATGGTGCTGAGGACCAGTCAATGTGACGTTCATGGTGCCGAGAACCACATCAATGTGGGGTTCATGGTGCCGAGAACCAGTCAATGTGGGGTTCATGGTGCCGAGAACCAGTCAATGTGGGGTTCATGGTGCCGAGAACCAGTCAATGTGGGGTTCATGGTGCCGAGAACCGGTCAATGTGGGGTTCATGGTGCCGAGAACCCGTCAATGTGGGGTTCATGGTGCCGAGAACCAGTCAATGTGGGGTTCATGGTGCCGAGAACCAGTCAATGTGGGGTTCATGATGCCGAGAACCACGTCAATGTGGGGATCATGGTGCCGAGAACCAGTCAATGTGGGGTTCATGGTGCCGAGAACCAGTCAATGTGGGGTTCATGGTGCTGAGAACCATATCAATGTGGGGTTCATGGTGCCAAGAACCAGTCAATGTGGGGTTCATTGTTTCCGAGAACCACATCAATGTGGGGTTCATGGTGCTGAGAACCACATCAATGTGGGGTTCATGGTGCCAAGAACCAGTCAATGTGGGCTTCATGGTGCCGAGAACCACATCAATGTGGGGTTCATGGTGCCAAGAACCAGTCAATGTGGGGTTCATGGTTCCGAGAACCACATCAATGTGGGGTTCATTGTGCTGAGAACCACATCAATGTGGGGTTCATGGTGCCGAGGACCACATCAATGTGGGGTTCATGGTGCCGGGAACCAGTCAATGTGGGGTTCATGGTGCCGAGAACCAGTCAATGTGGGGTTCATGGTGACGAGAACAACGTCAATGTGGGGTTCATGGTGCTGAGAACCACGTCAATGTGGGGTTCATTGTGCTGAGGACCAGTCAATGTGACGTTCATGGTGCCGAGAACCAGTAAATGTGGGGCTCATGGTGCTGAGAACCACATCAATGTGGGGTTCATGGTGCCGAGAACCAGTCAATGTGGCGTTCATGGTGCCGAGAACCACATCAATGTGGGGTTCATGGTGCTGAGAACCACGTCAATGTGGGGTTCATGGTGCTGAGAACCAGCGAATGTGGGGTTCATGGTGCCAAGAACCACATCAATGTGGGGTTCATGGTGCCAAGAACACGATAATGTGGGGTTCATGGTGCCGAGAACCACGTCAATGTGGGGTTCATGGTGCTGGGAACCAGTCAATGTGGGGTTCATGGTGCTGAGAACCAGTCAATGTGGGGTTCATGGTGCTGAGAAGAAACTCAATGTGGGGTCATGGTGCCGAGAACACATCAATGTGGGGTTCGTGGTGCCGAGAACCACATCAATGTGGGGTGCATGGTGCGGAGAACCAGTCAAGGTGGGGTTCAGGGTGCTGAGAACCACGTCAATGTGGGGTTTACGGTGCCGAGAACCAGTCAATGTGGGGTTCATGGTGCCGAGAACCAGTCAATGTGGGGTTCATGGTACCAAAAACCACGTCAATGTGGGGTTCATGGTACCGAGAACCAGTCAATGTGGGGTTCATGGTGCCGAGAACCAGTCAATGTGGGGTTCATGGTGCCAAGAACCAGTCAATGTAGGGTTCATTGTTTCCGAGAACCACATCAATGTGGGGTTCATGGTGCTGAGAACCACATCAATGTGGGGTTCATGGTGCTGCGAACCAGTCAATGTGGGCTTCATAGTGCCGAGAACCACATCAATGTGGGGGTCATGGTGCTGAGAACCACGTCAATGTGGGGTTCATGGTGCCGAGAACCATATCAATGTGGGGTTCATGGTGCCAAGAACCAGTCAATGTGGGGTTCGTGGTGCTGAGAACCACGTCAATGTGGGGTTCATGGTGCAGAGCACCACATCAATGTGGGGTTCATGGTGCCGAGAACCAGACAATGTGGGGTTCATTGTGCTGAGAACCACGTCAATGTTGGGTTCATGGTGCCGAGAACCACATCAGTGTGGGGTTCATGGTGACGAGAACAACGTCAATGTGGGGTTCATGGTGCTGAGAACCAGTCAATGTGGGGTCATGGTGCCAAGAGAACCAGTCAATGTGGGGTTCATGGTGCCGAGAGAACCACTCAATTTGGGGTTCATGGTGCCGAGACCCAGTCCATGTGGGGTTCATGGTGCCGAGAACCACGTCAATGTGGGGTTCATGGTGCCGAGAACCACGTCAATGTGGGGTTCATGGTGCTGAGAACCACGTCAATGTGGGGTTCATGGTGCAGAGAACCACGTCAATGTGGGGTTCATGGTGCCGAGGACCAGTCAATGTGGGGTCATGGTGCCGAGAACACGATAATGTGGGGTTCATGGTGCCGAGAACCAGTCAATGTGGGGTTCATGGTGCTTAGAACCACATCAATGTGGGGTTCATGGTGCCGAGATCCAGTCAATGTGGGGTTCATGGTGCTGAGAACCACGTCAATGTGGGGTTTATGGTGCCGAGAACCAGTCAATGTGGGGTTCATGGTGCCGAGAACCAGTCAATGTGGGGTTCATGGTGCGAAAAACCACGTCAATGTGGGGTTCATGGTGCCGAGAACCAGTCAATGTGGGGTTCATGGTGCTGAGAACCACGTCAATGTGGGGTTTATGGTGCCGAGAACCAGTCAATGTGGGGTTCATGGTGCCAAGAACCAGTCAATGTGGGGTTCATCGTTTCTGAGAACCACATCAATGTGGGGTTCATGGTGCTGAGAACCACATCAATGTGGGGTTCATGGTGCCGAGAACCAGTCAATGTGGGCTTCATGGTGCCGAGAACCACATCAATGTGGGGTTCATGGTGCCAAGAACCAGTCAATGTGGGGTTCATTGTGCTGAGAACCACATCAATGTGGGGTTCATGGTGCCGAGAACCAGTCAATGTGGGATTCATGGTGCCGAGAACCAGTCAATGTGGGGTTCATCGTGCCGAGAACCAGTCAATGTGGGGTTCATGGTGCCGAGGACCACATCAATGTGGGGTTCATGGTGCCGAGAACCAGTCAATGTGGGGTTCATGGTGCCGAGAACCAGTCAATGTGGGGTTCATGGTGCTGAGAACCACATCAATGTGGGGTTCATCTTGCCGAGAACCAGTCAATGTGGGGTTCATATTTCCGAGAACGACATCAATGTGGGGATCATGGTGCTGAGAACCACATCAATGTGGGGTTCATTGTGCTGAGAACCACATCAATGTGGGGTTCATGGTGCCGAGAACCGGTCCATGTGGGGCTCATGGTGCCGAGGACCACATCAATGTGGGGATCATGGTGCCGAGAACCAGTCAATGTGGGGTTCATGGTGCCGAGAACCAGTCAATGTGGGGTTCATGGTGCTGAGAACCACATCAATGTGGGGTTCATGTTGCCGAGAACCAGTCAATGTGGGGTTCATATTTCCGAGAACCACATCAATGTGGGGATCATGGTGCTGAGAACCACATCAATTGGGGGTTCATTGTGCTGAGAACCACATCAATGTGGGGTTCATGGTGCCGAGAACCAGTCAATGTGGGGTTCATGGTGCCGAGGACCACATCAATGTGGGGTTCATGGTGCCGAGGACCACATCAATGTGGGGTTCATGGTGCTGGGAACCAGTCAATGTGGGGTTCATGGTGCCGAGAACAAGTCAATGTGGGGTTCATGGTGCTGAGAACCACATCAATGTGGGGTTCATGTTGCCGAGAACCAGTCAATGTGGGGTTCATATTTCCGAGAACCACATCAATGTGGGGATCATGGTGCTGAGAACCACATCAATGTGGGGTTCATTGTGCTGAGAACCACATCAATGTGGGGTTCATGGTGCCGAGAACCAGTCAATGTGGGGTTCATGGTGCTGAGGACCACAGCAATGTGGGGTTCATGGTGCCGAGGACCACATCAATGTGGGGTGCATGGTGCCGGGAACCAGTCAATGTGGGGTTCATGGTGCTGAGAACCAGTCAATGTGGGGTTCATGGTGACGAGAACAACGTCAATGTGGGGTTCATGGTGCTGAGAACCACGTCAATGTGGGGTTCATGGTGCTGAGGACCAGTCAATGTGACGTTCATGGTGCCGAGAACCACATCAATGTGGGGTTCATGGTGCCGAGAACCAGTCAATGTTGGGTTCATGGTGCCGAGAACCAGTCAATGTGGGGTTCATGGTGCCGAGAACCAGTCAATGTGGGGTTCATGGTGCCGAGAACCGGTCAATGTGGGGTTCATGGTGCCGAGAACCCGTCAATGTGGGGTTCATGGTGCCGAGAACCAGTCAATGTGGGGTTCATGGTGCCGAGAACCAGTCAATGTGGGGTTCATGATGCCGAGAACCACGTCAATGTGGGGATCATGGTGACGAGAACCAGTCAATGTGGGGTTCATGGTGCCGAGAACCAGTCAATGTGGGGTTCATGGTGCTGAGAACCATATCAATGTGGGGTTCATGGTGCCAAGAACCAGTCAATGTGGGGTTCATTGTTTCCGAGAACCACATCAATGTGGGGTTCATGGTGCTGAGAACCACATCAATGTGGGGTTCATGGTGCCAAGAACCAGTCAATGTGGGCTTCATGGTGCCGAGAACCACATCAATGTGGGGTTCATGGTGCCAAGAACCAGTCAATGTGGGGTTCATGGTTCCGAGAACCACATCAATGTGGGGTTCATTGTGCTGAGAACCACATCAATGTGGGGTTCATGGTGCCGAGGACCACATCAATGTGGGGTTCATGGTGCCGGGAACCAGTCAATGTGGGGTTCATGGTGCCGAGAACCAGTCAATGTGGGGTTCATGGTGACGAGAACAACGTCAATGTGGGGTTCATGGTGCTGAGAACCACGTCAATGTGGGGTTCATTGTGCTGAGGACCAGTCAATGTGACGTTCATGGTGCCGAGAACCAGTAAATGTGGGGCTCATGGTGCTGAGAACCACATCAATGTGGGGTTCATGGTGCCGAGAACCAGTCAATGTGGCGTTCATGGTGCCGAGAACCACATCAATGTGGGGTTCATGGTGCTGAGAACCACGTCAATGTGGGGTTCATGGTGCTGAGAACCAGCGAATGTGGGGTTCATGGTGCCAAGAACCACATCAATGTGGGGTTCATGGTGCCAAGAACACGATAATGTGGGGTTCATGGTGCCGAGAACCACGTCAATGTGGGGTTCATGGTGCTGGGAACCAGTCAATGTGGGGTTCATGGTGCTGAGAACCAGTCAATGTGGGGTTCATGGTGCTGAGAAGAAACTCAATGTGGGGTCATGGTGCCGAGAACACATCAATGTGGGGTTCGTGGTGCCGAGAACCACATCAATGTGGGGTGCATGGTGCGGAGAACCAGTCAATGTGGGGTTCAGGGTGCTGAGAACCACGTCAATGTGGGGTTTACGGTGCCGAGAACCAGTCAATGTGGGGTTCATGGTGCCGAGAACCAGTCAATGTGGGGTTCATGGTACCAAAAACCACGTCAATGTGGGGTTCATGGTACCGAGAACCAGTCAATGTGGGGTTCATGGTGCCGAGAACCAGTCAATGTGGGGTTCATGGTGCCAAGAACCAGTCAATGTAGGGTTCATTGTTTCCGAGAACCACATCAATGTGGGGTTCATGGTGCTGAGAACCACATCAATGTGGGGTTCATGGTGCTGCGAACCAGTCAATGTGGGCTTCATGGTGCCGAGAACCACATCAATGTGGGGGTCATGGTGCTGAGAACCACGTCAATGTGGGGTTCATGGTGCCGAGAACCATATCAATGTGGGGTTCATGGTGCCAAGAACCAGTCAATGTGGGGTTCATGGTGCTGAGAACCACGTCAATGTGGGGTTCATGGTGCCGAGCACCACATCAATGTGGGGTTCATGGTGCCGAGAACCAGACAATGTGGGGTTCATTGTGCTGAGAACCACGTCAATGTTGGGTTCATGGTGCCGAGAACCACATCAGTGTGGGGTTCATGGTGACGAGAACAACGTCAATGTGGGGTTCATGGTGCTGAGAACCAGTCAATGTGGGGTCATGGTGCCAAGAGAACCAGTCAATGTGGGGTTCATGGTGCCGAGAGAACCACTCAATTTGGGGTTCATGGTGCCGAGACCCAGTCCATGTGGGGTTCATGGTGCCGAGAACCACGTCAATGTGGGGTTCATGGTGCCGAGAACCACGTCAATGTGGGGTTCATGGTGCCGAGAACCACGTCAATGTGGGGTTCATGGTGCAGAGAACCACGTCAATGTGGGGTTCATGGTGCCGAGGACCAGTCAATGTGGGGTCATGGTGCCGAGAACACGATAATGTGGGGTTCATGGTGCCGAGAACCAGTCAATGTGGGGTTCATGGTGCTTAGAACCACATCAATGTGGGGTTCATGGTGCCGAGATCCAGTCAATGTGGGGTTCATGGTGCTGAGAACCACGTCAATGTGGGGTTCATGGTGCCGAGAACCAGTCAATGTGGGGTTCATGGTGCTGAGAACCACGTCAATGTGGGGTTTATGGTGCCGAGAACCAGTCAATGTGGGGTTCATGGTGCCAAGAACCAGTCAATGTGGGGTTCATCGTTTCTGAGAACCACATCAATGTGGGGTTCATGGTGCTGAGAACCACATCAATGTGGGGTTCATGGTGCCGAGAACCAGTCAATGTGGGCTTCATGGTGCCGAGAACCACATCAATGTGGGGTTCATGGTGCCAAGAACCAGTCAATGTGGGGTTCATGGTGCCGAGAACCACATCAATGTGGGGTTCATTGTGCTGAGAACCACATCAATGTGGGGTTCATGGTGCCGAGAACCAGTCAATGTGGGATTCATGGTGCCGAGAACCAGTCAATGTGGGGTTCATCGTGCCGAGAACCAGTCAATGTGGGGTTCATGGTGCCGAGGACCACATCAATGTGGGGTTCATGGTGCCGAGAACCAGTCAATGTGGGGTTCATGGTGCCGAGAACCAGTCAATGTGGGGTTCATGGTGCTGAGAACCACATCAATGTGGGGTTCATCTTGCCGAGAACCAGTCAATGTGGGGTTCATATTTCCGAGAACGACATCAATGTGGGGATCATGGTGCTGAGAACCACATCAATGTGGGGTTCATTGTGCTGAGAACCACATCAATGTGGGGTTCATGGTGCCGAGAACCGGTCCATGTGGGGCTCATGGTGCCGAGGACCACATCAATGTGGGGTTCATGGTGCCGGGAACCAGTCAATGTGGGGTTCATGGTGCCGAGAACCAGTCAATGTGGGGTTCATGGTGCTGAGAAGCACATCAATGTGGGGTTCATGGTGCCGATAACCACATCAATGTGGGTTTCATGGTGATGAGAACAACGTCAATGTGGGGTTCATGGTGCTGAGAACCAGTCAATGTGGGGTTCATGGTGCTGAGAACCAGTCAATGTGGGGTTCATGGTGCTGAGAACCACGCCAATGTGGGGTTTATGGTGCTGAGGACCAGTCAATGTGGCGTTCATGGTGCTGAGAACCACATCAATGTGGGGTTCATGGTGCCGAGAACCAGTCAATGTGGCGTTCATTGTGCCGAGAACCACATCAATGTGGGGTTCATGGTGCTGAGAACCACGTCAATGTGGGGTTCATGGTGCCGAGAACCAGTCAATGTGGCGTGCATGGTGCCGAGAACCACATCAATTTGGGGTTCATGGTGCTGAGAACCACGTCAATGTGGGGTTCATGGTGCCGAGAACCACATCAATGTGGGGTCCATGGTGTCGAGAACCAGTCAATGTGGGGTTCATGGTGCTGAGAACCACGTCAATGTGGGGTTCATGGTGCCGAGAACCAGATCAATGTGGGGTTCATGGTGCTGAGAACCACGTCAATGTGGGGTTCATGGTGCCGAGAACCACATCAATGTGGGGTTCATGGTGCCGAGAACCAGTCAATGTGGGGTTCATGGTGCTGAGAACCACGTCAATGTTGGGTTCATGGTGCCGAGAACCACATCAGTGTGGGGTTCATGGTGACGAGAACCTCGTCAATGTGGGGTTCATGGTGCTGAGAACCAGTCAATGTGGGGTTCCTGGTGCTAAGAACAACATCAACGTGGGGTTCATGGTGCTGAGACCACGTCAATGTGTGGTTCATGGTGACGAGATTCTGAGAACCTCCATGAGGTTTCATTTTTCTTTTGGGGTTCATGGTGCTGAGAACCACGTCAATGTGGGGTTCATGGTGCTGAGAACCAGTCAATGTGGGGTTCATGGTGCCGAGAACCACATAAATGTGGGGTTCATGGTGCCGAGAACCAGTCAATGTGGGGTTCATGGTGCTGAGAACCACGTCAATGTGGGGTTCATGGTGCCGAGAACCACATCAATGTGGGGTTCATGGTGACGAGCACAACGTCAATGTGGGGTTCATGGTGACGAGATCTTTGTCAATGTGAGGTTCATGGTGCTGAGAACCAGTCAATGTGGGGATCATGGTGCTGAGAACCACGTCAATGTGGGGTTCATGGTGCCATGAACCACGTCAATGTGAGGTTCATGGTGCTGAGAACCAGTCAATGTGGGGTTCATGGTGCTGAGAGAACCAGTCAATGTGGGGTTCATGGTGCCAAAAGAACCAGTCAATGTGGGGTTCATGGTGCCGAGAGAACCAGTCAATGTGGGGGTCATTGTGCCGAGAACCACATCAATGTGGGGTTCATGGTGCCGAGAACCACGTCAATGTGGGGTTCATGGTGCCGAGAACCACGTCAGTGTGGGGTTCATGGTGCAGAGAACCACGTCAATGTGGGGTTCATGGTGCCGAGGACCAGTCAATGTGGGGTTCATGGTGCCGAGAACACGATAATGTGGGGTTCATGGTGCCGAGAACCACGTCAATGTGGGGTTCATGGTGCTGAGAACCACGTCAATGTGGGGTGCATGGTGCCGAGAACCAGTCAATGTGGGGTTCATGGTGCTGAGAACCACGTCAATGTGGGGTTTATGGTGCCGAGAACCAGTCAATGTGGGGTTCATGGTGCCGAGAACCAGTCAATGTGGGGTTCATGGTGCCAAAAACCACGTCAATGTGGGGTTCATTGTGCCGAGAACCAGTCAATGTGGGGTTCATGGTGCCGAGAACCAGTCAATGTGAGGTTCATGGTGCCAAGAACCAGTCAATGTGGGGTTCATTGTTTCCGAGAACCACATCAATGTGGGGTTCATGGTGCTGAGAACCACATCAACGTGGGGTTCATGGTGCTGAGAACCACGTCAATGTGGGGTTCATGGTGCCGAGAACCAGTCAATGTGGGGTTCATGGTACTGAGAACCACATCAATGTGGGGTTCATGGTGCCGAGAACCAGTCAATGTGGGGTTCATGGTGCCGAGGACCACATCAATGTGGGGTTCATGGTGCCGAGAACCAGTCAATGTGGGGTTCATGGTGCTGAGAACCACATCAATGTGGGGTTCATGTTGCCGAGAACCAGTCAATGTGGGTTCATATTTCCGAGAACCACATCAATGTGGGGATCATGGTGCTGAGAACCACGTCAATGTGGGGTTCATTGTGCCGAGAACCAGTCAATGTGGGGTTCATGGTGCCGAGAACCACATCAATGTGGGGTTCGTGGTGCCGAGAACCAGTCAATGTGGGGTTCACGGTGCTGAGAACCACGTCAATGTGGGGGTTCATGGTGCCGAGAACCACATCAATGTGGGGTTCATGGTGAGGAGATCAAGGTCAATGTGGGGTTCATGGTGCTGAGAACCAGTCAATTTGGGGTTCATGGTGCTGAGAACCAGTCAATGTGGGGTTCATGGTGCCGAGAACCACGTCAATGTGGGGTTCATGGTGCAGAGAACCAGTGAATGTGTGGTTCATGGTGACGAGAACAAGGTCAATGTGGGGTTCATGGTGCTGAGAACCAGTCAATGTGGGGTTCATGGTGCTGAGAACCAGTCAATGTGGCGTTCATGGTGCCGAGATTCTGAGCACCTCCATGAGGTTTCATTTTTCTGTTTTTATTTTCATGATTTTTTTTGGGGGGGGGGCAAGAGGAGGGGAGGGGGGAGGGGTAAGTCCCATGGGAAGGATGAGGGAAATCCTGTCTATACTCCCAGGTCTCTGCTACTACACGAGCCTGGGAGGGGGCGGACCGCTCACAACCTCACATGGAAAACAAACATGACAACAAGAGACAACGAGGTCGTGACCGTTCACCGCCCGAATCAAGTGATTGAAATGCGCGCTTTATATACCGGAGAGGCGGACGTCGTAGAGGACATGCCATTCTGATCAATCCCATCGTTTGTGCTTTCTCTCCCTCTCTGTACCGTCTCCATCCCTCCGTTCAGCGTCACATCGAGCTCACTCAAGTTTCTCTCGTTGCGGATTTATTTGAGTAATTCTCCAAAAGGAAATATTCGAATAACTTTCCTTTAATCATCTTCAAACAGCCTCAAAAGTTGTTAAAATCACAACTTAAAACAGCCATTTAACACTTCGAAGGTATTCTGACCTCGTTCCTTGCTCTCGATCAACCCACCTCTGTTTACATATTAAAGCGCGGCGTTACGCGCGCTGCTTGTGAGCAAGGAGGAAGCGGACAAGCGGTAACATATGAACGTCTTTATTGTAAGACTACACTGTAACACTGAACTCCTCCGGGCTGGTCGCCCGGTGTATATCATGAGGCCACGCCTACCCCTCGGGCGTGGCCACCGCCCACTTGGTGCGTGGAATGATGTCACCACGCCAGTGGGCTTTTGTGTCCGCCACACGCGCCCCCCCAGAATTCCCGCGCACCTGGAGGGCCAGTTTGTGGGGCAGTCGAATGACCCGGCCGAAGCGCCCCCTGGCGATCGGCGGCGTCCGGGGTGCAGGGATACCAGGTGGGATGCCCCTGGCTGCCCCTGGGATGGGTGCAGGACCGGGGGGCGCCGTGGCGGCGGGGCTGGGCGGTGCCGGGGGTCCGCCCGCAGGAGGGCGGCCCCGACGTGGAGGTCGGGCCACTGGCGGTGGATGGTCCACATCGAGGTGGGCCGGCTTGAGGCGGTCTACCGAAACGCGGTCAGGAGTACCGCCGATGTCCAGGGTGAAGTGCTTCGCCCCGGTCTCCAGCACGCGGAAAGGCCCGTCGTACGGGGGCCGCAGTGGTGTCCGATGGGCATCGTGGCGGACGAAGACGTACTCCGCTGTGCGAAGCTCCGCGGCGACGTGCGTCGGTGGGTGCCCGTGGCATGCCGTTGGCACCGGGGCGGACCTCTGGGCGGTCTCTTGCAGAGCGGAGCGCTGCTGTGCCGCGGACCATGGTGCCGTGGAGTCGGGGAGGAACTCGCCCGGCACCCGCAGCGGTTGCCCGAAGACCAACTCCGCCGCGGATGCGCGCAGGTCCTCCTTGGGCGCCGTCCGGAGGCCCAGCAGGACCCAGGGGAGCCTGTCGACCCAGCCGCCGTCGCGGAGGGTGGCCCGGAGCGCGGCCTTCAATGAGCGGTGAAATCGCTCACACAGGCCGTTAGCCTGGGGGTGGTAGGCCGTGGTTCGGTGCAGCCGGACCCCGAGCCCCTGCGCAACCGCCCCCCAGAGCTCCGAGGTGAACTGGGGGCCGCGGTCGGATGAGATGTCTGAGGGGGCGCCGAACCGGGCGACCCAGGTGGCGATGAAAGCCTGCGCGACATCGGCCGCCGTTGTCGACGCCAAGGGCACGGCCTCCGGCCACCGGGTGGTGCGGTCCACCATGGTGAGGACGTGGGTGAAACCCCGCGAGGGGGGCAGAGGTCCCACCAGGTCCACGTGGACGTGGTCAAACCGGCGTTCCGGCACCGTGGACGGGGCCAACGGGGCCTGGGCGTGCCGGTGCACCTTGGCGCGCTGGCACGCGAGGCATGTCCTGGCCCAGCCGCGGACGGCCTTCCGGAGGCCATGCCAGACGAACTTGTCGGCGATCAGCCTTTGGGAGGCCCTCGCGCCCGGGTGGGACAGGCCGTGGATGGCGTCAAACACCTGGCGCTGCCAGCCCGCGGGCACAATGGGGCGAGGACGCTCGAGGGAGACGTCGCACAAGAGGGCCGCGCCCGCACCGTCGAACGGCACCTCGGTGACGCGGAGGCCCGTGACGGCGGTCCGCAAGGCCTGGACGTCGGCGTCAGCGGCCTGGTCCGCTGCCATCCGGGCATAGTCGATGCCGAGGTGGACTGCGTGGGCGACGGCCCGGGAAAGGCAATCCGCAACCGGGTTGTCCTTCCCCGCGACGTGCTGGATGTCCGTCGTGTACTCGGACACGGCCGAGAGGTGACGCTGCTGCCGGGCCGACCACGGCTCGGTGACCTTGCCCATCGCGAAGATCAGCGGCTTGTGGTCGACGAAGGCAGTGAACGCCCGGCCCTCGAGCAGATGGCGGAAGTGCCTGACCGCCAAGTGAAGTCCGAGCAACTCGTGGTCGAAGGTACTGTCACGGCGTTCGGGCGGGCGAAGCTGCCGGCTAAAGAACGCCAGCGGTTGCCAAGCTCCACGCACCCATTGCTCGTGCACCGCGCCCACCGCGTAGTCCGAGGCATCGGTGGTGAGGGCGATCGGTGCATCGGGCGCCGGGTGCGCGAGCATGGTGGCGTTAGCCAAGGCGAGCTTCGCGCCCGTGAACGCCGTGTCCATCTGCTCGGTCCAGGTAACGTCGCCTTTGCCCGGCTTACCTCGGAGAGCTTCGTGCAGGGGGCGCATGAGCTGGGCGATAGGGGGCAGGAACCGATGGTAAAAGTTCACCATGCCCAGGAACTCCTGCAGCCCTCTGATCGTGCGGGGGCGCGGAAACCCCTTCACCGCCTCCACCTTGGCCGGCAGGGGGACGGCTCCGTGCCTGGTGACACGGTGCCCCAGAAAATCGATTGTGGCGGCGCCGAACCGGCACTTTGCGGGGTTCACAATCAGGCCATGCTGGCCCAGGCGTTCGAAGAGCGTGCGGAGGTGGCGTAGGTGCTCTTCGCGGGACGCGCTGGCGACGAGGATATCGTCCAGGTAGACGTAGACAAAATCCAAGTCGCGCAGGACGCTGTCCATCAGTCGCTGGAACGCCTGAGCCGCATTCTTCAGACCGAAGGGCATGCGCAGGAACTCGAAGAGTCCGAATGGCGTGATGACCGCCGTCTTCGGGACGTCCTCCGGCCTGACGGGGACCTGATGGTAGCCGCGTATGAGGTCCACCTTCGAGAAGAAGGACCTGCCCGCCAAACGGGCGGAAAAGTCCTGAATGTGGGGGACGGGGTAGCGGTCGGGAGTCGTGGCGTCATTGAGACGGCGATAGTCCCCGCACGGTCGCCATCCCCCGCCGGGCTTCGGCACGATGTGCAGCGGCGACGCCCAAGCGCCCTCTGAGCGCCGAACGATGCCGAGTCGCTCCAGGGTAGCGAACTCCGCTTTTGCCACCGCCAGCTTCGTCGGCTCGAGGCGGCGTGCCCGGGCGTAGACCGGTGGCCCGACGGTGGGGATGTGATGGGCCACCCCGTGCTTGACGGCCCCCGCTGAGAAGGTGGGCCGCGTGAGGGCCGGGAAGCCGGCGAGGAGGCGGGTGAATGCGTCCGCTGCCGGAAGCGTACAGACCAACGTGGCCGGAACCGAATCGTTCGGCAAGCCGCTTGGCAAGCCGCTCGTTGAGCTGGGCAACGCACATGCGAGCGAGCTGAACGTCTCGGCCTGGACAAGCCATCTGCGCTTGACGTCGACCAGGAGCCCATTAGCGCACAGGAAGTCCGCGCCAAGCAGTGCCATGGGCACGTCGGCGGTGACGAACGTCCATCGGAAAACCTGCCCTCCAAACCGCAGAGAGAGGCAGCGTTTTCCATACGTACGGATGGGCGTCCCGTTCGCGGCAAGCAGCGCGGGGCCCCCACCCGCGGCGTGCTTGTCTGACGTGCCGGCGGGAATGACACTCACCTGTGCTCCCGTGTCGCACAGGTAACGGCGCCCGGAGAAGGTGTCCGTTATGAACAGCAGGCTGCTCGAACGGCCGGCGCTCATCGCCACAATTGAGCGCCGGCCCGGGCGTTTCCCGACCCGTTGAAGGAGCACGGCGGATGACACCGCCGAGCTTCGTGGCCGAACTTGGCGTGGAACCAGCACCAGGTGGTGGAGCTGGAGGAGCGCGGCTGGCTCCGCCAGGCCGGTGGAGTCGACGGGTTTCCCCGCGGTGGCGGTTTTCGCCGCGGCGGTGGGCGGGGCGTGGTGGCGTTCACGAGGTGCGTATCAGCATGCTGCTGAACTTCAGCGTGCTGTAGAAGATGATGCTGTGGAACATCAGCATCGAAGGCCGTGACGGCCACGCCAACGCTCGCCCGCGTGTCCGAAGCGGCGAAGTACTTGTCCGCCTCGGCCGCCAATGCTCGGGGTTCCGTTAGCCCGGTCCCGGCCAACGCGAGGCGAACCTGCGCTGGAAGTTGGCGACGGAAAAGCGCCCGGAATAGCGAACCGGGGGCTTCGTCGCCCAACAGTGACAGCATATGGTCCATTCGGACCGACGGGCGCGTCTCACCGAGCTCGGGGAGATCCAGGAGGCGATCGGCCCGTGCGTCGTCCGTGAGGCCGAACGTGGCTAGGAGTAGCCGCTTGAGTGCCTCGTACTTGTGGCCGTCCGGTGGGTGGCGAAGGACGGACACAACTCGAGCGGCCGTGCCGGGCCCGAGGGAGGCGACGACATGGCAGTAGCGCAGGTCGTCGTTGGTGAGGCGCCGAAGCTGAAATTGGGCTTCGGCTTGAACGAACCAGACTTCGGCCTGGGCCTCCCAAAATTCGGGAAGTTTAATCGCCATTGCCTTGTCGTTGGCCATTGCAATGGCGTCGTGTTCGGAAGGATCGCTACGGCAGATCCAACGTCGAGGGTCACCAGTAAAGCGCGGCGTTACGCGCGCTGCTTGTGAGCAAGGAGGAAGCGGACAAGCGGTAACATATGAACGTCTTTATTGTAAGACTACACTGTAACACTGAACTCCTCCGGGCTGGTCGCCCGGTGTATATCATGAGGCCACGCCTACCCCTCGGGCGTGGCCACCGCCCACTTGGTGCGTGGAATGATGTCACCACGCCAGTGGGCTTTTGTGTCCGCCACAATATGATATTTGCTGCTTTGAAAGGACGACACAACTCACAGTTAAGCAATTAATTGGACGTTTATAACTTTCACTAGTTAATCGATTTTGACTCATTACAAACACAACTGAGCGAGCGGCGTGGCTTAACGGTTTCAACGCAGTCAGCGAGGGGCGTGGCTTAACGATTTCAACGCAGTCGGCGAGGGGCGTGGCTTAACGATTTCAACGCAGTCAGCGAGGGGCGTGGCTTTGACGTTTCCAGGCAGTCTTCCCGTCCTTAACAACAACCAAGCTTTGGAACATCATGTATTTGCCATTAGCAATGAGCTTGGTATCGCTTGACAAGCCAGCCGTTCCTTATAAACCGTTTATTTGGAGTGCTTGCTTGAGTGTTTAAAATCAGGGGAGCCACTTGGTGAGCGCTTTACAAGCTTTTTGAGTTATGGAACACTTATGTAGACCTGTGGGAGGGTCGCAGCTCGCAGAGCGTTTCCAAATCCTTAATCTATAAACTACTTTCGATTACGATGGAAACTGCAGAAACTAGAACGGCACTCAGTCGAGAGCATACCTCCACCTGGTCATACATCTAACATAGCACTCGATGGTGAAGAATCACTTAAAATATTCTACTAGCTGGTTCCGGATCTGGATCTTCACCAAAATTGAATCGATTCTTCCTTGTCACGAACACAACCTGTCCAACAAGTTTTGTCCAAATCTATACATAAGTTTTTGAGATATCCTGCTGTACCTCGTTTTTGGCCCCGTCTCCCAATGGTGAAGAACCAGTTAAAAATTAAATAGTCCTCATCTCCGAATCCATATTCAGATCTTCACCAAAATCGAATCGAATCGTCCTTGTCAGACACCCAACCGGTTCACCAAGTTTTGTCCAAATCCATCCACAACTTTTTGAGATATCCTGCTATGTATCGTTTTTGTCCCTATCTCCCAATGGTGGAGAATCACTTTAAAACTCTAGTAGCCGGATCCGAATCCGGATCTTCACCAAAATCTAACAATTTCGTTATTGTCTCATACGCTACATCTCTGCCAAATTTCGTCCGAATCCGTCCGTAATTTTTTTTGGAGATATTTTGTTCACAGACAAACGGACAGAGAAACAGATAGCGGTGAAAACATAACCTCCATCCACCTTTGGTGGCGGAGGTAAAAATGTTCTCATCTCTCAAACGAATGCACACTGAAAGGAAATGGCATGATTCACATCTGTAAACTGCTATTTACGAGGGTCGGTGGTGGCACCTATCATGACCACAGTTGTGCTCTCCAGTTTCAAAAAACATTAATGCCTGGAATTACCTGCTGCATGGCACCCCCTCCCCAATTAATATCCCATCCTTTTATTGAGGTTAATGTCGTGAGCAAAAGGACACGCGGCCATGACTGAAAGCATTAATCTTTTTTGCTGTTTATATCTGTAGAGAAAACTATTACATTTATACATTTGGTGGAAAATGGTTATACTTCGATTAAGGGCTAATACGCAATGTATGTTCATGTGGGTGGATAATTACCCTCGCCAGAGGAGAGGGTATTGCATTTGAGTCCGTTTGTTAGTTGGCAAAAAATGTTTTGTTTTTTTTGCAACTATGTTCATCACTCCGGTTTGTGTGTGTGTGTGTGTGTGTGTGTGTGTGTGTGTGTGTGTGTGTGTGTGTGTGTGTGTGTGTGTGTGTGTGTGTGTGTGTGTGTGTGTGTGTGTTTGTCTGTCTACTCACTTATACTTGCCTACAGGTCACAATTTTAAGCCGATCTTCACGAAACTTCACCCAATGGTAGAGTTCGTGGTCTGACAAAATCCTATATATTTTTGAGGTCAAAAAGGCAAAAGGTCAACATAGGCCAAAGGTCAACCACTTTTTTTTACATTTCAAAAATCCTCAATTTTCATTAGATTGACTTGAAATTTGAATAGGATTTACATATCGGCTACCTTAATTCAACCAACAACTATTTTTGAAATCAGCTTAGGCCAAAAGGTCAACATAGGCCAGAGGTCAACCACTTTTTTTGAATTTCTAAAATCCTCAATTTTCATCTGATTGACTTGAAATTTGAATAGGACTTTCATAGCAGCTAACTGAATTTAACCACCAACTATTTTTGAGATCAGCATATGCCAAAGGGTCAACGTAGGCCAAAGGTCAACAACAATGTCAAATTTCCAAAATTCTCAATTTACATCCCATTCACTTGAAATTTGAATGGGATTTACATATCTGTGAACTGAATTCAACCAACAACTAAGTCGGCCAAGCAACAATGCATAAGTCGGCCAAGCACACACGTCAATGACACACATCCTTGCAAGCACACACACGTCCACCCCAGGTGTGCAGCACATCTTCCCTACCATCTAACCAAAAATTCAATTTAAACTCAAATTCAAAATCACCAATCAGCCTGACGCAAGCAATTCAACGCGATGACGTCATGCCGTCTTAGATTCAGAGCGCACTTTCGCGCTTCCATACAATCCACCCCCGACCCGCGTGGTTTCAAAACAATATGCACCTTTTTCCCAGCGTGTTGCAACTGCGCATACCATTCTTGCTTCTTTGCGAACAATTTTAATTTTCCCAACCTTCCCTTTTGGTCCGATCGACAGCAACACCCAAATGCCAAGCATGCAACGTATTCCGGATCATTCGAACCACGCACTTTGCTCCCTCAAACATCCACACCACATGACCATTGGCACCTCGTACCACTCGCATTTCACACACCGCGCACACCCAGCGGTGTCAACACTCGCATTCAGCAGCGCGTCTCACCAACCCGCCTCCTGTGTTAGTCACACAATCCTCATCCATTCGTTCCTCCCGCACCAAAAAAAAAAAAAATACATTCACGCCGGGGAAAGGTGTTGGGGATGTGAAGGGGATATGGAATGGGGGGGGGGGGGGTGACGGGGATCCTTCCTACCTGTGCTTCTAACTGGCCCCTTGCTGTGGGCCCACCTTTTCTCTTCAGGATCACCTGTCCTGTTTGTTTTCTTGGATTCTGTTTTCCTGTGCTTTACCTCAATGGAATTTTCCGCACTTTCCTTGCCCTGGTCTCTGACTTGATCTTGTAGTTCCTGCTAGGCTAGCCTGTTTCGCCTCTGCCTGCCTCTTCATCCTCTTTCCACCACCCCGAACAGTTTCCAGCAGTCGGGTGGGAAGGTTCTCTTGTCTAGAGCTTCCTGACTTGACCTTGTAGTTGCCACTACTCTTCCTGCCAAGCCTACCTGGTACCTGCGCTTCGTTCCTCTTTCTGGCCATTTTCCCTTGGGTCTTCTTCGTTAGCTCAGCCTACGCTTTCTCTGGTGATGCAAATGGCATACCCCATCCTGTCTTCCTAGGCCGCATTCCTGGGATGATCTCGGTCTTAAAGGTGTCGCCTCGCGTCTACCTGGCCTCACGATCCCCCTTCCTGCTAAATGACCCATATCCTTGGTAGATAAATAAATTCGGTACTCTAGGCAAAACCCCATACTTACAATTTGTCCATGGCCAAGCTCAGACGACGAAGGAGGAACGGACCAAAAACCGGGGCGAGGAAGCGGAGTACGTAATTTTGGATAATTTTCAGCACAAGGGCTCACTTTAATCAAATCAGCTGCCGGCCAGCCTCTCCTCTCGATCCCTCTGGGGTCCGTTCCCTCCTCCGACTCCAAGATGGAACCCCACTCCTGGTAACCAATTGTTGGTGAATGAGTCCAATGTACACCACGACGAAGAAAAAGAGTAACAAGATTTATTAATATACCAAGCACACGATCGTGGAGATGCTTAGGAAAGAGAAGGACTCACGCAGCCTTCAGAATCCCCAAACATCTAACTCCACCATGCCAAGAGTTGAGCTTAAATACAAAACCTGAATCAGATATACCAGCGAGACAAAGGCAGTTTAAAAGAAATAAAGGATTTGGATCGCCCATCCTATCCTTATCGGCCCGAATTACAAATGGGACAAGGCTCCAGGCTTTATCCCCTATCGGCCCGAATTTCTAATCAAATCCCTGGCTCCAGACTTTTATCAGAGAAGAGCTGTTCTCAGCTGAACCTGGATAATTATTTCGTTTTCAATACAAAGTGAAACTAACTACGAAAGCAAATTGCCATGATTTAATGGCAGAATACCCCACATGTATGTGTGTATTGTTACGTGCTCCTCCCCAAACCCCGGTCACAGTGTACATCCGAGCCTCGGGAGGAGTCACGGCAGAAAGATGTGTTATTCTGTATGTCAAAGATCAATGGTGAAACCACACCAATTGTTACCAACAAACAAGTATTGTATTAAGGTCACACAAGAATAACAGTACAATAACAATATTAATCAATTGTACAACCAATATATCATTCCTATGATGGTACCATCAGTTTCGTACAATATAACTCACTGTGCTCCAAGTGAGCGAAAATAACATTCCCCAATGTCTCTGTCCCGGCTTCAAGCCAAAGTCGACCCACGCTCCAGTGATCGTCAGAACGATGTTGTATCGAGACCAGAATCCCGCTCGTTTGACAGTCACACTGCCAAAGATGGGCAAAAGTGTCCTCAAGAGGCGGCTGGGAAATCACACCTTTGGGTATGGACGTTCAATGGCTCACAATCGGCGAACCACAAATTCACACTCAAAATCCACGTTACACACACACACACCAGGTTAACGTCTGGATGCGGTGAAATGGTTGAAGCGAGGTGAAAAACCTGGAGCGATGCGAAATCATGCGCGAGGCAAAATGGCCAACGGTCCGTTCTTGAGATGTAACGGCATTCCAATGATTCTCTTCGGAATCAACCGCAAAAAATGTCACGCAGGTTTATCTGTCACAGCGATAACAACTCTGTCGCAGGAATCCCTTTCCCAGGAAACCCCAAAGTTCGCTAGTGACCCCCGTTCATCAGCGTTTGCTCCAGAACTCCAAGCAGCTCAGCTCCTTCTCCGACCTCACTTGCTCTGCCTCCTCTCCTCTTCCTCTTCTTCTTCTTCCTTTTCGTCCGGTTCCCGATCCGGTTTCCGGTTTCTTTTAAAACACTAACTTTTTTTTACCTTTTGAAAACAGTTATCTCTATTTCACCGAAACGATAACAATAATAGTACATGCAACCAAAAATGTTTACAGTGGGTGAGAACCACAACAATGGAAGTGACGAATCCGTAACAGTATGTATGTATGTGTGTATGTATGTTTGTATGTGTGTGTGTATGTATGTATGCATGTATGTGTGTATGTATGTGTGTATGTATGTGTGTGTATGTGTGTCTGTATGTATGTGTGTGTGTGTGTATGTGTGTGTGTGTGTGTGTGTGTGTGTGTGTGTGTGTGTGTATGTATGCATGCATGTGTGTGTATGTATGTATGTATATGTGTGTGTGTGTATGTATGTATGTATGTATGTATCGTATGTATCGTATGTTTCGTATGTATCGTATGTATCGTATGTATCGTATGTATCGTATGTATCGTATGTATCATATTGTTGCGGTTTTGAGAACCCACACAGGTAACATCATTAAAGGTTAAAGGTTGCACCCCATAGTTAGGGCACAAGCAACACGTAGGTCACCTTAGGACGTTAGTTATTTCATAGTATGTGTTTAGGATAAGGCCATTCCCAATACTTGCATCTGCGTTGTGTACAACAAATAGGAGTAGGCCCCGTTCATCCATTTTTGCAGCCTCCCTCCAACCGACGCCATTAAGCGCTATCCAGTCTGCACTCCATCGCCCCTCGCAATTTGTTACACTTTGGCTGCCAGCAGCGTTTGCTGCTCTTGCTCGCTCAAACCAGCCCAAAGGCCACGAGGTAAGGCCTGAAAAGGGGGCGGAGCACAAGGGTGGGGGTGGGGCCATGTCAAGCAGCCATCAAAGGCGGAGCCGGTAAGCCCTCACCAGCCAATCAAGGCTGAGGCGACATCGCCTGACAGGGTGTGGCTGAACATTCCAGAGGGTTCGCTGGGCGTGGCAATAAAACCCTTCGTGCGAGGCCCCCACCTCAGTTACGAGGAGAACGTGCGCTCTGTTGAACAAGTTATGAGGAGGGCAGTGACAAGTTACGAGCCTGGAACAGAGTTACGAGAGGGAGAGGTGCTTGGTTCGTGTGGAGAGTTACGAGTGGGAGAGACGCGCGGCGACAAGCCTTGATTGATTGATCGCGCTTTACAAAGGGCTGGCGCGTGGCACGCATTGCAGAGGACTGCAGCATGAGAAGGGCGTTGGTGGAAGGCGCTTTGGGAACATCATCGGGGAAACGACGTATTGTACCCAGCGATACCGGGCGCGCGTATAAAGGTGCCGGTATAAGTATTACATACGCAATCTAATCGCCAGCTTACCTTTCCCCGATATATAATTGTCCGCCTCGCGCCTACGCCACGCGGAGAGCTGCCGGCCGTCTTCCATCTTCTGCACGGTACGAGTCGGGGACCGGACGAGCTGTGGACCCTTGGACCCTCAACCCGACCATCCACAAACCCCGTGTGAGTGAGTCTGAGAGTGAGTCTGAGTGCGAACGGACCTGTGTCTAGGTATAAGTATAAGACTGTATAAGGCTGCCCTGGGTAACTGCTTCTTCCTCTTCACTGTACATTCTTTCTTTTCCTTCCTCTTCTTATTTGTACAAAGTGTAATAAATTGTCTGTTCTTCCTGGTTTCCTCTTAATCCGATCGTTTTAGTCATTTGCTCCATTGGGTAAAAGCGGCACGATTATAACCGCTCCAATCGGGTTAGTTCCTGCTAACGCCCCGGATCGCGGCTCGCTTTGCTCGGCGTGTCCACTAACGCCGTGGTTCGGGTGGGGTTATCTCCTTGCTTCACGGTCGGTGTTAGTACTTAGGTAATAGGACTAAATTCGACCAACAACCCTATTTAACACCGACCGGAAGGAACATGATAGCCTCGGGATCGCGTCGGCTAGTAAAAGGACAAGGGGATTAATCCCCCCTTGATAAGGGGAAGGCCGACGTTTTGAGATCCGCAACAATATGTATGTATGTATGTATGTATCGTATGTATGTATCGTATGTATGCATCGTATGTATCGTGTGTATCATATGTATCGTATGTATTGTGTGTATCTTATGTATCGTATGTATCGTATGTATCGTATGTATCGTATGTATCGTATGTATCATATGCATTGTCCTGTGGATGGCTTTATTAAGACAGAGCACCCACGGATGACAAATCGAGCTTACTTTGAGCCGACGCTCAAATACGGATTTCACTTGACAAGCATGGGAGGAAAAGAGAGGAAGAAGAAGAAGAAGAAGCGGGAGGTTTACCTGACGTGATCCGCATGCAGTCTTCAACCCTGAAAATTAATAAATCAAACCAAAGACGGAATTTATGCACAAAAATAAACACGGCTTTATTGCCGGGCCCCGAGACAATGAAACGCGCCGGTAAGTAAATTCCCCTAATGAGCGCTCCTTCATACAGACTTCGAACATGGACAAATGGACATATATGAAAGAAAACGCGTTGGGTGTGTGTTGGTGCTGGCTTAGCTCTATCTGGAGTGTGTCAAGGATCGTCAAGCTCCGAGCGCGGTCATCTGCCGCGGCTCCAGTCAGCGGGAACAAGGCCTCGATGTGCCCCCGTTCACTGGGCCTCGACAAGGCCCCTCACGCCAAGCGAGTGAGCGGCGTGCAACCCACCTCCTCAGCATTGCAGTGTCCTCCGGGATTCAGCACAGAACTGCGATGCACCCCACGTTCGGGTCAGAAAGGAGAGAGGGTCGAGGGTGAAAGAAGGCATGAGGGCAAGAACGAACGAGGTCCAGGCACCACTGGCGATTGCAACGAGCAGGGACGAGAGAGAGAAAATGTCAGTCTCCTTCACTTTTTGTCAACTCCTCTTGAGGTCATCTCTCTCTCTCTCTCTCTCTCTCTCTCTCTCTCTCTCTCTCTCTCTCTCTCTCTCTGCCAATCCCTGCTGGCCAACATCACAGGCTCAATTCTCCACCAATGGCTACATCACGTCTCTCTCATCTCATCGGTCGGTCGCCAATCAGTCTGTTGCTTCCCTTGCTCTTGCTTCACCATTCAGCGAGCTGCTTCTTGCTTTTTGCCTTGACCAATCTTGCAAGGTCGGCGTGGCTATTGCCTGGCTTGCTCGATGTGTGAAGCCTTGCCAGCTGGTGATGTGGCTGGCTGTGGCTGCATCGGCAGTGCCCAAAACTGGCTTCCGGTGAGTTTTATTGTCATTGTGGCAGAGGGGAAATTAATTAGTGTGTGCGCTAATGGGCCTAACTAATGTCTATGGTGCGTTGCCATACTGGACACACGTATGATCACAGATTTGACACACAGGGGAATTTTACTATAATTCGCCAAATGTCTGTCCATCTGTTCGAAGGTACCGCAAAAACGGCTCAACCGATCGAAACGATATTTTGTGTGGGTAATCCTGGGATCTCCAGGAGTAAAATAGGCTAATTAGTTTATCCAATTTCAGCTTTGCTCTCCAGTATTGTCAGGTTTGGACTCCCGCATAACATTCACGTTCGCATAACGTTCATTGTGACGATGTCTCATTCTGACGATCTTACTATAATTCACCAAATGTCCGACTGTCTGTCTGTTCAAAGGTACCGTAAAAACTGCTGAACCGATCGCAAAGATATTTTAGGTGGATAATCCTGGGATCTCCAGGAGTAAAATAGGCTATTTCGTTTTCCCAATTTCAGCTTTGGTCTCCAGCATTCTCAGGTTTGGACACCCACATAACATTCGCGTTCGCATAACGTTCATTGTGACTATGTTCTCATTGTGACGATGTTGTGACGATGTATGTGTTCACGGTAGTGTTTGATGTGATTGTGTGAACGTAATTTCGTAATGTTTTTCGTTTCGTAATCCTTTAATGAACGTTTAATGTTTAATGAACGTTTAATGCCCTTCGATGTCCGGGGCCGCACGCGCGCTACACTGGACGGGCCAGCGTGTACCTTGCCGTTCCCCATCAGGCTCGGGTAAACCACTGAGCCCCATCCATGATGGGGACTGGGGCTTGAGACAGTGTCCTTCATTAAAAGTATAATAAACGCTGTCTCCATCGATCTTGCCAAGGCCGTAACAGCCGTAACGTTTAATCTCTACATGAGAGAATTCCACATAGCTATTTGGGCGGTGAATACGCTAACAGATCGCTGTCTCCATCGATCTTGCCAAGGCCGTAACAGCTATCGGCTCAAAATCCTTTTAACTGTTGATTTGGTACAGTTACACGTATCGGGAATTTGGTACACGTATCGGGAGTACATATGACATAGCCATTGTGAACACTATTATCGATCACGATTCACGATCACGATCATCACGATCATAGTCTATCGATCACGATTTGAAACACGATGGAATAATATTTACCGATATGACCAGTGATGTGGCTTTTATTGAAATTCTAAAGATACTGTTCAGATTTTGATGATTTGCGTGTGATATGATTCAACGAATGTTTATATGAATCGTTTAAAATAAAAAATAAAAACCTTCAATTTCTGATATTTTGCCTTTTAATTTGGGCTTCCCAATTGGAGCCCCACCCATAGGGCGGGTACCGTTGCTAGTTAACATAATCCCTTCAACTACTTAACATGCCCCATTCCTCGTAATGGGGACGAAGATACACTTAATCAGACATACGGGCTAGACAGGTCCTCTACTTATTTACATCGAGATGGTTCTTGCTACCCACGATCATCGGCGCACCGACCTATGCAGATCTATCTAAAGATATATATATATCCCCCTACCCCACCGACATAACAGTATGTATGTATGTATGTATGTATGTATGTCTGCTCTTCACCCATTGGTTGGACAGCTGACCTGACTCCACCACAAATATAACTTGAAATATTTAACCTAAAGAACCCAGAGGACCCAAAAGACCTCCCCTCTCCCTCCTCAACACCCCGAGGACCGACAAGACTGAGAAGACCCAGAGAACCCAAAAGACCCCGAGGACCCTAAATACCCAAAATGATCCAGAGGACCCAGAGGAACCAAAATACCCCAAAGACCTAAAAGACTGAAAAGACTCAATGGACTCCAAAGACCCAAAATACCCCAAAGACCCAAAAGACCCTGAAGACCCACCAAAAGCCCCCAAAGACCTAAAAGACCTATATATATATATATATATATATATATATATATATATATATATATATATGTATGTATATATATATATATATATATATATATATATATATGTAGGGAGCTGTTATGCCCCTCCCCCTTTGTATTTCTTGCTGCTTTACCAATTACCAAGTATAACCAATTATATGTTTTGTTTTGACTGATTGCTGTACTCTTTTATAATACTTAGTCCTTTCTTGTGCATTGAGGATGTGTAATACCCTAATAAGGAGTCCTGTGCTTGTGAGCTCTTGCCCTGGGATGGCATAATCTCTTAGTTCCCCTCTTTGGCCTTGGTTGCAGCTGCTATCTCTCTGCCTCCCATATGACTTTGCCAATATCCTGTGGGCTGACACATTTATGAGTGCCCACTCCCTTTGTACTTTCCCAACCAAGGTCTCTATACAGAAAGTTGTAAACATGTTGCCACATATTGCTGACCATCTCCTTATCTGAGCTAACCTATGAGTGGCCTTGGATGAACTTCCTTTAACTAACTGAACAACAGGATGGGACTAATGGTGGGAGGACCAATGAGCCCATTCTGTCTCTGTATCTTGTGAGCTAAAACCACACCCTATATTCTTTATATATAGCAAGTTTAAATCGAATTATTTTCAGAGCATCTTGTTGTAGTGTTGGTCATTTTGTGTGAGCCTCCTGCGACATTCTGCTTCTCCGCAAGCTTGTGTAACGAGTTATAATAAATATATCCGTTGATCCTTTCTCTGAGTCTTCTGAGTCCCAAGTTCTAAATCCAGTTTCGACAAGTGGTGGCAGCGGTGGGATCAGTCTGTGCAGTCCGGGACGCAGTCCCAGGCAAGTGAGTGGTGAGACCAGCTGGCAATTGATCCGGGTCAGGTGAGCTGTGGGTTTCTTTTGTTTTTCCTTTTTAGCCTGGGGGTCAGCCCAAATTGTAACCCACTCTCTTGCTCGGGTGCCGTTTGTTCCGTTCCCTGCTCGAACCTGATCCACGAACCTAAATTTAAATACGGACCGCTTGGGTCCCGGAGCAACTGACTGTTTATGGACTCGTCAGGGTAACGTTACGTAAGGGAAAGTGCCCCACGTTGGGCGCCTGAGGGTAAGGGGTAATAGATCTCTGGGTTGTGAGGGTAAGGATAAGGGCGGCGTCCCGATCCGAGGCCTACCCGGGAGACGTTGGAATTATAAGTAAGGTTAGAAGTATTATAAGGGCGTAGGACGCCAGGAGAGTACAGTAAGGGTAGGTTAGAAGGCCGTATCTCGCGAGGCGGGCGAACCTCACGGGTACAAGGCTACGAGTCTCTCAAGAGTTAGGTAGAAGGCCGTATCTCGCGAGGCGGGCGAACCTCGCGGGTACAAGGCTACGAGTCTCTCAAGAGTTAGCTAGAAGGCCGTATCTCGCGAGGCGGGCGAACCTCACGGGTACAAGGCTACGGGTCTCTCAGAGTTAGGTAGAAGGCCGTACCTCGCGAGGCGGGTGAACCTCACGGGTACAAGGCTACGTCGGTAAACTAAATTTTCCTAGGATGGGGAACAGGATGGGTAATAAGACTGTAAAGGCAGGTGAACCTCTTAGAAATACCCCAGCATTTTTCATGTTTCGGAGGTATGGCTATGATGCTGCGAGACCAGGGACGTCATGGGTTGCGCTGACTAAGGATCTAGGTGAACCGTGGCCCGAAGGAGGGTCTTTTGCGCTGGAAAAATTGGACGTGTTGTATGGGGCATTAGAAAAGTTAGAACAGGACACGACACACTTCCCACCTGACTATTGGAAAGTCTTTGGTTGGTGGAAGGAAGAAGCGATGAAGTGACAGGCAAGATCGAAACAGGCCAGCCTGGCCGGTGAGGTATTAAAACTCAAGGGCCTGAGGAAACAGGCGAATAAAATGCAGGATGAAGCGGTTAAGGAAATAGAGAGGCAGGCTAACGAGTGACTGATGCCGCTCGTTGAAAGTCAAGTCCCCGTGGGAGGGTCAGGCAGATACCAAACCCCTACCCTCCCAGCCCTGAGCTCTGTCCCGGGGTTCCAGGCAACACCACCCTCCCTGCCCCACCCTTTTCACCCCAACTCACCCTTTCCACCCCGGTCTAAGAATCCCCTTTCTTTTGAATGATTGAGACATAAGGCGTTGTACACGACCCACTCAGGTCGTTGTGCTGTGAATTTTTGCGACTGTTCACACTGCTGAATGTGCGCAGTGGTTTGAAATGCGAGCTGGTTTGTCAGTCACGTGGTATGGAGAATGTATAGGGAAACGCATGATTTAAAATGCGTTGCCTAGGTTGGCAGGGGAGTGGCTGTTGGAGGTGCATGGTTGGAGTCGATCCGGTGTTCGCGCGACGTCTGAGAGACTCATTGGTATATGAATGAATGAATAAATGTATATATGGATGTCTGTCATTGAAGTATGTATTTGTGTCCATTGTGTGTGTGTGTCATTGATGTATGAAAGGGTTTCTTGTATTGCTTGCAGAATTATGCAATGTCGATTGGTATTGGCTACTTGTGCTGTATGTATGGATGTGTGAGGTGTATTAGGCATGAATGACGTGGGAAAATAGTAAAGAAAATCTTGCTGAAATTGAACTATTGTGAGTTTTAAAAGGTTGCATAGAAAGCTTAGAAATAGTTAAGGGGGCGTAGAAACACTTACTCGGATATTTTCTCCAACCTGACGGTGTTGGAGAGTAGGTTGGAGGTTTTTGTAAGCTAAAAATAGAATATTTCTCCTGTGGCCTGTGATCCGACTGACAAGGTCCCAATGTATGATGTCATGTAGGAAAGACGTGTCTGCCTGTTTGTCTGATCGTAAGTCTGTGGTGCGATTCCACGGAGGGCCAAGGTTTAATCCAGTAAATGGGAGTTTTATGTTGTGGCAAGTGTGCGAGGGGGCACATCGGAGCACGCGAGTGGGGGTATTTGCGGGAGTGCACACCCGTGGTGAGTGTTACAGGGAAAGACACATGGGAACTTTTTATTTTCAATAAACAGACTAGGTTATTTTCTTGTTTATTTGTTTATTTACGAAAAATAAATAAATAACAGGGGAAGGTAGGTTAATGGTGGTTTGTTGGCGGTAAAATTGGTTGAAAGTCGAGTTGAAACAATTTATATTGGGATATTGGGATTCATAATAGCTATTGGGCAGGTGGGATTGAATTTAACATTGGCTATTGGATAAATATTGAAATCCATGCCGGGAATGTCGATTTTAACGTCCATCCGAAGGATGTAGCACATTGTGAAGCTGCACATGGCTTGACAGGACATGGGAGCCAATGAGCTGTGTAATGAGAAGGATTAAAATTATGTCATGGTGTGAAATGCTGTAGAGGTGTGAAATACACACCTTTGGCCTGGAGGGGAGTTCTTTTGGTAACTTACTTCCATGATTTACGTTCCATTGGAAGGGGAATAGGAAAATATGGGAATAATATGGAACAAATTGACAAGACAAATTGGGGTTACAAACTCACCATGGAAGGAGAATGGAGGTTATAGTTTCATTGTTGTGTCTGTCTGGCTGTCTAGCAGGCCATGGAGTTATATTTCTGAAACATGGATTTCGACAGTAAAGACAGGTGTGTACCCTGAGAAAATTGTGGGTTGTGGAGTGGGCACTTTTGATGGGCAATGGGGGACAGATGTTGTGTGCAACAAAGGTAAATAGATTGGATTTTGGCAAGGTTGAGTGAGATATGTGGTTGGATGGGGTGTGAAGGCGAGTTATGACAGCTCCAGGGAGCAGTCCTGGTGTTGGGTCTCATATAATCATGGTTAAAGTACATGTGCAGACAAAGGTGTGCTTCGGTTTGTATTACTGGCAGAGAAAAGACAACAAAGTGGCTCCTGAGCAGGGGAATGAGTTCTGGGGAAATGAATTCACTTATTGGATGTTGTTGAATCTGTTGTTTAAGAGCATTGGGATGCTGGCCAATGCCAAAAGGGGTTCGGGAGGAAGTGTGAAGAAGGTTGTTGGAAGTGCAAAGTGATAAAGGGCTCATGTGGTTGAAGGTTACAGTTCCACAGAAGGAGAGCGGACAAGGAAAGTGGCTGGGCTGTTGATAAAACCGCTGGGTTTTACGTTGATTTAAGTTGTTGTGGATTTACGTTCAATTTTAATTTTCATTCCTATAGTCTAGTGCATATGGGATGGGGAAAATGGGAGATGACGTCAGTGTGCTCCGAGTTGAAATTGAGGTTGATGTTGTTGTGTAAATATGTGTTGTAGATGGAGCGAGTATCAATGTCGGAGTGTCAGTGTCGCTTCCAGTGGCCATGGGTGGCTGTGGGGCTGAGTGGTGGCATGATGCCTGTGGTGGGGCACGTTGGTGGATTGTAGTGATGGGGGAGCGCAATAATATAAGGGGCGACTGCAAAGCGCATGTTTCAGAAGGGAGTAGTTAGATCAAATGATGCTGTGTGTGTGTGTAGAAGAGTATTGTCTAGTGAGCAGAGTATTGTGAGTGTGGAGGAGTGCATTGTATTGAATGAAGAAGCCTGGAGTCAGTGTGTGGGCACAGGTGTGCAAACCCAGGTGTATGGAGAATGGTTGTGTGAAATAACTTGTATGGAATGGATGGCTCGCTCGCTGACAGCTACAATCCATGTGGATTGTGACCGACGCTAACATTTCTATGAATGTATAAATGGAAAATAGTTATTTAAATAGATATTGTGTCATGACACAAAGGGTTGAACGTGCGATTCCAGGAATGAGCAAGTATTGTTGATATAAGCTGACGTTTCAAGTGACGATTTGAAATGTTGGAAGCTTAGATCAATCTTAAAGATACAAGCTTTTCATCTGTGAGCTGCAAGTCGACCATTTGTTTAATTTTAGATACTATACCTAATATTTACATGTAAATGCATGACTGGTCTGGATTTGGACTGCCCTGTGAGGTTTTGGGAAAACGGTATGTGCAGCTGGATTAAGTTTGAGTGGTTGTTACATATACTCTGGGTATATGTTGTGGCTTGATGGATGAATTGGACTTGCTGTGAACAGTGTAGATGCAAGAAGAGATAGACAGGGACACAATGAGCTGCTAAGTGAGCCATTGAGGTGGATTGGATGTTTTGTTGTTGTTGTTTTGGGAGTTTGGTTGTTGCATTGCCAAGGGTTTCTGTGTAGTGTGATATCTGTTGAAAGTGGATCACCTGTCATCTTGTGTGGCGTGAGCAGGGATGTATGTAACTGCCTGGGTTCAGGAAAGCAACTTCAGTTGCAATTTGGTTTAAATTAAAGGTTAACGTTAGCTGGAAATTGGACAAAGTCAAAAGTTTGACCAAAACCAAAAGTGGTGGTTGGACCAAAAGTCCAAAGTGGAAATTGTCAAAAGTGCTTTAAAAAGCTACGTCCAATTTCATTTTGCCATTTTTAGAAGAAAATTCACTGCATTTAAAATGCGTTTCCTTTAATCTAATAAACAGGCTTGGTCGGGCCAGCAGACATTTCAGCCAAAGTCTTATCTGGTTCACTCCCACACCAGGCCCGACTCGTGCTGCGACCTTGGGTTGAACTGTCGGTTTAATTTGCACAGGGAATGAAATAAGGGGATTGTAATGGGAGAAAGTGAACATTTGTGGATCTGGGGACAAGCTGGTTTGAATGTGTACCTGGGGTTTTCTGTGTGTCACAGTGTCTGTGTCTGTCTGTCTGTCACACTGGACTCTTGGATGGGTTTTCATGAGACGAATTTCAGACAAAACCCTCTTTGTTATTTCAGAATTGATCTGCACCCCACCTCATTGTGAAATGGACAGGTTGTGTGTGTGTCTCAGAGGTTTATGGACAACGTGGAGTGGCTGGTGCGAAGGGAGTGGTTGGGAAAGATGGACCCCCTTCACGAATACCCGTGGATAGTAGTTTAAAATAGGTAGAGGGTACAGGTAAATTGTGGTGGATATGGGCTGTGATGCGCGTGGTAGAATTGGAAGGGCTACTCCAAAGCATTTTGCTTCCCCGCGCTATTGCGGTGATCAAATGTCGCGGCCATCAAAGGGCGGACACTGACGTTGCTCGGGGCAACGCAAGGGCGGACGAGGAGGCAGGAAAGGCCGCCAACCAAAGGATAGGATGCAACATGCCGATGGTAACACCGGCACAGGGGGCCCTCTGCTTAGAGGAAAAGGGCCAAGTACTGATGGGCAGGTCCGTGTGTAAGAATACCCTCCCTGCGGACCCTGGGGAAAGGAAACACAGGCAGCTAGTGAATATTACAAGCTCGCTATTACATAACCTCACACACCTCCGGTTGGCATGGAGAGGGGAAAAACGGGACAAACACCATCCTAGGCCTTCTCACTTGCATGACCACTCATTTAGTGGCTCCGCACGGGACCATGTTTGTATGCGGGAACAAAGCTTACCCGTATTTACCTGATAATTGGGGAGGAATTTGCTATTTAGGATCAGTTTTCCCAGAGATGGAAATGCGACAACACTTGCATAATACCCCTGCACTCATAAGGACACAACGAAGCACCTATTGGCACGACGACGGCACCACCACCTTACACGGCGCTGATTGGGAGAAAGCCGTTAGTTTCTTCTTCCCATGGGCTGGGACGGTCATGAGCAGTTACCGCATTGACAAAATTGCGTTAATCTTAGAACAGGTGGCCAACGACACCGCTACAGCACATGACGAAATGTTGGACACGGTTGTCCACCTGCGTACAATGGTTATGCAAAATAGGGTTGTGTTAGATATGCTACTGGCAGAACGAGGCGGGGTATGTGGGTTAATTGAGGGTAGATGTTGTACTTTTATTCCTGATCCTTCACAGGGGGTCAGTGCTGCTATTATAAGGTTAAGAGAAAGTGCTCATATATTGACAAAGGATCGAATGGATCGAGAAGCCTCCCACCAGTGGCTTACTGGCTGGTTTAAAGGATGGACAGGTACGATAGTAAAGTGGATATTGACCGCCTTGGCAATAGTCCTTGGAATCGTGGTTTGTTGTGTACTAATCAAGGCTTTAGTCCTTGCATGTGTGAGAAAGTTTACCACAGGATGGACACTGAAGCGACACCAGAAAAGGCCATGGTGATGATCGATAAGCTGATCGCGGGTCCAGATGACACACCGGCCGTCGACGTGACTGCAGATCGCGGATCCTGGAACGACGACCCGAACGAGTCACTGGGCCGCGACAATGAGATCTCCGCTTCCGAAGATTGTTCTTCCATTGTTGATATTACCGATAATGATTTTGATTACACAGTTGCGGACCTCAGAGCATTTCAGGCTGCCAGGAGGCCGATTACTCTGGACCCCAACATGTCGCATGCAGACGCCAACGAGTTCCTAAGGGACTCCTCTCGTTTCTTCTCGATGTGTAAGGCTATGACTGTTGCTGGCCGCCGACGCCGCAGGCCAACGCCACCTGAGAATAATGTTACTGATGATGTTACCGATGATGATGTGGGCCACTTGCAAGGGTCCCCGACTGATGTTTATGTCTCAATGCAGGCCTTGCCTCTTTATGTTTCACGAGCTCACCTTTATGTCTCACAAGCTCACAGTGAGTCAAACGTCACCGACCCAGTCCGGGATTTGGACCCAACTGCAAACCCAAGCCCGGATGGTGAGGAACTCAATCGTGGAGATACTCTGAGTTCCGAATCTGATTGTCTTGGAGATTCGTCCATGGATAACGGCGGTGGAAGCAGCATCGCCTCGGACGATCTCGACTTTGACCCAAAGGAAGTTGCTCTCCCTCCTTTGGACCGTTATGCTTTGTTTTATGGCCATAGGTTTAAGCCACCTGATACTGATGATGTTGTGTCTTCCCCAGATCACCAGCATGTAAGAGACCTCATGAACATGAATATCGATTGAGCGCTGAAGATCTCCAAGGATTTCACCTGGGGAAGCCTGGGCGAGCTCCAGTCGGAGAGGAGTCCTGGCCGCACCTCTGTGGACCAAGGGTGGGTCGGGAGATCTTCCTGGGTGTGGACCCCGGCGGAACCAGAGGTCTTCGTTGTGGATTTGACATGCTATTCGATCTTCATGCTTCTACGGTCTCACCTCATACATCCATCTACACCTGACCTACATCATACACCCACATACACCCACATACACCCACATACCCGCGGATCATCCTGCTGAGTGCTATGTGTGGTACTTGGGTACGGGACATGCTCACTGGGCTGCATCCGCGTGGTATGTTTAGTGAACCTTTTACACTGTCTATCTCGCCTCTCTTAGAGGATTTTTTATGCCATTTGATCACCCTGCTTTTACGGACTTACATTGCATACTCACATACAGACGCGAATCATCCTGCTGAGTGCTATGTGTGGTACTTT